>NC_068435.1:30762368-31109868 GCF_023373465.1 Oncorhynchus keta | reverse complement strand
AATGCTATTAAAACCAGCAAACACATATTTTCCATGTGTTGGATACCATTTAACTCACTCTGTTCCAGTCATTATTATGAGCTATCCTCCCCTCAGCAGCCTCCTGTGACTTATCCATCAACTCTCAGCCTGTTGTTGGTTCAATGTTATTCTCCCTAAGATGAAACATCCATTTTCACATGAAAAGTATTGCAGAAATAGGACATGAAATCTGCAATGAAACTAGCAGCCTTAACGAATTACATAATAACTAAGCTGTTAAAACAATAAAGGCTGTATCTAAACTATCCTTTACAGGTGATCCATCTTAATCATTCATTTTCAATCAGGGGATCAAGTAAATATCTGTTAGACATCTGATACCAGACCAATGATGTCACCAGACACAGGAGTCAATTGCTTTGGGTTGCCTAGAAAGACCGGATATTGAGCAATGGCATAACTAACATCTCCAACCAGATCTGAAATCACAATTAAAATGTCAATGTATCACCTTGTTAGAACTCGTATTGTCATTAGTCCAAGACAAGACAATGATTAGACAAGAGGATCAATATTTTCCAAAAGCACTTGTATTGACTTTGAACACTGTGTTGCGAGCTCTGCTTTAAACAACAACCACAGCTGTTAAATGAGAGTTCGATTGACTCGTTTGACAGAAGTAGGCTGGTGAAGTGCAGGGTTACCACTTACCTGTGTGGATGACAAGACAATGACCTACACTTTAGAACACCACTGCTTTAATCAAAAGTCACCCTGGGGGTTAGAAAACTAAATTCAACTCCATGCTGACTGGAGGAATGTTAAATTGAAACAACTTTTCTTACGGTTGGCCAAATTCGGTAATGGATTTGCCGTGAGCTCCGTTCGAAAGCAGAACACGTCATCAACTCTGAACGGTAATTAATTACCAGGTATGCGCTAACTCTGATTTTATGTATCTTCAGTTAATGTTTTGCAGCTGAGTTTTCTGTCACACCAATTCAACACCTTTGGTGAGTAACATGAATTCTAGCCTTAGACTATGCCGTCTAGATTTTTTTCAGTTCAGTGGAATTGAGATGGATTATGGAGTGATTTTGTATCATGTGTGAGTTCTCTGCATTTTTTTAATTATTGGATATCCTGACAAAACAAAGCTCTGTGGTTGTGAAACATGTTGTACATGTTTTGTAGAATCCCAGCCTGGTTTCGACGTAACAAATCAGGGACACTCATATTAGTATATGTTGCGTTTGGCATGGTTACATAAGACAGAAGCTAACTGAAGGCTAAATTGAATTGAGGATGGTTGGTCAGGGTGGATGGGTGGGTGTATAACGAGGATGTCTAGCAACCCAAAGGTTGCGCTTTCTTTGCTCATCACGGACAACTTTATAATTTTAGCAATTTGGGACCTACTTACTACTTTTTAGGTACTTTGCAACTACTTAGCATGTTAGCTAACCCTTTACCCTAACCTTAACCCCTAACCCAGGGATCATCAACTAGATTCAGCCGCGGGACGATTGGCCGCAAGAAGCACAAACATATCATATTTCACTAAAACATAATCATCACCTTGCTTACATTAGTATACGATCACATTATTGGTGGACATAAAGTATTGTAAAAACAGCAGCAAATCAGCTCCAAGTGATTTTCATTTTGGAAATCTGTATTCCCACGCATAATTGAGAGATACTGTATATTATACATATAATTGAGAGATACTGTATATTATACATATAATTGAGAGATACTGTATATTATACATATAATTGAGAGATACTGTATATTATACATATAATTGAGAGATACTGTATATTATACATATAATTGAGAGATACTGTATATTATACATATAATTGAGAGATACTGTATATTATACATATAATTGAGAGATACTGTATATTATACATATAATTGAGAGATACTGTATATTATACATATAATTGAGAGATACTGTATATTATACATATAATTGAGAGATACTGTATATTATACATATACAGCATCTCTCTATTATACGTGGGAATACCTTTGGATTTCCAAAATTAAAATCACCTGGAACTGATTTGCTGCTTACTTTACAGTCTTTTATGTCCAACAATAATTGCATCAAAAAGCATCACCAGTGGTGCCTAAATAACAGCAATAAACAGTGTTCTATTGTTATGTAAAATGAGAACTGTAAAAAATTCAAATTATGATACATATTTGATACCAACTCTTGCAGGCAAAGCTTTTTTTAAAGTGTTGATAGTAGGCTACATATTGAATCCCATTCCAAAAGCCTAATAGTGCATTCAAAATGAAAAAAGGTCTAGGCTAATTCAGTTTCTTACCTTGTCAGAGCGTGCTGCTGGATTCCAGGTATGTTGCTTGTCAATTTCTAGAAAGCCCCAGGAAGTTACCTGACGATGCCCTCCAATCCACATTGGTCATGTCCAGCCATGGTTATTCAATGAGTTGTGTGTCGGAAACATACACACAAAACAATCAGCTCCCCCGGTCTCCAAAATGAACGCTGAGGATCCTGGCGAAAGGTGGCATGGTGCATCTGTGAGAGAATCGTCTGTGTGTCAATTGAGCTTCTGATAGAAATCTGACCACGTGTTCTGAAGCCTACTACACTGGCTTTGTCAAAACACTACCAAATGAATTCAACAGCTTGACGCTTCTGTTAATGACTGACGTCAGGTGGAAATTTGTAGAATTCTGGAGCCAATTGGAGCCCGGGGCTTTTACGCACACCGATACGCGTATTTATTTTGTATGTATGGTATTCAGAAAATGATTTATACATGACAACATTACCTGACTGCACATTACACTTATCTAAAATGTTATTTTGATTATTTCCATTCAAAATCTAAAACTTCCTCAACTTAACAAGTTATAAATGGTATTGGACTAGACTCGTCTAAATATGATAATAGTTCCCTTTAGTTTAGTGGGATGAGTTACCTACATGAAATGCATAATTTACTTTGTGGATTTGTGTGATGGCATTCCATGGATCAATAGCCTCTCCACTTATGTAGCTTGTGTGAGTAGGATCAGTATATGCTGAAGAGGAAAAAAAAATGCTTTTAATTGTGGACAATACCCCATTATCTAAATGTCTCTGTGTAAAATAGTTGCCTGTATTCTGTGTGAGCATTCCCTGTGATATATTATGGTACACATGTCAACTTATTCCTTGGCCACGTGACTCACCCAACCCTAAGGGTCTTTAGAGGTCTCATAACCTTCCAATGTACAGTATGTACATCACCATTTAATTGGATGTACTGTATCTGTAAATAATTGTATTCCAAATGTATTTTCACATTCAAAAATGTGTGTGGGCATTGGACAACATTCTAGAGGGTTAAATAGGTCAACAACTAGAGTGTACAAGCTCAACACAACTTTTGAAACACACTTTATTATTATTAGGGACTCTACATGATTGGCTGGCAGAACAGCTCCTAAAGTGGAACTGTGTGTCATTGGCATGTCAGATTAACCTTAAATGGATTCCATTGCTTGGATTAAGTCAAAGGCCCTTTCGGTTACCTCTGTGAAAATACATCTTCAATTTGTCACAGAAAATGAAAAAAAGTGGGAAACATTCACATTTGTCATACTCTCAAAGCTGAGATGAATTATCCTCAAACAAATTGCATCTGCATAGGAAGAGTTACCTGTCCATTGTTCCCTGGATAGCCACAGGCCTTTTTCTCCCCTCCACTACAGCGATGTGTTGGAACGCAGGACTGCAAATCATACTCGAATGGTCCTAAGAGCACTTATCTCTGAGATGTAATAGTAGTAGCCATGCATTCGTTGTCTACACACTAACTCACAGGGTTAGAATGAATTTTATGTTGATTATGAGATCAGCTTCGACATTGCAGATTGATAGAAAATTGAATGAATTGTTTGTATAATTTCAAAATGCGAGAGCCCACGGATTTCCTCATGCTTTCTTCGATTCCAAGCTGCTTTCAAACTGGATTTTGTACAAAAACTTTCATTTGACCAGTGGCTTGGCAGGTAGAGTAGGGACCTATGGAACTTTCAGGGATGTAAGGGTATGAGGTCGTATCCCGTTGATGGAAAACTTACACAATAATATTATGTGAAACCACACTTTTGGCACTGTTATTTAAATCATTTGTTTTATTTAGTATAGTATAAGCTAAAATCAAATTAAATGTTATTTGTCATATGCGCAGAATACAACAGACCTTACTGTGAAATACTTAATTAAATCCCTTAACCAAAATGCAATTTTAAGAAAATAAGTGTTGAGAAAATATTTATGAAATAAAATAACACAATAACATAACAATAACGAGGCTATATACAGGGGTACCGGTACCGAGTCAATGTGCGGGGGTACAGCACAGGTTAGTTGAGATAATATGTACAGTATCAGTCAAAAGTTTCAACATACCTATTCTTTCAAGGGTTTTTCTTCATTTTTTTTCTACAAGTATGATTCTCAATCAGAGACAACGATCGACAGCTGCCTCTGATTGAGAACCATACCAGGCCAAACACAGAAATACAACATAGAAAGAAAAAATAACATAGACTACCCACCCCAACTCACACCCTGACCAAACTAACACAAAGACATAATACATAATAAAAGACATAAAGGAACTAAGGTCAGAGAGTGACAGTACCCCCCCCCCAAAGGTGCGGACTCCGGCAGCAAAACCTGAACCTATAGGGGAACCTGGGTGGGCGTCTGTTCGCGGTGGCAGCTCTGGCGCAGGACGTGGACCCCACTTAAGTGGCGCCTTTGGAGAGGTGACCCTCGCCTCGTACTGGGGACCCTCACAGCGGGCCCCGAATAGACGGGAGACTCCGGCAGCGCCCTGGTGAAGAGCAACTCCGGCAGCGCCGTAGTGAAGGGCGACTCCGGCAGGGCCGTAGTGAAGGGAGACTCCGGCAGCTCCTGACTGATGGGCGGCTCCGGCAGCTCAGGACAGACGGGCGGCTCCGGCAGCTCAGGACAGACGGGCGGCTCCGGCAGCTCAGGACAGACGGGCGGCTCCGGCAGCTCAGGACAGACGGGCAGCTCAGGACAGACGGGCGGCTCCGGCAGCTCAGGACAGACGGGCGGCCCGGCAGCTCAGGACAGACGGGCGGCTCCGGCAGCTCAGGACAGACGGGCGGCTCCGGCAGCTCAGGACAGACGGGCGGCTCCGGCAGCTCAGGACAGACGGGCGGCTCCGGCAGCTCAGGACAGACGGGCGGCTCCGGCAGCTCAGGACAGACGGGCGGCTCCGGCAGCTCAGGACAGACGGGCGGCTCCGGCAGCTCAGGACAGACGGGCGGCTCCGGCAGCTCAGGACAGACGGGCGGCTCCGGCAGCTCAGGACAGACGGGCGGCTCCGGCAGCTCAGGACAGACGGGCGGCTCCGGCAGCTCAGGACAGACGGGCGGCTCCGGCAGCTCAGGACAGACGGGCGGCTCCGGCAGCTCAGGACAGACGTGAGAACCTGGAAGGAGGAGACGGAGAGACAGCCTGGTGCGTGGGGCTGCCACAGGAGGCCTGTTGCGTGGAGGAGGCACCAGAAGGACCGGGCTGTGGGGGAGCACTGGAGCCCTGGTAACTGACCTAAGACAAGGAATTTTTACGTGGATTAAATGTCAGGAATTATTGTTACTATGTCTGTTGGTCCTGTGAGAACCTGTGCTGTTGAAGCGGCTTCCATGCTACATGTTATTGTGCACTTGTTTTACGGGTCTCGTCCCGTGCATTATTTAAAGGTTTACACCTCACTCTTTTGTTTGGGTGGAGAAATTAAAACCCCCTATTACGTATTCCTGCATTTGTCTCCTATCATTATACAGAGTGACAGAATAACCAACCCACTAAATGGAGACAGCAGGAAAGACCGAACTGTCGACCATCTTAGAGACAGTCCAGCATCAAGAAGACTGTCTCTCCAGACCTTGGAACCTCAGACCTGTTCTCGGAATACCCCTGTCCCTCCTGGAACGCTTTGACGGCGAGCCAGCGAGATGCAAGGGATTCCTTCTGCAATGAGACCTGTACCTCACTCGACACAGCGAGGCTGTCTCCGGGAAAGACAGGGTTGCCACCGTCATCTCGGTGGCAACCGACGGAAGGGCCCTGGACTGGGGTGCCGAGGTCTGGGAAATGGGCGATTGAGTCCTATGAAGGCTTCACCCTCCTCTTCCGCTCAGTGTTTGATAATCATGTGTAGGGCCGAGAGGAGGGTGAGCACCTACTCCGACTACGCCAGGGATCTAGGACTGCCTCGGAGTTCGCTCTGGAGTTCCGGACCATCGTGGCCTCCACCGGATGGAACGTGTCGGCTCTGGTCACCGTGTTCTGCTGCGGACTGTGGGAGGAGGTAGAGATGGAGTTTGCCTGCTGTTATGACAGCAGGTTATGACAACCTGTGACTCAACCAGCTCATCATCATGGCTAGTTGTTTGGACAACCTCCTGCGGTCCCGTCGAAGACCTGTGCAGAATCCGGAGTCCATGGCTACACATGCCCAGTGGTCAGAGCCGATGGAGATGGGCTCTGCACGTTTGCCCAAGGCAGAGTGTAGGAGAGGGAGGAATCTGGGCCTCTGCTCCTATTGTGGAGAAAGTGGTAATTTCTCCCCGACCTGCTCTCTATCCACTAAGAGGTGAGGGGGTGACAAGCCAGGGAATTCTCCTGCTCCAACCAAGGTGGGATGCAAGCAGTGTGTTTTCCCATTAAATTCCCTGAATACCCTAGCCTCTCACTCCCATTAGCTCTGATTGATTCCGGAGCTGCCGGGAATCTTTTTGATAGTGCAATGTCCTTGTTTGCAACACTCACTACCGAGTGACTGCCTCTGGAAGCAATGTAAGTACAAGAACTGTTTGTGGGGAGCGTCATGAAATGGATTTCCAAAACGTCGGCTTTAGTTGTGTAAAGCGTGCCGCCATTGGACTCTGAAGCAGTGGAAATGTGTTTATTGGAATGATGAATCACGCTTAACCATCTGGCAGTCGAAATGACGAATCTCAGTTTGGCGGATGCCAGGAGACTGGTACTTGCATAGTGCCAACTACAAGTATGGTGGAGGAGGAATAATGGTCTGGCTGTTTTTCATGTTTCGGGCTAGGCCCCTTAGTTCCACTGAAGGGAAATCTTAACACTACAGCATACAATAACATTCTAGAACATTCTGAGCTTCCAACTTTATGGCAACAGTTCAGGGAAGCCCCTGACCTGTTTCAGCAGGACAATGCACCTGTGCACAAAGTGAGATCCATACAGAAATTGTTTGTCGAGATCGATGTGGAAGAACTTGACTGGCCTGCACAGAGCCCTTACCTCAACCCCATCAAACACCTTTGGGATGAATTGGAACACTGACTGTGAGCCAGGCCTAATTGCCCAACATCACTAATGCTCTTGTGGATGAATGGAAGCAAGTCCCCGCAACAATGTTCCAACATCTACTGGAAAGCCTTCCCAGACGAGTGGAGGCTGTTTTAGCAGCAAAGAGGGGACCAACTCCATATTAATGCCCATGATATTGGAATGAGATGTGTGAAGAGCAGGTGTCCACATACTCTTGGTCATGTAGTCTATTATATTAAATGCAGTCCATCTTACTTGAGAATCTATTTTAACAGATTGCACCTCAAGATCTAGATACTCTTTTTAATAGGATCATAACACCTTGTGAAGGCGTTAGCAATTGACATATATTTTACCATAGCAATGTTTTTTCCCAGAATATATTGAATGAGTCTCCTGTAAGCAATACATATGATAATCCTTCTTCTTTCACCATGTAAAAACTGTTCTTCTTTTGCTATTGTCAGCCAAACCATTTTAATTATAGCTACCTATACACAATTCACCAGGATGGGTTATATTTTGATATACTTAACCTTATTTTGAGATGCTTATCCATACCTACCAGTACCCCAGTACCTCCAGAATAAATGCCTGTCCATTATCTACATAGCTGTACCACGATAGATGCCCTGGTAAACATACTGTAGCTCCAACTGACTCTAAGTAGACCTCCAGTTGTCCTCCAATTTCCCTCCCTCAAAAACCACCCCCCATCCCAGGTAGGGTTGTCGTCCCTGTGACTGGCAGACCACCCCTGAACACATGGATCTAGTGACTCCCCATCCCGGGTGTGGGAGTGTAATCATCGACTGACACTAATTAGCATAACGCAACGGACATAAATATTACTAGAAAATATTCCTATTCATGAAAATAACAAGTGAAATATACTGAGACACAGCTTAGCCTTTTGTTAATCATCCTGTCATCTCAGATTTTCAAAATATGCTTTACAGCCAAAGCTAGACAAGCATTTGTGTAGATTTATCGATAGCCTAGCATAGAATTTTGTCCAGCTAGCAGCAAATGAAATCGTTTACCTTTGATGAGCTTCGGATGTTTTCACTCACGAGACTCCCAGTTCGATAGCCAATGTTCATTTTTCCCAAAAATATTATTTTTGTAGGCAAAATAGCTCCATTTGTTCTTCACGTTTGGCTGAGAAATCGACCGGAAATTACGGTCACGAACACTCCGAAAAAATATTCCAAATTAGCTCCATAATATCGACAGAAACATGGCAAACGGTGTTTATAATCAATCTTCAAGGTGTTTTTCAAATATCTATTCGATAATTTATCCACTGGGACAATTGGTTTTTCAGTAGGACCAATTGGAATAATGGCTACCTCTGTATTTTACGCGAGAGTCACTCTGAGAGTCATCAGGTGACCACTTACACAATGTAGCCGCTTACGGGTATTCTTCAACATAAATGCGTAAAACTACGTCACAATGCTGTAGACACCTTGGGGAATACGTAGAAAAAGTCATCTGGTTGATAGCCCATTCACTGCTCAATAGGGACGCATTGGAACGCAGAGCTTTCAAAACACAAGGCACTTCCGGATTGGATTTTTCTCAGGCTTTCGCCTGCAATATCAGTTCTGTAATACTCACAAACAATATTTTTACAGTTTTGGAAACTTTAGAGTGTTTTCTATCCTAAGCTGTCAATTATATGCATATTATAGCATCTTGTCCTAACAAAATATCCTGTTTACTTTGGGTATGTTATTTTTCAAAAAATGAAAATACTGCCCCCTAGTCACAAAAGGTTATTAAGAAGTTGGGAACCATCCCTTGAAAAGAGCACAAAGTGCCACTTGCACGACAAAACCAGGTTAGCAGCCATAAGCATTTATAACCCTTTTGCCTCGGTTGTGCTATATATAATTATTTCATTTTTATCCACATACATTCATTCATTCAACAATTGACTAATAAGATGGATAATACTGTAGGCAATTCCTGCAATGGATTTTTTACATGGTTAATATGTGCATATGGTTACCTCTTGAAAATGTAATTTGCCACAGAAATTGAAAAAAGGGGGAAACATTCACATTTGTCATACCGTGAAAGCTGAGCTGAATTATCCTCAAACAAATTGCATCGGCAGAGGAAGAGTTACTCGTCTTGCATGTTTAAACTTAATCTCCATTGGCCCCTGGATAGCCATATGCCTTTCTCTCCCCTCCACTACAGCGCTGCGTTGGCACGCAGAATAGTGAATCATGCTAGAACACTGCTAAGCTAGTTTATCTCAGAGATGTAAAGGTAGTGACCATGAATTAATTGTCTACACAGAAACCCACAGGGGATCGAATTAATTTAATCTTGATGAGATTAAAACCAGCATTACCTGGGGAGGGTTCTGTCTACCAGGAATGAAAAGGCATTGTTTGGCAGAAACCTTTTGTTCCTTAGTTCTTGTTTACTATAGCTAGAAAGACCTGGGATATAAACATGGGCTAAACATTGATCCCTTTACATTCCTTTAACCACAGGTTGTTGTTATTGTATCATTACTTGGTGGCGCAGCTAAATATTGTTTATTAAAAGTAACATGAACTGTATGTGACCCGGCAAAGGTCTATTTTGCATCTGTGATTCCCAAGGGACATTCAATTAGTGGCTGTCACGCCCTGGCCTTAGTTATCTTTGTTTTCTTTATTATTTTGGTTAGGCCAGGGTGTGATATGGGTGATTTATGTGTTTTGTTTGTCTAGGGTTTTTTGTAGATTTATGGGGTTGTGTTCAGTTTAGGTGTCTAGGTAAGTCTATGGTTGCCTAGATTGGTTCTCAATCAGAGGCAGGTGTTTATTGTTGTCTCTGATTAGGAACCATATTTAGGCAGCCATATTCTTTGGGTATTTTGTGGGTGATTGTTTCCTGTCTTTGTGTTTTATGCACCAGTTAGGACTGTTACGGTTTTCACGTTTATTGTTTTGTAGTTTGTTCATGTTTGAGTTTCCTTAGTAAATGAACTTCAACCACGCTGCGTTTTGGTCCGCCTCTCCTTCGACGAAAGAAAACCGTGACAGTGGTACTGCTTGCTAATTGGTCTAATGAAGCACAAAGATTATCTGAAAGATGATAATGTAGTGTCCTTGAAGCACCCAGACATCCATGTGGGTTAGAATGAATTTAATGTTGATGATAATACTGAACACAGCCTCAGACATGAACATTTCATTGTTTGGCAAAAACGTCTCACAGTTGTTAGCACTTGTTTGCAGTTCAATCAAGGATAAAAAGCCTTAACGGAAGTTAGCTTTATGTTGATACAAATTATTTCCTTTATCTACAAGCTGTTGTTTATTGTCATTATACTATGTTGTATTATAAATATCTAAGGATTGAAAACTCAATGCTTTTTAGGACCCAAGTCACAGTCCCATTTTTACCACATTCTTGCTGGGATAAGGCTTTTATCTCTCCGTTGCTCATGCCGGCAAGTTTAGAAGTGGGCATAGGCGTGGACTGGTTTACCGAGAACTTTACCGCAATTATGAGTATGTCGATTTGAGGAAATAAACGTTTAGGCTTTCAAACCAGCAACACCTTTTTTGACGGGAAGCTGAATTTGGCAAAAAAAAGTATTGGTTTGAAAATCAAAACTAAACGTTAAACTTGCGTCTGTGCACAGTTGGAAATGTGTATATCTTTTATGATTTTATTTTCATTCCCAATTTGGGGAGAATTTGAATCTGACAAGACAAACATTCAGACTCTCTCGCAGACATTAGCATATCCGTTCTCCCTGTATATCAGTTCACTACAGCCTCAACCAAGATGTGAGCCTTTTTGGCACAGGTGGAAGGAAGTGCACTCTGATTCCACAGGGTTGCTTGTTCAAACCCCACATCTACTCTTCCTCCTTAATTGCTACATGACAGTAAAAGGATTTCTCCCTAGGTACTGCATTACAGGTACAGTGCTTTCAGGAAGTATTCACATCACTTGACTTTTTCTGCATTTTATTGTGTTACAAAGTAAGATTAAAATTGATTGAATTGTCATACGCTGTCAATGATTTACACAAAATACTCTGCAATGAATGGAAAATATAACACTGATATATGTTGATTAGATAACTATTCAACGCCTTGAGTCAATACATATTAGAATCACCTTCGGCAGTGATTAATGCCGTGAGTCCTTCTGGGTACGTCTGTTAGAGCTTGGCACACCTGGATTGTACAATATATGCCCATTATTCGTTAGAAAATTATTCAATCTCTGTCAAGTTCATTTTTGATCATTGCTAGACAGACATTTTCATGTCTTGCCACAGATTTTCAAGCTGATTAAAGTCGAAACTAACTAGGCCACTCAGGAACATTCAATGTCATCTTGGTATGCAACTCCAGTGTATATTTGGCCTTGTGTTTTAGGTCATTATCCTGCTGAAAGGTGCATTTGTCTCCCAGTGTCTGTTGGAAAGCAGAACCAAGTTTTTCCTCTAGGATTTTGCCTGTGCTTAGCTCTATTCTGTTTATTTTCCTATTCCTAAAAAACTCCCTAGATCTTGCCGGTGACGAGCAAACCCATAACATGATGCAGCCACAACTATGCTTGAAAATATGAAGTTGTACTCAGTGATGCATTGGATTTGCCCCAAACATAACACCTTGCGTTCGTGACAAATAGTGAACTTCTTTGCCCCATTTTTGGGCAGTTTTACTTTAGTGCCTTATTTGCAAACAGGATGCATGTTTTGGAATGGTTATTCTGTACAGGCTCCCTTCTTTTCACTCATTTATGTTAGTATTGTGGAGTAACTACAATGTTATGGATCCATCCTCAGTTGTCTCCTATCACAGCCATTAACCTCTAATTGAGGAGGGGGGGGGGGGTCCTACTAAGCTAATATATGGAATTGTTTTGATAATACCATTGATCATTTATCAAATTGATTTTGAATTTTAGGACCCCTGTAGCAGTGGGGGCTGGTGACTTGGAACATTGAGGTGGATGGGAGACCCATGGTACAGGTGCGGAACACACGGAGATGACAAGGAGTGTTTCAAAAATCATCAAAGACAAATTATTTCAACCTAAAGCATTTAATAAAGACATGTATAGTACAATATTATAGGGAATGAGAGGGCTACTTACACAGTGCTGGAAAGGGATCACAGCAGTGATTGACTGAGGGTATGAGGCATGAGTTGAGTTGTTCAGAGGCTTGACCAGTGCAGGGCAGGATTTGACTGGGAAGACACAAAACAATAACACAACACACTACACAGTTAGACCACAGAGGTAAGAATGAGTTAGTCCAAGCAAGGAGTAATATAATTGATGAGCAAAAATATGATTGTGTATGTGATTGACTAAACATATAGTAATGAGAGAAAATTGATAGGGGTACTCAGTGCTTGGAGGGGAAACCTTCAATGTGCCAGTGGATGAGCGGGCACATGAGACGTGGCTTCAGTTCATGTCAGTAGAAAGTTGACAATGGGAGTGGAGTGGTGTAGTCATCACCTCTTAGTCGAGGAACAGGAGGAGACTTGGCTGTAATTACAAATAGCAGATATATTCCATTACAGCTGTGCCATCGTAGGTTTGGACAACGTATTTATATATGAAGTAAAAATCAGACATCTCAACATTCAGAAAGTCAAACACAGACTGCACACAAAGTAGCACAAGAAACATTCCTGAATAAAGCCCTGATCATCCACATACCTGACGATAACTGACAACTGCAAACAGACTGGTGGCAGCATATGTCCCAGAGCAGTGGGGCAATTTTTACCACTGGGGCCTGGAGTTTTTCCTTATATGTTAACCTAACTAGGCAAACTCTGGACCCTATAAGGTATGACAGTGATTCATCAGTTATTAAAATGTTTTATATGAGCTATGATGGGACCAGTTTTTCCTAATCAGGTCACATGGTTTTAAAAAACTCCTGAAATAAACTGGCCCTGGGGAGGATGAAAACCCTGTCAAACTGCAGTTACCTTATATTTCTTAATAGAAATGACATATAAACACTCAATTTGAGAAACAATGGGAAAGTAATTCTGCTTTGAAAGTTGATAAACTTGTAACTCTGCTTTTGAGAAAATGTCCCGTGAATATTTTGGTACACCTACTGGAGAGGTCTTCTTTGTCTACACACATTCAGCATCGTTCACACCCTCTTAAGCCTTAGCCCCGCCCATCTCTTTAAGGATTCATACATGAGGCCATGTGCCAAACAGATTGAGTAAGGTAGTAAACAACCAAAGATATCAAGACTAAAAAAAGGAGTAGCCTACAATAAGGCAAAACTCCAGGTAAAAAATACACTTTATATAGTCCTTGGCCTATATCGTAATCTGATTTTGGTGCAGGTCATGTTCTTCCCATTACCGTCTCTGGTTTATTTGTCACATGTGTAACCGATGTGAAATGGCTAGCTAGTTAGCGAGGTGCAAGCTAATAGCGTTTCAATCGGTGACGTAACTCGCTCTGAGACCTTGAAGTAGTTGTTCCCCTTGCTCTGTAGAGCGATGGGTAACGATGCTTCGAGGGTGGCTGTTGTCGATGTGTACTTCCTGTGAAGTAGTGATGTGCAACATATGCCTAGCTTCTTGAAACGGGTGACAAATATTGAATTTGGCCTTTACTACTATAGTCCACAGAAATGCATTAACTAAAACATTCATAAATGGCAAACCACAGTAAAAATAACTATCATAAGGAATAAGGTTGTGAATCTCTAGGAGATATAAGAAAGCTTATGAAATATTTTACATTTTTTGACACATATTTAACCCAATTTGGCACAAAACTACCTCTATACTTCATTTTTTTTTACTGGTATGAGATTACATTCCGACGAGGTCCACGACACTTGTGGGGGTTGTAGGAAAACATAATCTTGTTCGTGAGAATCTCCCCATTCCATAGTGGGGTCACATTAGTTTGTAGCCCAAACAATTCGGACACTACAGACAGAAGTTGGCACATCGGCGGTACAGACTTCAGACGAGCTCCGTGGGGGCTTGTTTGTGAGAGTCTCAAAGAGGAGGGTATAGAGTGGTCATATTAGTTAGTAGGCCAAACCAGAGACCTGGTCTGACAACAGCACTGAAGCTTTGCCCCCCCCCCCCAAAAAATGGTATCTCTAGTTTAAACTGGCGGGTTTTGATGGGAATTTTTTACTATGTCACTTGACATACCCAAATCTAACTGCCTGTAGCTCAGGAACTGAAGCAAGGATATGCACATTTTTGATACCATTTGTAAGGAAACAATTTGAAGTTTGTAGAAATGGGAAATGAATGTAGAAGAATGTAACACATTAGATCTGGTAAAATATCATCTTTGAAGTGGCCACAATGTATTATTGCAGTTTTGGCACAATATAGATTTTGGAGGCTAGATGGCAGCAGTGTATGAGCAAAGTTTTAGACTGATCCAATGAACCGTTGCATTTAGACATGTTCAAAATGTTGTATCAAGTCTGTCGAACTGGTTTGTTGATACATTTTCAGGTGCACAACTGTGCACTCTCCTCAAACAATAGCATGGTATTATTTCACTGTAATAGTTACTGTAAATTGGACAGTGGAGTTAGATTAACAATAATTTAAGATTTCTGACCATGTCAGATAGGTCTATGTCCTGTGAAATGTTCTTGTTACTTACAACCTCATGCTAATCGCATTAGCCTACATTAGCTAAAGGACTATACATTTAGTAATGTGTAGACCTCTACAATCAACCTGATACCCCAAAATATTTTTCTCTTTGCCATTATGGGGTATTGTGTGTAGATGGGTGAGTTAAAACATATATTTAATAAATTTTGAATTCA
This sequence comes from Oncorhynchus keta, assembly GCF_023373465.1. NCBI lineage: Eukaryota > Metazoa > Chordata > Actinopteri > Salmoniformes > Salmonidae > Oncorhynchus > Oncorhynchus keta. The sequence continues at coordinate 31,094,686 of NC_068435.1, read as the reverse complement.
TGCTGTAACACAACAAAACGTGGAATAAGTCGACGGTATGAATACTTTCTGAAGGCACTGTATCTCAGTGGGTGTATAAACGGCCATTACTTACTTTAATGAAAGGATTTTCTTTGAAAAACAGTTACTTCGCTTTTACCCCCCAAATCTTTCAAATGTAAATGTATTTTGAAAATGACTGTTTTTTAAAACTTGTCTGTAGTATTTGCATAAACAGAACTAAAAAAAATGGGCTTCAAGCTAGTCTGGGTCTTTCCCACTTCAGCCATTATTAGGCTGCATTAAATTGCTCCATGGTGATGCAAGACCATCCTTTCCTTCCTCCATTTCCCTGCACAGACTGAGTATATTACTGTTGAACTTGGATGACTCAAGGTGTACCATAAAGTATATTTTAAAATCGCTCATCTTTATGGATGTGTCCCCAGTCCTCTGTCTCTCTCTAACCTGTAGTCCTTAGTTCATTTACAGGTCTAAGTCTTAGAAAAACAATTAGAAAATAATTCAATATTTTAAATTCTGAACGGGAGTTAGTTGAGTGTGCAAACCAACTCCCCTTCAGAATGTAAAATATTCAATTTTCTTCCTTTGTCTTTTTCTCTCATCAATATGCAATTTTCAAAGAGCTCTAAACAATTTTTTTCACTGGTTTGAGATTGTAATATAACAAATAGCCTAGCGGTTACAGTGTTGGGCCAGTAACCGAAGGTCGATGGTTTGAATACCCAAGTCAAAAAGGTGAAAATCCTGTCGATGCTCCCTTGAGTAAGACACTTATCCTGAATTTGCTCCAGGGATGCCGTACAACTATGGCTGACTATAAAACAACACATTTCACTTTACCTTTCTAGTGAATGTGACAATAAAACATGTATAATTAAACACGCTGCAAATGGAGGTGACAGCTGTAATTGAAATGATGTTGATAGCAAATGCTCTCCTTCCATTCATTGCCTTCAATGTTTTGAAGAGCAGGTGGGAGGTTGTTCTCAAAAGCCTTGCATCTGAATGGACAGAAAACCAGGACAAAGGAGCGGCTGGGGTGACAAATAACACGACATATAGTATTTCCTCATCACCTTGACAACCTTATCATTCACGTAAAAAGACATGGACCACACACAAGTCATTTACAGACCATTATGGAAAGCTAAGCAAGGGTTTATGGGTTCTGTGTGTTAGCCTCATTCGAACCCCACCTTGAATGACAGGCAAAATAAAATGTCACTGTTATTCTTTCTTCTGCACTCTATAAGTTGAAAACCACCCTCTGAAATTGTATTGCTCCACTTTGACCTACTGTAACTTGCAATTGGCCCTACGTCCACCTACATCTAAAGTCAACATCACAATGATGTAACAAGGTTTTAATACTAATGATTTGCACTTTAGACTAAATCTTCATCAGCGCCAATTGAGAATGCATTAGGTAATACATTCATTCTGGCACCAGTCCTCAAGAGAACATTCATAGCAACATTGTGACGCAACGTGCAGTAGGCACACAAATGAAAGTAAAGAAAGCAAACCTAACATTCTTAAAATAGCTTTCATGAAACACATTGAAAGGTTCTGGACCATGCATGTCAGCAGGGTTTCCTTCCTATAATCCAAATACGCCTACAGAAAGAACCAACTACGACTAACTACTGATCCTATACATTAGAGTTTAACATAATAAGCACATGCTCTGTCCTCTTGTCACTCCTATGGGGTGAAAAGAGAGACCTTTTGAAGGAAAGACCCCCCTTTGACACTCCTCCTCATCGCCGCTCCTACTCTTCCTTGACCTAGTTTTTCCTTAATATTGATCGTTTGAATCAGGAGAGCAGAACGAGCTACTCAGGGGGAGATGGAGAGAGACACTTTGTGTTAGAAACACTCCATCATCTCACTGGGGAAGCCACGGTTTGGACTGGGGAAGACATTAACCCGCCGTTCCCAATACACTCACCAGCAGCTCTATGAATCAGGCTGGCAGGGCGCTAATTAAATTAGCACCATCTCTCATCTCAAAAAGACCTGGTTATTTCACATGGTCAGCCCTTGGCTGTTTGAATTTTTCAGATGGAGGTCCCATGTAGAAGGATGTGCAGTTAGCTGAAGACATGCATTTAATATGACATATTTGGAAAATGCGGTCCCAAAGGTAGAACAATTGGGGAATATAAAATGCTTTCAAAAATAATTCCCACCTTTTGACTTTTTTTCACATTTTGTTGTGTTGAAGCCTGCATTTAAAATTGAGATTGTGTCACCCATCCACACACAATAACCCCATAATGTCAAAGTGGAATCTACTCAACCATTTTATGGCAAGCGTAAACAAGTTCAGGAGTAAAAATGTCACATAATAAGTTGCATGGACTCACTCTGTGTGCAATAATAGTGTTTAACATGGTCTTTAAATGACTACACCCTCTTTGTATCCAACACATAAACAATAATGGAAAATATATTGATTATTCACGTTGTCCTAGAGAGATTTACACAATTATGAAAACGTCACGCCTGGGTAAGCCTACACGAAACACAGCCCTTATTTCTAAAATCCCCCATGGGAAAAATGCATGCTGTTTGACCGCAAGGATTTATGGGTATTATGACTCATACAATGGTGGTACGCTATTCAGCTCACTCAGTGTAGCTCAACGCTGTTTGGCTATCATTTTATACTTATTTTATTAAGGAAGGCCAAATATTCGCTGGCTTCCCTTGCATTCATTGATACGGGCAACAAGAATGTCATACTGTTTTTGACCAGACAGCATCAGCTAGATGGCTTGCATGTACAAAGACAGTGGGGTGCTGTTTCGCTCGCTCGGATGCTTTCTAGTAGGGCGACACATACAGCGTTTTGAGAATTGAAGAAAAATTATGAAACAGAGAGACAAAAGCTAAAATATTGAATGTTCTTTTTTTTCTTCTTGGTTAATGTTTTGAGGAATGCTGACATCCATGAATACACGCCACTGCTGTTCAGTCTATGTCATGGAAAGAGCAGGTGTTCTTAATGTTTTGTACACTCAGTGTACAATTATCTGTAAGGTACATTAGTCGAGCACTGAATTTCAAGCACAGATTCAACCACAAAGACCAGGAAGGTTTTCCAATGGTTCGCAAAGAAGGGCACCTATTAGTAGATGGGTAAAAAAAAGCAGATATTGAATATCCCTTTGAGCATGGTGCAGTTATTAATTACACTTTGGATGGTGTATCAATACGTCCAGTCACTACGAAGATAGATAGATGCCCTTCCTACACAAAAAAATAAGGGTATTTGGATTTACTTAATTCAATTTTGGAAACTAGTTACACCTAATTGAAATAGGTTATTTTTTACATTAAATTATTAATACAGATCTCCTTAGTTTAATTGGTTATTGAAACACTACTGAATTGCCAAATCATAGTTAGAAATGATTGTCAGATTGACAAAATGTGTTCAGGTAATCATGTTTCAATCATGTTTCAAATTAGAACAAGTAACTCCTCAAATTAGTCAACTGTGTCAGTTCTAGCTCTCCGAGTTGCATTCGTCCTAATTACTCAATTTAAAAAAGCATTTCTTTACCTTCAAAAGTTTTATTTCAAATGAACAATGGTGAAGTGAAGATTTCAGTAGGAAGCTTTGTGTTCGCATCTGCTTCTTGCACATCCATGCTCATCTCCGCCAGCTCCTAAGCCAACCGGTCTTAATTAAAGTACAGTGATCTAACCAACAGAGCAGTTTAACCACAAGGACATTCTCAATAACAGTTACATAAACATTTTACATGTGGTTGTCTACCTACCTTAGTTGAATGCACTAACTGAAGTCGATCTTGACAAAATCTCTGCTAAATGACCAAAATGTAAATGTACAAATGTATGGTTGCAGAGCATGCTGGGTATTATTCTAATGAGCTCTGCCACCCAAAAAGACAGACTATTTGACCAAATAAAATTTGCTCAGTTAATTTCTACATTAATGAATCTGGTGCACATCAAGTTCCACTGAGGTAAGTACATTCATTCTACAAGAGACAATTATATTCTGCCATAAAACATTCATTGATTGTGAAATGTTAACAAAGTATTATAGAGCTAAGTTTAAGGGCAGCCAAAATATTTTTGGGGAGTGCAACTCAGTTGCCGTAGAGGAAGGAAACTTGTCAGAGATTTCACCATGAGGTCAATGCTGATTTTAAAACAGTTACATAGTATACAAATCCTTCATTAAACTACTAATCTGTAATTATAATCGTGATACGAAAGTTAATACTAGAATTATGGATAATTAAACTGTATGTTAATATCAATTAATATTCTGCCAGTGTCGATGTGTTAAGTTGAGGGTTTTAACATTGAGTGATAGAACCAATGTGAATCACTGAGAATATCATTCTAAGTTTTTGTGGGATAATCAATTTGGTTTTGATTATGATTTGTAAACTGAGTGATTGATTTGAGTAAGTTGTTAATATATTAATAACTATATAAGTGAAGCAATTCATGTATTATGGATTGATTGTTTTGATTGTTGTTATACTAATTGTGACATGGGTAAGGAAGTTGTGTGAGCTAAAGATGTTGACACTATTATCAGCATGCCCTAGTGAATGGAGAGGGTGAACTCTGATCCTGAGAGTAAAACTGATCCTAATCTATTTGACCTATATCCATTACCAAATTGCATTTTTGATGATAACATAAACACTCAGGAAGTATGCTTATCCTGGGTCATGTTCATTAGGCACCAATGGAAGACATTTTACTTCAACCGGGAATCACTACCTGGATTTGCCAAACAAGATATGCTAATTTTAGTTTCTACAGATGGTGTTATGGGGATGGAAATAGTTATTTCCACTGTGCTGACCAATGGGAGTGTGCTCAGTATCAACATAATGTTTTTGTTTTGTGCTGATGAAAAATGACAATGTTTTATGATATTTTAATGTTTATATATTTTGGGTTGAGGATATTTTAGGTTGAGTTAAAAACTCAATTAGCCTATGAAGTTTGAGTTATTTTTTTAAAATGTTTTATTTTTATAAATGTTTTTTTTTAAGTTATCGTAATTATCTTTTAAGTTGAGACTAAGGCTCAAAATGGGGGATGTTGTAGAATTACAACATTATATTAATCACATTACAATGCATTCTTATATTAGTACATTCACACTGTCTGTTTTATCTAGAGTCAACATTATAGGGTTCTTAGAACTCCATGTGTCTGTGTGAACTGAGATTTTAATGCTGACAGTAGATTTACGATGGCTTGGTGATAAGACAACATTCCATTCCATGATTAGTGTCTGTGTGCCTGTCTGTTGGTTCCCAGAGAGACTCAATCTCCAGTTTATTTAAGGAAAGGACCTAGTGCCTATGTTGCAACAGTATTCCTGTATAAGCAAGCAGTAAATGAACTAGAGACAGATATTTGGCGCCATGTAAATCTTGATGTCTGTTGCGTGAGAGAAAAATGTACCTTTGTATAAATTGTCTCAACTGTGATTTGTCATAAACATCCAGGAGGATGGACTTTGCTATAAAATGCTGTGGCTTAGTCCTGCTGGAAGGGCTGTCAACAAATCACCTACGGGAGGGTCGTTGACAAGCTCCATTACTGCAGTAATTAAATAATAAAGTTAGATTGTTTTGAAGGAATCTAAAAGTCTCCCCTTTGATTAGAATAATTCCAACACAATAAGTGTTCACACCCCAGAGTAAATACATGTTAGAATCACCTTTGGCAGTGAATACAGCTGTGAGTCTTTCTGGGTAAGTCTCTTAAGAGCTTTGCACACCTGGATTGTACAATATTTGCCCATTTTCTTTTCAAAATGATTCAAGCTCTGTCAAGTTGTTTGTTGATCAATGGTAACAGACTTCACCAGAGCTCAATTTCAAGTCTCATAGCAAAAGATCTGAATACTTATGGAAAAAAATATTGAATCCATTTTAGAATAAGGTTGTAACGTAACAAAATGTGGAAAACGTCAAGGGGTCTGAATACTTTCCGAATGCACTGTAGGTGTGCCTTTAGAGGCACGAACTCCAGGGCTGGATGGCATACCAGTTGAGGTACACTATCGGTCAAAAGATTTAGAACACCTACTCATTAAAGGGTTGTTCCTTATATTTACTTTTTTCTACATTGCAGAACTATGAAAAAACACACATGGAATCATGTAGTAACCAAAAGAAGTGTTAAACAAATCAAAATATATTTCATATTTTATATTCTTCAAATAGCCACCCATTGCCTTGATGACAGCTTTGCACACTCTTGGCATTTTCCAACAGTCTTGAAGGAGTACCTACATATGCAGAGCACTTGTTGGCTGATTTTCCTTCACTCTGCGGTCCGACTCATCCCAAACCGTGTCAATTTGGTTGAGGTCGGGGGATTGTGGAGGCCAAGTCATCTGATGCAGCACTTCATCACTCTCCTTCTTGGTAAAATAGCCCTTACACTGTCCTGTTGAAAAACAAATGATAGTGCCACTAAACCCAAACCAGATGAAATGGCGAATCCCTGCAGATTGCTGTGGTAGCCATGCTGGTTAAGTGTGCCTTGAATTCTAAATAAAGCACAGACAATAGTGTCTGTGGCACAGTGTCAATAGCAAAGCACCCATACACCATAACACCTCCTCCTCCATGCTTTAAGGTGGGGAAATACACATGCAGATATCATCCGTTCACCCACACCGCATTGCACAAAGACACTGCGGTTGGAACCAAAAATCTCCAATATGGACATTTCCACCGGTATAATGTCCATTGTTCATGTTTCTTGGCCCTACACTACAATACATTACCTAAAGTATGTGGACACCTGCTCGTCAAACAACTCACTCCAAAATCATGGGCATTAATATGGAGTTGGTCCCCCTTTGCTGCTAAAACAACCTCCACTCTTCTGGGAAGGCTTTCCACTAGATGTTGGAACATTGCTGGGGGACTTGCTTCCATTAAACCACAAGAGTGCTAGTTAGGCCTGGCTCATAGTCGGCATTCCAATTCATCCCAAAGGTGTTCGATGGAGTTGAAGTCAGGGCTCTGTGCAGGTTCAGTTCTTCCACACCGATCTCGACATGCCATTCCTGTATGGACCTCACTTTGTGCACAGGGGCATTGTCGTGCTGAAACAGGAAAGGGCCTTCGCCAAACTGTTGCCACAAAGTTGGAAGCACAGAATCGTCTAGAATGTCCTTGTGTGCTGTGGTGTTAATATTTCCCTTCACTGGAACTAAGGGCCCGAACTATGAAAAACAACCCCAGACCATTATTCCTCCTCCACCAAACTTTACAGTTGGCACAATGCATTCGGGCAGCTAGCGTTCTCCTGGCATCCACCAAACCCAGATTCGACCGTCGGGCTGCCAGATGGCGAAGCGTGATTCATCACTACAGAGATCGCATTTCTAGTGCTCCTGAGCTTTACACCACTCCAGCCGATGCTTGGCATTGTGCATGGTGATCTTAGGCTTGTGTGCGGCTGCTCGGCCATGGAAACCAATTTCATGAAGCTCCTGACTAAAAGTGCTTTTGCTGACGTTGCTTCCAGAGGCAGTTCGGAACTTGTTAGTGAGTGTAGCAACCGAGGACAGACGATTTTTACACAATTACGCGCAGTCCTGTTCTTTGAGCTTCGCCCTACTACTTTGTGGCTGAGCGTTTATTGCTGCTAGATGTTTCCACTTCACAATAACAGCACTTACAGTTGACTGCGGCAGCTTTAGCAGGGAATAAATTTGACAACTCACTTGGAAAGGCAGCATCCTATGACAGTGCCACGTTGAAAGTCGCTGAGCTCTTTCGTAAGGCCATTCTGCTGCCATTGTTTGTCCATGGAGATTGTATGGTTGTTTGCTCGATTTTTATATACCTGTCAGCAATGGGTGTGGCTGAAATAGCCAAATTCACACATTTTAAGTGGTGTATATACACGTGTACTCCGGACTCTGACATTGCTCATCCCAATATTTCTATATTTCTTATTTCCATTCTTTTACTTTTAGATTTGTGTATATTGTTGTGTATTGGTAGATATTACTGCACTGCTGGAGCTAGGATTTCGCTATACCCACAATATATTCTGCTAAATATTTGTTTGCGACCAATAACACGTGATTTTTCTTTACCCTTGTGAGGAGGACAATAATGCAGATGAGCTTCCCTGAGATGGTTTCTAACAGTCTGTGCATGAAATCTTCAGTTGTGCAAACCCACAGTTTCATCAGCTGTCTGGGTGGCTGGACTCAGATGATCCTGCAGGTGAACAAGCCAGATGTGGATGTCCTGGACTGGCATGGTTACATGTGGTCTGTGGTTGTGAGGCTGGTTGGACGCACTGCCAAACTCTCTAAAGCAATGATGGAGATGGCTTATGGTAGAGAAATAAACATTACGTTCTCTGGCAACAGCTCTGGTGGACATTCCTTTTGTCAGCATGCCAATTGCATGTTCCCTCAACTTGAGGCATCTGTGGCATTGTGTTGTGTGACAAAACTACACATTTTAGTGGCCTTTTATTGTCCCCAGCATAAGGTGCACCTGTGTAATGATCATGCTTTTTAATCAGCTTCTTGATATACCACACCTGTCAGGTGGATGGATGATCTTGGAAAATGAAAAATGCTCACTAACAGGGATGTAGACACATTTCTGTATAACATTTCAGTGAAATAAGATTTTTGTGCGTATGTGACATTTCTTGGACGTTTTATTTCAGCTCATGAAACATGGGACCATCACTTTACATGTTGCAATTATATTTTTGTTCAGTATGGAATCAAGAGGTTTATCTGACCGCTGATGAATTCAGAACGAAGATGAAAAGAAATACAAAGCTGTCAATGTCTTTGCAGTTTATTTTTATTTGTTTAACTAGGCAATTCAGTTAAGAACAAATTCTTATTTTACAATGACGGCCTACCCCGGCCAAACCCTCCCCTAGCGACTTTGGGCCAATTGTGTGCCACCCTATGGGACTTCTGATTCAAGCCAGTTGTGATACAGCCCGGTATTGTACCAGGGTCTGTAGTGACGCCTCTAGCACTGAGATGCAATGCCTTAGATCGCTGCGCCACACTGGAGCCTCTGGAGCGTGTTACAAACAAGCGAAAGAAAAAATTGTTTAAAATGAAAACCGAGATGATAGCATTAAAATAGAGTAGGCTACACACAGGCCAAGAATTGGGCTATTGAAATCTATTTCATATTCAATCAATTTAGTTATTCTGTTTTGCTAATTGTAGCCTAGGCTTCAACAGCTTATGTTATTTTTGCCTCAATATGTTTCATGATGTGTGTTCACAATGTGCCACATCTCTGGTTTTGTGCTTTAATATATGATGAGTCATTAGAATAAGCCACCTCAATATGACCTATTAGAAGCCATAGATGATCATATACATGGGCTAACTGCCTTGTTCAGGGGCACAACAACAGATTTGTACCTTGTCAGCTGGGGGGATTTGAACTTGCAACCTTTACAGTTACTAGCCTAACACTCTAACCACTAGGCTACCCTGCTCCAATGACAACATTTGTCTTTGCCTGGTGTTTTGGGAAATGCATATTACATCTTTGGCCGTTGTAGGAAAGTTGCATGTTAAAACACTTGTAAGCCTAAGTTCCATCGCTATCAGGAAACCGGGCCCTGGGCCTTATCCCTCCTAACCATATCTAAAGTATTTGGCCCCTGCCCTATTATAGGCTAGCCTCTTATGTAACTCAATCTGTCTGTGTGTGTGTCCTTGAGTGTGTGTGTGTGTGTGTGTGTGCATGTAAAGTGATACTATCTACATCAGCTCCCTACCCTCCTGCAGGCTTTCGTTCCATCCTAAATCAAGCACACCATATTCTACTAATTAGCTTCTCACCACGAGCTTGATCAGCTTAATCATGTGTGTTAAAACAAGGTGGGATCAAAAGCATGCTGACTAACAGCAAATAAACGATAACCTATCAAAATAAAGAAAGTCACACACCCCATATATATTTATTTAGATAGTTTAGGGTGAGTTGGGAGCACATGGATCATTGTGTTAATAGAGGACAGTCAAATGAGAATAATGAGAGTTCTAACTAGTCTGGCTGTGTAACAAGGGGCCTTCAATTGAAATCAAATCAAATGGACCAGATTTCTCTGAGACTGGAACTCGCTCAAATGAAGCACTGCCGCGATATGGGTCGATGATCCATGCATGATTAAGTGCTATCATCTTTCCATTTCACTTGACTCACTTGACAAATATGTCCGGTGCTAGACTGGTCAGGCGGTTAATTAACTACTTCCTCCTCCTGAATCCTTCTGTGTGAGAATGTGCCTCTTTACTTTGAAAAAGCTCCCCAGGCACAACTCTTTCGGGGGATCAAAAGGTGTTGGCTGTTAAAGCAAGACGAAGATCAATACATGCCTATTATGACCATATTTCAACTGAACTCACATACTGTATAGTAATACTTGGCCCTGATAGGTTCAGCAAGTTTCTCAAAACGTCAAATAAAAAGTTTGTTTTTCTCCTACATGTGTATACAATACATTATATCAAATTCTGCCTGTAGTTTGACCGATACTGAATGCAACAGTGTTGTTTGTTCCGTAACTCCAGTTGATCTCTCGACAGTTCCAGGACATCACCGTTCAAACCCCTTGATATGAACAGCTGTAGCCAGTGGTTGCTGAGCCAATGATGCTCTTACATTGCAGTTCAGTCGACTACAGCGCCTTCACAAGGCCTAAATAACACGTACCAGACCACACAGCAGTTCAGTCACACATCCATTTCCCAACTGCCACAGCACTGCCCCGCCATTTGGACAGGACCACAGCTGCCGGGCAGAGAGAGAGGTCACAATTCAGGATATCCCTGGACGACCGGTTCGCCAGTAATGAAACCTTCATCCACTCTCCATCTCACATTAGACATGACTGTAAATGTAGATATGGATATTAATGGCAAGAAGAGACAGACAGAGGGAAGTCCACCAGCATCCTGTGATCAGTGGGAACTCGGTCAATAGAAAGATAGAAAGCATGAAATCAACACACAATCAATGACGTACTCTGTGTCTTAAAAAAACAGTGGTTGGAACCAAAAATCTCCAATTTGGACCTCATCAGACCAAAGGACAGATTTACACCGGTCTAATGTCCATTGCTTGTGTTTCTTGGCCCAAGCAAGTCTCTTCTTATTATTGGTGTCCATAAGCAGTGGTTTCTTTGCTGAAATTCTACCATGAAGGCCTGATTCACGCAGTCTCCTCTGAACAGATGTATCTGTTACTTGAACTCCGTAAAGCATTTATTTGGGCTGCAATTTCTGAGGCTGGTAACTCTGATGAACTTGTTAAATTAGAGTTACCAGCTTCAGAAATTGCAGCCCAAATAAATGCTTCACAGAGTGGTGGTCGTCATCAGAGCCAGTTTTATCATACCGCTTGATGGTTTTTGCGACTGCACTTGAAGAAACTTTCAAAGTTCTTCAAAATTTCCGGATTGATTGACCTTCATGTCTTAAGTAATGATGGACTGTCGTTTCTGCTTTATTTGAGCTGTTCTTTCCATAATATGGACTGCGTATTTTATCAAATAGGGCTATCTTCTGTATACAAACCCTACCTTGTCACAACACAACTGATTGGCTCAAATTCCACAAATGTACTTTTAACAAGGCACACCTGTTAATTGAAATGCATTCCAAGTGACTACCTCATCAAGCTGGTTGAGAGTGCCAAGAGTGTGCAAAGCTGTCATCAAGGCAAAGGGTGGCTATTTTGAAGAATCTCAAATATAAAATACATTTTGATTTGTTTAACACTTTTTTTGGTTACTACATGATTCCATGTATGTTATTTCATAGTCTTGATGTCTTCACTATTATTCTAAAATGTAGAAGATAGTACAGATTAAAACCCTTAAATGAGTAGGTGTGTCCAAACTTTTGACTGGTACATGAGCTGGTGCCTTTAACTAATGGTCAGATATTGACTTCTGTCAGAAAAAAATAGCTGTATAATATTTTTTCACTCGGCCACTGTTTTGATAAAGCACACAGCGTAGCTTGGAGTCAATGCAGCAGGGTGGTTAGCAGTCGCTTCTCTGTAGGTAAGAACTACATGACAGCGTCAGAGGCTGAGGGCTGAATGTCTAACAGGTATCATGCCCTTACTGGTAAATAATAATGGGCGAACAACCATTCAATTGATCCCTTTGAAGTTTTGTAATGACTTGAACTTTTCCAAAGATTAGTGTCCAGAAAATTATTAAGAAATTGCCTAATCAAAGTTGTTACACGCCTTGTACACCTGACCAGTTCGAAGCCAAAGACTTGTATGAGTGAATGACGTTTTAAGCGGTCAGACATTAGGTCATTTCCTAACTTCAACAGAGTGAAAATGTAATTGTCAGGTGGGTTTGCCCTGTTGTATTTATACTTGTCAATTCAATTGAAATCAGTTACAATTCTCTAAGAAGATTATACAGGTGGTATCATGACACAAGGTGAGACCCAGACGCAGACACATGAGGCAGATGGTTGGAGTCTAACAATATTTATTAATCCAATAGGGTAAGGCAAGAGAATGGTCATGGACAACCATCTAATGCATTGTTACTTTTAGGGAATATTCAGAGGTGGAAACTTTCCGTGGGAATGAATGGGAATATATGGGAATTAACGGGAATATATGGGACTTAACAGGAATATATGGGAATTAACGGAAATGTATGCAAATGAATATTAATACCACTTAAATGTAGATGTTTTTTTGCATTGGATATATTTCCCATATCATAATGGAGACAGAAACATAAACATTTTACCTTATCATATGTAAACATAATTGCAAATCCTTCCAATAGAAATGTTTAAAAACTATTTAGTTACGAATTGAACTTTAATTAAATGAGTTGACTCTTCACATGGGATGATTTCACTGAACAACAAAAGAAAGGAAATATTGAATGATCCATCGCATCTCCCAAAAACATTTAACATACATCTGTAAAATGATAGTCTACAAACTAAAGATTTAGTTGTCTTCCTCTCAGGCTTCCATGTCTTCTCCCTGGACCTCCTCAATGTCCACCTCTTGAACATCAGACTCTGAGGCCTCATCTTCACTGTCAATTTTCAACCTTGTTGAGGATGGCTCGTTGTCAGGCTCAAAAAGCCCAAAATTTGCTCGGATGGCCACACATTTTTCAACCCTTGTATTGGTCAGCCTGTTGCGTGCTTTGGTGTGTGTGTTCCCAAACAAGGACCAGTTGTGCTCTGAGACGGGTGATATTGATGGGATTTGTAGGAGGATGATAGAGGCAACAGGGGAAAGAGCCTCAGATCCACAAAGTCCCCTCCACCAGGTGGCTGATGAGATATGTTGACACAACTGCCATATTGCATCTCCATCCAAAAACCCCTGCTTGGAAGTGTACTTCGCCAGACTGCCAAGAACCTTGCCCTCATCCAGGCCAAGGTAGCGAGACATGGTAGTGATGACACCATACGCCTTGTTGATCTCTGCACCAGACAGGATGCTCTTGTCAGCATACTTGGGGTCCAACATGTACGCTGCGGCATGTATGGGCTTCAGGCAGAAGTCTTCACGCTTTTTGATGTATTTCAGAACTGCAGTTTCCTCTGCTTGGAGCAACAGTGAAGTGGGCAGGGTAGTACTGATTTCTTCTCTTACATCTGCAAGCGGTGTCTGAACATCAGACAGGATGGCATTGTCTCCTTCAATCCGTGCAATGCCTACTGCTATAGGATTCAGGAGTTTCAGGCTGCTTACCACTCTCTCCCAAAATACATAATCCAGGAGGATCCTCTTGATGGGGCTGTCCATATCGGCAGACTGTTATAAGGCCCTTTCTTGGAGATATTCCTTCCCCTCCAGGAGACTGTCAAACATGATGACAACACCACCCCAATGGGTGTTGCTGGGCAGATTCAAATGTGGTGCTCTTATTCTTCTCACTTGGTGAGGTAGATTGCTGCTATAACTTGAGGACCCTTCACATACCTAACAATTTCATTGGCTCTCTTGTAGAGTGTATCCATTGTTTTCAGTGCCATGATGTCCTTGAGGAGCAGATTCAATGCATGAGCAGCACAGCCAATGGGTGTGATGTGAGGGTATAGGTGGCATGAAAAGGTCACTGCAAAAGATGAACACATTCTGCCCACACCAAAACTGGCGTGGCTCAGTTCCAACATCTCCAAATCATACGGCAAATTAGGGTGTTTCTGTTACCATCAAAGGTGAATGGAGGGTGTTTTCTAGAGAAATACACATAGTATGGCTCTGATTTATCATTAAAAACATGCCTGTATGTTGCCTGCCACAGTTTGATAAATCCCAATCATTTGTTGTACATGTAAATCCTAGATTCTCCACGTATGGCAGAATTTAGTGAGAAATTGCTCTTGACGAGGCGTGGAGTTGTGCACTTCCAATCAAGTTGATTTGCACATTTTCATCGAGATTGGTGTCATATTTGTCACGGCCGTCGAAAGAACTGGACCAAAGCGCAGCGTGGTGAGAGTACATTTTTATAAAATGTCGCCAACAAAACAATAAACCATACAAAACGACCGTGAAGCTTAAGGGCTATAGTGCCACAAACAAAAGCAACTTCCCACACAGAAAGGAGGGCTACCTAATTATGGTTCCCAATCAGAGACAACGATAGATAGCTGTCCCTGATTGAGAACCATACCCGGCCAAAACAAAGAAATACAAAACATAGAAAATAGAACATAGAATGCCCACCCAAATCACACCCTGACCAAACCCAGAATAGAGACATAAAAAGCTCTAAGGCCAGGGCATGACAGTACCCCCACTCCCCCCGCTAAACCTGAATCCTATAGGGGAGGATCTGAGTGGGCATCTATCTGCGGTGGCGGCTCTGGTGCGGGACAGACCATGCTCCACCTCTGGCTCACCCCGCCGGAGGCTCCAGACCGGGGACTGTCGGAGACTCCGGACTGGAGACCGTCGCTGGAGACTCCGGACTGGGGACCCTCACTGATGGGAGGAGACATATAGATAGCCTGGTGCGTGGGGCTGCCACAGGACCCACCAGGCTAGGAAGACATAGAGGCGGCCTGGTCCTTAGAGGAGGCACAGGATGAACCGGGCTGTGGGGGAGCACTGGAGATCTGATGCTTACCACGTACACCTCTCCTTTTGGCTGCATGCCCACTTTAGCCTGGCACGTGCGGGAAGCTGGAACCGGCCGCACTGGATTCTCCTGGCGAACTGGGGATACCGTGCGTAGAGCTCGCGCAGGATAACCTGGGCCGAAAAGACGCACCGGAGACCAGGAGTGCTGAGCCGGCACAATCCCTCAACCCCACAATCCCAACTTTAGCATGGCAACTGCGGGGAGCTTGCAGATAGCGCACCTGGCTATGAGAGCGCACTGGAGACACACAGCGCAGAGTCGCATAACCTGGTGCCTGACTAGTCACTCTCTCCCCACGGTAAGCACGGGGTGTTGGCTCAGGTCTATAACCTGATTCTGTCAATCTCCCCGTGTGCCCCCCCCAGATTTTTTGGGGGTGCTGCCTCTCGTGCCTGCTTCGCTGACTTGCCTCCTCATATCGCCGCCGCTCTGCTTTAGCTGCCTCCAGTTCCTCCCTTGGACGGTGATATTCCCCAGCCTGCCTCCAGGGTCCCTTACCGTCCAGGATCTCCTCCCATGTCCAGGAGTCCCTTTCAGCGTACATTTTTCCTTTATTTAAAATGACGCCAACAAAACAATAAACCATACAAACCGACCGTGACGCTTAAGGGCTATAGTGCCACAAACAAAGACAACTTCCCACACAGAAAGGAGGGAAATGGGCTACCTAAGTATGGTTCCCAATCAGAGACCACAATAGACAGCTGTCCCTGATTGAGAACCATACCCGGCCAAAACAAAGAAATACAAAACATAGAAAATAGAACATAGAACATGCCCGCCCAAATCACACCCTGACCAAACCCAAAATAGAGACATAAAAAGCTCTAAGGTCAGGGCGTGACAATATTGGCTTAGATATGATGGTAGGGAGATTTACATTGTACACTGAGCTTCAATCAATGACAGAGTTGTGTCAGTGAGGTGCTTGGTTTTCAATGGGCTAACAGTTACAGTATAACATGGTTTTTGCAGACTAAAAAAGTATGTGTTCGTATGGTATCAGAAACTTCACTCAAGCGTGGTAACAATCATTTGTTTTTATACCTCGTTAATTACGGAATGCAAATACCACCAGTTACATGTTAGTACAGTAACTATGATTTATTACAATTAATTTCAATATGTGTTACATATGTGTTACATAATTACACTGAAATAAGGGCCCCTTAAAATAGTGTTATCAAAGCTAGACCAGAGCCTGTCGTTTCCAATGGGAGAAAATGAATCATAGTGGGCAGAACAACAAGGAGGTGAGCAGAGCCATTCGCGAGCTTGCCTTTTGGCGCTTTCTCGCATTTATTTGCATATTTCTGTTAGGGAACGCCTACTCTGTGAACTGCACGTGTGCAAAAACTAAATTTGTTCTTGCACTCCGAAACAATGACATTTTTAAAAACTTTGTCAAAGGGTAAAGTCTATTCTAGTTTTAGAAAAATTATGTATGGTGATCAAATGTATCATCCTTGAGAAAATTAGCAGAATGTCGACCAAAATCCATCTCCCACTGCCAGCCACTGGCCTTCCTCTCAACACCATATTTGGTAGTGTCCCGCCCTGGCCATAGAGAGTCTTTTATTCACTATTTTGGTTAGGCCAGGGTGTAACTAGGGTTGGCATTCTAGTTTCTTTATTTCTATGTTTTCTATTTCTTTGTTTTTGGCCGAGTGTGGTTCCCAATCAGAGGCAGCTAGCTGTCTATCGTTGTCTCTGATTGGGAATCATACTTAGGCAGCCTTTTTCCCACCTGTGTTTTGTGGGTAGTTGTTTTCTGTGTAGTTAATTTGCCTTACAGAACTGTTCGTCTTTCACGTTGTTATTTTTGTTCGAGTGTTTTGATAAATACAAATCATGAACACTTACAACGCTGCGCTTTGGTCCATGCCCTACGACAACGAACGTAACAGGTAGGGAATGGAAACACCAACCAGATGCTTCACATTTATTCACCTGGTGAAATATCTGTCTCCTTGTTCTATATGAGGTGTTACCTAATATTAACCCTCACATCACCCATTTTATGTTAATGGTAATACCTCATTTGGGAATTCACTTTTCAGAAGTTTTTCAGCAAGATGAGAATGAATTACTAAAGCTGTAGGAAGTATCTTGAGTACGGCACCCATCTTGAAGCACCACCCCCACCCATCACATCAGCCACTAAGGAAGTCAGCCCTGTTCCTGTGGATATGATCCACATGACTGGGCAAGTATACAGACACTAAATCCACAGAATCATAGGATTAGTACTACTAGTAGTGAGGTCAGTCCATGAAATGGTGCCTTTTGCATGCATCCCTTTGATATTTTAAGCAGGAATTGTGCACCAATATTGAATTTTAAAAGTCTGTTCTATTACATTATTATTAGTCCCCTTTAATATAGACCACATGGACAATTCAATACATCAGATTTGTCATATGAATAAAGTCTTGCTAAAGTACAAATATGTCCCTCTGTGATTTCTAGGAAGATTTCAAACCACTGAACCCCCCCCCCAATTTTTTTTCCAGGTTTCCCCCATCATTAGCCCTAGTTGGTCATTTATTTATTACCTCCTTTTTCTCCCCAATTTCATGGTATCCAATTGTTAGTAGTAACTGTCTTGTCTCATCGCTGCAACTCCTGTACGGTCTTGGGAGAGGCGAAGGTCGAGAGCCATGCGTCCTCCGAAACACAACCCAACCAAGCCGCACTGCTTCTTAACACAGCGCGCATCCAAGCCGGAAGCCAACCACACCAATGTGTCAGAGGAAACGACGTACACCTAGCGACCTGGTCAGCATGCACTGTGCCCGGTCCGCCACAGGAGTCACTAGTGCACGACGAGACAAGGATATCCCTGCTGGCCAAACCCTCCCTAACCCAGACGACACTAAGCCAATTGTGCGCTGCCCCATGGGCCTCCCAGTTTCGGCCGGCTGCGACAGATTTATTGAATTCTCCATGTGGTCTATATTAAAGGAGACTAATAATAATGTAATAGAACAGACTTTTGAAATTCAATATTGGTGCACAGAGCTGCAACAGAGCCTGGGCTTGAACCCAGCGTCTCTGGTGGCACAGCAATGCAGTGCCTTAGACCACTGCCCCACCCGGGAGGCCATAGTTGTTCATTTCTGAAGATTATTATTTATTTCATGTGATTAGGGATTACTTTACATCTGTCCCCTCATTTTAAGGTCAACCCTGCTACGTGAACTGAACTGAACCGTTTTATTATGGTGAAATGATTCATTTTTAAATAAAGAAGAAACATTGAACATTATTAGTCAAATCATAGAGTTAAAGCAGGGGAGCTGGTTCTTTTTGGCAATTTTCTGGTTTTTAATGGTGGAAAACTAGGCGGGTTGAGCATAACATGTCAACCCTGTTACCCCATAGATAGACAGGCTAGACATTTCTGAACGGTCCAATGCAGCTGTTTTTATATCAATCTCAAATCATGTCTGGGTAATAAACGGTTTAATAGTAATAGTTTTCTATAATTGATCAAAATAGATTTTTAGCAACAAAAAAAGGTCTCAAGCAAAACTTAGCTTGGGCTGTCTGGGGGTGGTCTGAGTTGGGAGGGGAAAACTGAAAACTAGCTGTTATTGGTAGAGGGGTTTGGAACTCTTTTTTTATTGGTCTATTAACGAATTTACCGCCTGGTGATGAAATTCCTGCCCATGCAAACCTGTTAAATAGAAAATCCTGTGTAGATTTTATTTTCAACCAGCAACTCAGGAAATAACACTGATTTTTACACTTTTCCAGTGTTAGTTTTACCAGCTGTTGTACATTACAAAACACAGGAAAAACAGAATTCTGACTGCACTGGGCCTTGAACAATAAAAAAGATTGACACTTATATTCAATTGCCACTCCCTGTTGAAATCAAGAAGCTTCCATTCACGTCGTCACAAGGTAATTCATGGATGATTTAAGATGAAATTTACGGTCAACCCTGTACATTTATTTGGCACTTAATAGGCACTTACTATAGAATTTAACAAAGAATTCAACATCTTGAGATGGGAAAACATGTTTTTCTGAAGGTGAACATGTGCACTTAGTGACAGAATGATAGGTGAAATCCATTTTTTTTTTTACCAAGTTACACTTCTCAAAAGGCTCCACAATGGTGGACAACCCAATAATTTCAATAATGCTGTGGTAGCCAAAGTACTAAAACTAGAAGTACTAGTATTAGTACTGTGGTACTACTAGTAGTAGTATCAGAGACTACCTGACTACGGTGGCAATGTTTTTTAAAATATTTATTTTTATTGATCCTTTATTTGAGTGTTCCAGAGGCCATAGTGCTGTAACTACCCAGAATTCTTCATGGTCAGTGAAGGTGAATGCATGTCCAGAGCTGAGACTGAATCAGTTCTACATTATTAGGCATCTCCCTAAGATCCTATTATTTTAAGTAAAATAAAGCAGCGTCCTAAGAATATCAATAACCAATCACCTGAGTCCTAGTTTCACAACAGTGAACTCAGATTCTATATTAAGCTCACAACTCAGTTTGATTGGTCGATCTTTACCTTGTCCCAGTTGCAACCTATAATCAAGGACAGGACACATTGTATTGGATCTTCGGCAAGAGGACAGAAACTTTTTCATTTAAATGTTCTCTTTGATGATAAATCGTCCGAAGTGACTGCATTTGTGAATAACTCATGAAGGTGTTAAAATGGCTAGATATCATATGTGACATATCAGCCACAGACTTAATTCTGATTTACAGGTATGGATGCAGTGTAATCATCCCTTCCATCAGCGATCTCTT
Source organism: Oncorhynchus keta (assembly GCF_023373465.1). Classification (NCBI taxonomy): domain Eukaryota; kingdom Metazoa; phylum Chordata; class Actinopteri; order Salmoniformes; family Salmonidae; genus Oncorhynchus; species Oncorhynchus keta. The sequence continues at coordinate 31,074,717 of NC_068435.1, read as the reverse complement.
TCCTCTTTAAATAAACCTTCTGTTTAGAGTTCTTGGAGATTAAGCAATAAGGCCCGAGGGGATGTGGTATATGGCCAATATACCACGGCTAAGGGCTGTTCTTATGCATGACGCAACTCTGAGTGCTGGTATATTGGCCATATATCACAAACCCCAGAGCTGCCATATTGCTATTATAAACTGGTTACCAACGTAATTAGAGAAGTAAAACATTTTTTTTTTGTCATACCCATGGTATACGGTCTGATATACCACGGCTTTCAGCCAATTAGCATTCAGGGTTTGAACCACACAGTTTATAATCCACTGGCTAAATTTGCCACTGGCTAAATCTATGACTTTGAAATGCCTATTTACTCTGTTCCATCTGACTGCGCAATTCACTGTCTCATCAGCCCAGCCAGGCAACTTAAACCTGATCTCCACTATAAAAAGCATCTCGACATTATCTCACATTTCTTTTAGACTAACATTTAGTTTTCAACAGCGGAGATTTGTTTGAACCTTGCTGTCTGTCTCTCCGACATGTGCAACATTGTTTCAACATTCAAATTTGATCTCCTGCTGTCCCGTAGTAATGAATGAGTCGAGACAAGACAGGCAGTGTTTCTCAGCCAGTCAAAATCATGAATCAGTTGCCATAATTTTTATGGATATATACAAAAAAATGTAAATTGAAAAAAGGTCAAACTAAACACAGCTACTTTGCAGTATTTCCAGCTTCAGAAGTGATTGTGTTATTGTAGCTGTGTTGCTGGATAGCTCCTATGCCAGGCAAAATCACACATCATTATCTCATTGTTATGGATGTACTCAAATGTCACAGTTTAAACAAGTGCAAATGAAGCTACTTTGCTGTTATTCTGGTTTACATGACAATAACTTAGCCGTAGTTGACTAGCTAGCAAGCAAGGGATTCGAACGTTGCCAGCCAGTATAGCAATGGAACATTTAGAACGATCGACAAGGTCCATAGATACAGAACAAATAGACTGAATGAGGTCTCGTCTCTAGCAACCCCAGATTTGTGTCGGGACTATATCTTGTGGAAGGACGAAATAGTATGAATAAATTAATCAAAATAACGTTACGTGAATGTGTTGGTAATCCGTTGTATAAAAGTGATAATGCCCTCAAAGCCGGTGTTTGGAGATTATATTGGTTTTATTATATTACTAACACCCATGTCAATATATCCTCCAAACACTAGCTTGTTGGGCATTATCACTTAAGGAAACCCTAAATTAATAATACCAAAAACTTACCTTGGCTTGGAAGAGTTCCAGTGTTGGAAAGTCATAACCAGCTAGCTAACATAGCAGACATCTGTTTCAGTTGTCAAACTAGCTAGCTGCATTTGCTAGCTAAGTAAGTGAAACTGAAAGTGAAAATGTCCGGATGTCATAGTTACGGTAAGTCTATGGAAGGGAGTGAGAACCATGAGCCTCCTAGGTTTTAGCTTTGAAGTCAATGTACCCAGAGACGGAAGCAAGCTGTCCTCCAGCTACACCATGGTGCTACCCTACAGAGTGCTGTTGAAGCTACTGTAGACCTGCATTTCAAAATAGTGTGTTTTAATCAGTTATTTGTTGACGTGATTATATTTAGTATAGTTTTATCTAAAAAGGATAACTTTTTAAATGTTTGAAGATTTAAAACTTTATGAAATTTACTGATGAGGATGGTCCTCCCCTTCCTCCTCTGAGGAGCCTCCACTGAAAGATCAATTATATGTTATTGACATTTGACATCTCGAAATTGTAATATGTTTGTGGGGAGAAAACAGGTTACTGTTTTTCCAGACGATTAGAAGACATGTTTTCCAAAGAAATGCAATCAGCATGTTTCTAATGACAAATATAGTCACCTCCAAAATGATTGGCACCCTTGATAAACATGAACAAAAAATACTGTATAAAATAAATACTACAAATAATGACCTACGTGTAACTGCCAAAATAAAGGAAACACCAACATAGTGTCTTAATAGGGCGTTGGGACACCACGCGCCACCAGAACAGCTTCAATGCTCCTTGGCATAGATTCCTCAACTGTATGGAACTCTAATTTGCAACGGCGTTCGTCTGTTGAAGGAGAAGCGGACCAAAATGCAGCGTGGTGGTTACTCATGTTCTTTAATGAAGAATCGACGATACATGAAATAACTATATAAATACAAAACAACAAACGGAACGTGAAAACCTATACAGCCTGTCTGGTGAACAACTACACAGAGACAGGAACAATCACCCACAAAATACACAGTGAAACCCAGGCTACCTAAATATGGTTCCCAATCAGAGACAACGAGAATCACCTGACTCTGATTGAGAACCGCCTCAGGCAGCCAAGTCTATGCTAGACACACCCCTAATCAGCCACAATCCCAATGCCTACAAAAAAAACAATACGACAACACAATAAACCCATGTCACACCCTGGCCTGAACAAATAATTAAAGAAAACACAAAATACTAAGACCAAGGCGTGACAGAACCCCCCCCTAAGGTGCGGACCCCGGACGCACCTCAAAACCATAGGGAGGGTCCGGGTGGGCGTCTGTCCATGGTGGCGGCTCCGGCTCGGGACGTGGACCCCACACCATAAATGTCTTAGTTCCTCCCCCTTGCGTCCTGGGATAGTCCACCCTCGCCGCCGACCATGGCCTAGTAGTCCTCACCCAGAACCCCACTGGACTGAGGGGCAGCTCGTGACTGAGGGGCAGCTCGGGACTGAGGGGCAGCTCGGGACTGAGGGGCAGCTCGGGACTGAGGGGCAGCTCGGGACTGAGGGGAAGCCCAGTACTGAGGGGAAGCCCAGTACTGAGGGGAAGCCCAGTACTGAGAGGAAGCCCAGTACTGATAGGAAGCTCAGGCAGGTAGTTGGCTCCGGCAGATCCTGGCTGGCTGGCGGATCTGGAAGAGTCTAGAGTCTAGGATCTAGCTGCTCTGGCTGCTCCATGCAGATTGACAGCTCTGGCTGCTCCATGCAGACTGACAGCTCTGGCTGCTCCATGCAGACTGGCAGCTCTGGCTGCTCCATGCAGACTGGCAGCTCTGGCTGCTCCATGCAGACTGACAGCTCAGGCTGCTCCATGCAGACTGACAGCTCAGGCTGCTCCATGCAGACTGACAGCTCAGGCTGCTCCATGCAGACTGACAGCTCAGGCTGCTCCATGCAGACTGGCAGCTCAGGCTGCTCAGAACAGGCAGGAGGCTCCGGCAGCGCTGTAGAGGAGGAAGGCTCTGGAAGCGCTGAACAGGCGGGAGACTCCGACAGCGCAGGAGAGGAGGAAAACGCTGGCTGCGCTGAACAGGCGGGAGGCTCCGACAGCGCTAGAGAGAAGGATGGCTCTGGCTGTGCTGAACAGGCGAGGCGCACTGAAGGCCTGGTGCGTGGTGCTGGAACTGGTGGTACTGGATCGAGGACACACCCAGGAAGCCTGGTGCGGGGAGCTGCCACCGGCGAACTGGTGTTTGGAGGTGGCTCTGGATAGACCGGACCGTGCAGGCGCACTGGAGCTCTTGAGCACCGAGCCTGCCCAACCTTACCTGGCTCGATGCCCACTCTAGCCCGGCCAATACGAAGAGCTGGTATGAACCGCACCGGGCTATGCACCCGCACTGGAAACACTGTGCGCTCCATAGCATAACACGGTGCCTGCCCGGTCTCTCTAGCCCCCCGGTAAGCACAGGGAGTTTGCGCAGGTCTCCTACCTGGCATAGCCATACTCCCTGTAAGCCCCCCCCCCAATAAATGTTTGGGGCTGACTCTCAGGCTTCCATCCGCTTCGTCATGCTGCCTCTTCATACCAGCGCCTCTCCGCTTTCACCGCTTCCAGTTCTTCTTTCGGGTGTCTATATTCCCAAGGCTGTGCCCAGGGTCCTTTTCCGTTCAATATCTCCTCCCAAGTCCAGAAGTCCTTTGATCGCTGCTCCTCACGATTAACAGGGGGAGTTGGCTCAGGTCTGAACCCTGACTCTGCCACACTCTCCCTGAGCCTCCCCCCAATTCATTTTGGGGGCTGACTTTCGGGTTTCTTTCTGCGCCGCCGTGTTTTTCTCTTCGACTCCATTCTCCTATAGCCCTCTTCGCACTGCTCCAGCGAATCCCAGGCGGGCTCCGGCACTCTCTCTGGGTCGACCGCCCACCTGTCTATTTCCTCCCAAGTCGTATACTCTATACTCCTGCTGTCCATAACGTCCTCCCATGTCCATTCCTCCTTTCGCTGCTCCTGCTGTCGCTGCCTGTTACCACGCCGCTCGGTCCGGGTGTGGTGGGTGATTCTGTAACGGCGTTCGTCTCTCGAAAGAGAGTCGGACCAAAATGCAGCGTGGTGGTTACTCATGTTCTTTAATGAAGAATAGCGATACATGAAATAACTTAAATATTACAAAACAACAAACGGAACGTGAAAACCTATACAGCCTGTCTGGTGAATAACTAACACAGAGACAGGAACAATCACCCACCAAAATACACAGTGAAACCCAGGCTACCTAAATATGGTTCCCAATCAGAGACAACGAGAATCACCTGACTCTGATTGAGAACCGCCTCAGGCAGCCAAGCCTATGCTAGACACACCCCTAATCAGCCACAATCCCAATGCCTACAAAAAAAACAATACGACGATACAATATACCCATGTCACACCCTGGCCTGAACAAATAATTAAAGAAAACACAAAATACTAAGACCAAGGCGTGACATAATTGAGGGATGTGACACCATTCTTCCACAAGAAATTCCATAATTTGGTGTTTTGTTTATGGTGTTGGAAATGCCATCTCAGGCACCGCTCCAGAATCTCCCATAAGTGTTCAATTGGGTTTAGATCTGGTGAATGAGACACACTCTTTAATCCCGCTATGCTCATTTAAGACCCATCTTTTAAAGCCACAGCGGGCAAAAACTGGTTCAACCAATGTTTTTTCCACAAAATTTCAACCCAGAAAGGCAATGTGATGACGTTGAATCAACAAGGAAAACTCGATTTGCAAAAAGTAATCAAAGTAAAGACATTGAGTATTTTTTCACCCAACTTTTAACCTGAATTCAATGAAATTGTTACATTTGTTGTTTATTTCACGTTGAATTCACAGTTGGCTAACAACTCAACCATGTAAATCAAAAGTATGTGCCCAGTGGGTGAGATCTCTTCTAGCCAAGGTAGCAACTGGGTATTTTTATACATGACCCTAAGCATTTGTAACGACCGTTGGTGGAAGACGGTGAGGACCAAGATGCAGCGTGGTAAGTGTTCATCATTATTTTAATAAACTGAACACTAAATACAACAAGGAACAAAAGAAACAACCGAAACAGCTCCGTCAGGTGTAAAACAACACTAAACAGAAAATAACTACCCACAAAACCCATGTGGGCAAGAGCTAACTAAATATGGTTCTCAATCAGAGACAACGACAGACAGCTGTCCCTGATTGAGAACCATACTCGGCCAAAAACAAAGAAATACAAAAACATAGAACGCCCACCCTAGTCACACCCTGGCCTAACCAAAATAGAGAATAAAAAGCCTCTCTATGACCAGGACGTGACAGCATGATGGGATGTTAGTTGCACACACCTGTGTGGAAGCATCTGCTTTCAAAATACTTTGTACCCCTCATTTACTCAAGTTTTTCCTTTATTTTGGCAGTTACCTGTATATTGTATGCACAAACATATGGGGAAATTATATTATTTTATACCTATACAGTTGCTCAGAGAAAGAGATTTTGTTAAACAAGTTATTATTATTATTATTTTTCTAAAAAATATGTAAAAATTGTCACCGATAAAATAAAAAAATACAAATAAAAACACATAATTAAACCTGCAATAACATTCTACTTTTTGAGTGAATCTCAGTTCATAACAATTTGGGAAAACGCATGTAAAACCCATTTGTCATCCAAAAATGGTTTATCTTTACAAAAATAAGTTTAATTCACATTTGTCATGTCAATATTAAAAATATATATATGTGATTTGAATATGAATTGCAGTTCCACTATCGCACAGTGTTGGCAACAAATGCATTTGATCAATTTCCCAATAGCAAATTCTAGGAAAATGTGATTTAATGTTGAATATCACCTCTTAACTAACCTGAGATTGATTTGAAAATAAACATTTGAAAGGGGAATGTAAAGATGATTGTTTCATGAGAACAATTTGTGGGGCATTTTAGTAGCTAGCTCTTAAAACTAGCTATGTGTCCGGGAAAGGGAGCCCTACAGAGTGGATGAATGTAATGTCCCTTTACTAAAGCACATCGATGGCTAGTCTTTCAGCCACACATGTTGCTGACAGGTGTATAAAATCGAGCACACAGCAATGCAATCTCCATAGACAAACATTCAATCACAGAGTACCCGCACATAAGCCTAAGATGCCAGCAGCATACCACCCTGCATACCACTGCTGGCTTGCTTCTCAAGCTAAGCAGGGTTGGTCCTGGTCAGTTCCTGGATGGGAGACCAGATGCTGCTGGAATTGGTGTTGGAGGGCCAGTAGGAGGCACTCTTTCCTCTGGTCTAAAAAAATATCCCAATGTAATTGGGGACACTGCCCTGTGTAGGGTGCTGTCTTTCGGATGGGACGTTAAACGGGTGTCCTGACTCTTTGAGGTCATTAAAGATCCCATGGCACTTATTGTAAGAGTAGGGGTGTTAACCCCGGTGTCCTGGCTAAATTCCCAATTGGGGCCTCAAACCATCACGGTCACCTAATAATCCCCAATTTACAATTGGCTCATTCATCCCTCTCCCCTGTAACTATTCCCCAGGTCGTTGCTGCAAATGAGAACGTGTTCTCAGTCAATTTACCTGGTAAAATAACAGATAAATAAAGATCACCATGCGCAATGTCAAGCATCGGCTGGTGTGGTGTAAAGTTCGCGGACACTGGAGCATAGGGAAACCCGTTCTCTGGAGTGATGAATCACACTTCACGTTCTGGCAGTCCGACCGTCGAATCTGGGTTTGGCGGATGCCAGGAGAATGCTACCTGCCTGAATGCATAGTGCCAACTGTAAAGTTTGGTGTAGGATGAATAATGGTCTGGGCCTGTTTTTAAAGGTTCGGGCTCCTTAGTTCCAGTGAAGGGAAATCTGAACACTACAGTATACAATGACATTCTAGAGGATTCTGTGATCCAACTTTGTGTCAACAGTTTGAAGAAGGCCCTTTCCTGTTTCAGCACAACAATGCCCCTGTGCACAAAGCGAGGTCCATACAAAAATGGGTTGTTCATCGGTGTGGAAGAACTTGACTGGCTTGTAGAGAGCCCTGACCTCAACCACATTGAACACCTTTGGGATGAATTGAAATGCCGACTGTGGGCCAGGCCTAATCACCCAACTTAATTGCCCATATTAATGCCCATGATTTTGGAATGAGATGTTCGACAAGCAGGTGTCAACAAACTTTTGGTAGTATATTAACCTGTATCGTCTTGTATATTGTACCATCATCACCAGCGCTCTGCAAATCAATCCCCATTTACACATCTACCTGCCCACCTACTGCTGAATTTTTGTCTTTACGACTCCTATTTTACACCAGGCCATTGTTAAATAGACACCAGCTGGAATGCGGTTTTAACCAATCAGCATTCAGGATTAGACCCACCCGTTGTATAATAACATGTTAGTTATATTAGTTATGCTGACTATGACGTTACTTTAGCTAATATGGTAACAACGATGTTGGCTGTTTGTAAAGGTTTGGCTAGGAAAGTTTTTTTTTTTTTTTTCGCCTGGTCACATACAGCTGATTTGTTGTGAACTGATGAAGTCCACGAGCGAATGGAAGAGAGGGAAATACAACGTTGCTGTTATGAGAGTGAACTCATGTTTACACGTGATCAGGTGTGTATTCATTCCGCTAATCCCGTTGAAAAACGTTTCTTAAACGGAAGCAAACAGAACAAAACCGGGATAAACATACATGGATTTGTCCAATAGAAACTCTCGTTTGCAACTGTTGGACTAATGATTACACCATATATCAGCTAGATGTAGGCAAGAGCAGTATTTCATGTCACTGTCTGTCACCTCAAGTTTGTCTCTCGAAGTTGTAAATGTCATTCATAGGCTTGGTTGTAGCAACCTCATGATGGGTATAAGGAAAATTCGAGTATCATGTAGTAGCCTAAAACCTATCACTGTTACATTGAACTGAGTGAATGGAATATGAATGAGAGTCATCCAATATGCTGTAATAGAAAGAAAATCCTCCTCCCTCATCTTAAAAATGGCACTGACCGCCACTATGATTTTTAGATGATTATTCATATGCCTGTGAAGTACATTTTAAGTGAAATGTTTCTTTTTTTTGAAAGATTTACCTGCGTAAACCCATTTGATCGTGGAGCTGTAAGGTTCGATCTGCAATCCAATCACAAGCCGGAACAAATAAAGTTAGACCAATCAAAACACGTCTTTGCCATCTCGCTGGTCGAGGCAGGCAACCAAAAACAACACTGTCAGAAATCTTAAAATAAATGATGTTACCACATCGTTGTTCAGTGATGACTATTTCGTCTGATGATCATAATACATTTCTTAATGTATTTGATGATGCGTTCTGACTATCTTGGTAAAATAGTGTTATTCTAACATGTATTTATTCAATTAGCTACAGTTTTCTTAAACTTGCCTCAGGATTTTTATCGTCTGCACTTTAAGGTGAGAACCTTCATGGGCTATGAAAGAAAAATTCACAACAAAACACTTCTGAGATCTGGGATGGAATGGGGAACACTTTGATTCTCAGAACTATGCTTTTTGCAGATAGAACCATTTAGTCCCAAAGTCAACATGACAACAAAAAGGCAGATTAGTGCTAGCCTAATCAAACACGAGTTGTTTCACACACAAGACACAGTTGATTTATCTTGCCTTTTCCCAAGAGCAATAAGCTATGAGATCAGGACAAACATGTCTTATTGTGCTGATCAAATGCCTAATCTTCTCAGACAAGCAGGCTAAGGACACCATATAAACATCGACGGAAGCATAACTTGAGATTAGGACATGGTTTATCAATTCATTGTTATTATGTCGTTGCTTTACTTTTGTCAGATGTAATTGAAGGGCAAAGAGCAGCGACATGATATTTAAGATTCCAGTCAGCATTCTGTAATCCACATGAAGTCCTAACCCTGCAGATCTGCCATTGGGAAGATTGTCTCCCTGACCTTTCGGGTTTGAAAGTCAATTACATGTCAACTTTGTCCATTCAGGAGACAAATTGAAAATACAAGGCTAGATGTGAAAATAATGGCTAAACTTGCCAAATTTAAATGAAATTGAACCCTCCAACCTGGCTGAACTCTCTCTCTCATCCCTCCCCTCTCCCTGCTCTCATCCCCCCTCTCTCTCCCTATCATGCCAGCTCTCTCTCACACCCTCTCTCTCTCTATCCCTCCATCCCCAGGCAGGGAACACAACTTCAACACTTACAACGACACCACATCGAGTTCTCTGGGCGTCCCCTACAACTACGGTTCCATGATGCACTCCAGTAAGACAGCGTTATGGCACAGAGCCCACTATCTTCACCAAGAGCCCTGCCTTCGCCGACGTTGTCGAACAGTGCGTGGAGTTCATCGACAATGACCTCGACAAGGTCCGGAGCCTCTATGACTGCAGTAGGACTCAGTCGCTTTATGCTCTACAATTGCAGTAAGGCCGGGATTCAATCTGTAGACCGCTGTCCACAATGCACCTTTTAAAGGCTGTGTTCTTGCGTTCGTGGGGATCACATTTCAGGTAAATGCTGCAGATGTCAGCTGAATTGGAAATCAAATGACCAATTCAAATTAAGTTACTTTAAGCTACACAACTGCAGTGAGACTTTGGGCTCAATTCAATCTGTAAAAAGGTAAAGGTAATATTAGATTGAGCCGACATATGCAGCGTTTACCATAAAGGTTGTCTCCGTGAACGCGGGAACCTTTGCCCTTTAATTTTCTATCGTGCTTCAACATGGATCTTCCGCCATTCTTCTGAGATACAGATTGAATCCAGCCTTCAGATATATTAGGACACTAATCTCTGGGTGTCAGTAGACTAGAGGTGAGCGAGGCAGACCAGCAGCCGGAAGGGCCATGCCGGGAGACACAAAAATGGGAAAGGAACTGAACTGACAGTTGGAAGGCTGATGGTCTCTGATCCCATGTACCATCTCCTGCCGCTGTGCTCTTGAGCAAGGCACTTAACCCCCACAATTGCTCATCATCCAGAGGTGCTGCACTGTGGCTGACCCTGTGCCTCTCAACTTGTGTGTATCTCTGGTTGTGTTGGAAAAGGCAGAAGACACATTTCTGTTATAAAGTATATATTCTATTCTACAACTGGCTGAGCAGACTGACTGATCTACCAAGTCAGTAGTCACAGTCACATTGGCCTGCTGCTCTACCGATATATTTATCAGTGGCTGTAGTTCAATCAAACACACAGTGCAGGGGACCTCCTTTGCTGGAATTTCACATTTTTGTGATAAAAAGCACATCTGAAGTACAGTGATTAGCTAGGTAATATGTACAAAGCAAAACACCTGTTGATTTTGATGAAATACAGTAGGTGTATTTCTTAGTGTGTATTTGAGAACCCTAGTGTATAAATAAAACATGATTTGATTGTTACTTTATGAGAGAATAGATGTCTTAGCTGCCTGGGTACATGGTAAAATTAGATAAAAAGGCAAAACATTTGGCACATACTGTATAATTGATATGTGTGTCTGGATGGAGTCTCCAGCAAGTCAAAGTTTTCCTGTGATTGCTGTTTAGCTATTGGCAAGTCGATGTTCAGTATGTGTCCTTTTGATACAGCACGCTCCACCACTTTCTTGGACACCTGTCTTTGAGAGGGAGAACATCTGTGGTATGGCCCGGAAGACCAGGCAGACTGGAGCACGGTGACCCAGGCCCCCAGCGGGCACACCACAGAGTAATCCAACATGGGTAAATGTACCGGTGAGCACCCCTTCAGTACACAACAACCACAAAACAACACTATCACCCCCTCAGTACACAACAACCACAAAACAACACTATCACCCCCTCAGTACACAACAACCACAAAACAACACTATCACCCCCTCAGTACACAACAACCACAAAACAACACTATCACCCCCTCAGTACACAACAACCACAAAACAACACTATCACCCCCTCAGTACACAACAACCACAAAACAACACTATCACCCCCTCAGTACACAACAACCACAAAACAACACTATCACCCCCTCAGTACACAACAACCACAAAACAACACTATCACCACCTCAGTACACAGCAACCACAAAACAACACTATCACCCCCTCAGTACACAGCAACCACAAAACAACACTATCACCCCCTCAGTACACAACAACCACAAAACAACACTATCACCCCCTCAGTACACAACAACCACAAAACAACACTGTCACCCCCTCAGTACACAACAACCACAAAACAACACTATCACCCCCTCAGTACACAACAACCACAAAACAACACTATCAACCTCCATTCCTCAGTACCTGACGGGGCAGATCAGATTTATTCTTATCTTATAGTCCAAAGGATGATCAAAGGTCCTGCGGAGTTCATTTGTGTGTTATAAAAACTGCAGTTATAAATAGGGCCCAGAGTTTTCCCTGACCCTGATACCTGGTCAGGGAAACTCTGAGCCCTAGTTATTAACGATCCGAAGGAAAATTGATACTGGTGTCCATTGTCCACAGGCTTGAGCACTGCCATAGGCAAACCAGCAGACACAGCCAGGCTGGACAGCAGACTACTCTACCTGTGCCTGCAGTTCTTCCTCTAGAACAGGGGGGGCGACAATGATCAGCTGGTTCGAGAGTACGATGAAGCCCACCCCAACCGGATCTAGCGGGTTATTTAGCTCATTAGTTGGCAACATCTCTAACATCAGTAGTTTACACCCATCGTATTGGTTTTAATGAACCTGTTTAATGTGTATAATATCATTAGAATCATTAGGGAGACTAGCCTAGCAGTAAGTGTTGGGCCAGTAACCGAAAGATAAATAATCTGTCGATGTACTCTTGAGCAAGGCACTTAACCCTAATTTGCTCCATGGGCAGCCGTACCACTATGGCTGATCCTGTAAAACAACACATTTCACTGCACCTATTAGGTGTATGTAACAATATTTATATACAGTACCAGTCAGAAGTTTGGACACCTACTCATTCAAGGGTTTTTACATTGTAGAATAATAGTGAAGACATCAAAACTATGAAATAACAATATGGAATCATGTAGTAAGATTCTTCAAAGTCTTGATGACAGCTTTGCACACACTTGACATTCTCTCAACCAGTCAGTCCAGGGCCAGTATTCATTAAAGGCATAGTTCACCCAAATTACTCAATTACAAATGTCCTTACCCTGTAAGCAGTCTATGGACAAGGTTTTACAGAAATCCATGCTTTGGTTTAGTTTCCCTGGCACAAGATTCCAAAAGCTAACATTTTAGCATTTGTAGCACAAATCCCATCCAAGTCCTGGTACCGATATTAGCATTTTGGGCTCATCATTTTGAAATCATTTATAAGTGACTTTGTTGAGCTTCACAGTCAGTTTTAGAAACTTTCATTTTATCGGTCCATAGACTGCTTACAGGGAAGGTAACCAATGTGTAATTTGGGTGAACTGTCCCGAGCGGCACAGCGGTCTAAGGCACTGCATCTCAGTCCTAGAGGTGTCACTACAGATCCTGGTTCGATTCCAAGCTTTATCACAACTGGCTGTGATTGGGAGTCCCATAGAGCGGCGCACAATTGGCACAGCATCGTCCGAGTTAGAGTTTGGTCGCGATTGGCCGTGATTGTAAATAATAATTTGTTCTTAACTGTCTTGCCTAGCACCTCAGAGTGGGAGTACTGATCTAGGATCAGGTTCCCCCTTTCCATTAAATATTATTCATTATGATCCTACATCAGCACTTTCTGAGATGCTTAATTAATATGGACCAAGTGCAGAAAGATTTGAGACAAAGGGAATTCCTTAAAGACATGGAGTTACATTCCATTGACAGATGAGTGAAATTGCCATTATTTTCTGAGATTTTCCACCTGGTTTTGCACTGACTTAAAGTAGCAGTCTTGTAACGTCATAGATGAAATCATGTTGACAGCATATTGAGAAACTTTTTTAACTTTCAGAGACTTCAGAGCTGTTCTTCTGGGGAGACCCTCGCAAGGTGGGCATTGAGGTGTCAGAGGCGGATGGGACCAAATATTTCCATGGGCCGGGCACCGGGACACCCGTGTACCAGGCCCATGGCAGGGCCAAGAGCAGGGATTTCATCAATGGGGGAGACACCATCTTCATGCTCACCATGGAGGGTAAGAAGCACTGAACTTCCACTGGTCCCAGATCTGTTAAGTGCTTTCTCGCCAAGTCATATGGTTATTGCCACGTTTGACAAGATTGCACAAACCGATCTGGGACCAGACTACCGTATTTAGCAGTTGATCAAAAACAGGCTAAAACTATTCTCTACATTCTCTGAAAGCATGATAGATTCTCTCTATCTTTAGCATACCATGTTCCATACATATCCCATTAACACTACCTTGTTGGTTATCATCACACTCATTCAAATACCACAGGTTGTGGTGGTCCCCCTATTTACCAACACGTCCACATCATATGAAGGTATGAAATTCACACCCACTCGCCATTTCTATAACTAATCATGCTATCCAATCCTATCCGTGTCTGTACATTCATTTCTATGTTAATATGGTTTGTGCTTGTCCTCATCTCATCACTTATATGCCCCCCCCTCCCTCCCCCCATCTCGTTACTCTCTACAGATGTGTCCCATCTGACGGTGATCCAACCCGTCCCCTCCTCTACCGTGCCACCCGTCACCATGGTTACCACCGCCGTGCCGCATTCTGACCCCTGCACTAACATCACGTGTGGGAATGAGGGAGTGAGTCTGTGTGTTGGACGCTGGAAATGCTGTTTGCAGGGCGTTTTACTGTTGGGGCTTGTAGCTTACACAGTACAATGGTCTGTACTGTATTTATCTCTCTCTCTCTCTCTTCATTAGTAACTACTGCGTGTTTCTCTTATCATTGTATTATCTCGCTCCAGCGTCACAGAGCTACTGTAGTTATTCCCTCCCTTTTCCCCAGAGGGTGTTCAGTCTTTCCCTTTACAAACACACAAACAGCCCAGCAGGCAAAACTGGTTAAGATGTTATAATGACGAGTTTGCGGTTATAACGACGTTATTTCAACTAGTTTTGCCTGTGTAGTGACTCCCTCTTTCTCTCTCCACCCTCTATATAGGTGTGTCGTGTTAGATCTCTCTTTCGCTCGATGTGCAGTGGGTAGATTGTTGACTCTCTCTCTCTCGTTCTCTTCCTCTCTGTCCAGGTGTGCAGTGGGTAGATTGTTGACTCTCTCTCTCTCGTTCTCTTCCTCTCTGTCCAGGTGTGCAGTGGGTAGATTGTTGACTCTCTGTCTCTCGTTCTCTTCCTCTCTGTCCAGGTGTGCAGTGGGTAGATTGTTGACTCTCTCTCTCTCGTTCTCTTCCTCTCTGTCCAGGTGTGCAGTTGGCGATGACTGGTGGTACTTATGGAGAGACTTGTCAGTATCCTGGCTTCTCCCAGGACACGGTGACCACAGCGTTGATAGCCTCTTTCTCTGTGTTGGGTGGCGTGTTGGTGGTGACCGTGGTTGTGTGTGTGTGTGTGTGTGTGTGTGTGTGTGTGTGTGTGTGTGTGTGTGTGAAGAGGAATTACAAGAACAGTGGTGGTGGTAGAGACTGGGGCATCACAATGTTCAATGTCAGCATTACAGGGATGTAGTGTGTTTTCTCCCTGCCAGCACCAAAACGACACATGGCCAGCATCGAGTAGATGTAATGAAGATGGAGAAAGAGTTATAAATACATATGCTATGAAGTGTGCCTACAGTACTGTTTACGGTAGATGCTGCATCACTGTTGCTGACATGTAATTTCCATTATACCAGGATCTTAACAGTTTTAAATGCAGTTTATTTTTAAAATATGCATAATACCATTTTTTTCTATAGTTGCAGTCATAGAATAGATGGTTTTAGCGGCATATCATTACAGTGCTTCTATGGTTAGTTTAATATTTTTTGTAGTGACCTTAGTGATCACTGTTTTACAGCCTGTGTTCGTATTGGCTGCTCAGTGAAACAACCTGTTCTGATTTGTCAGACGCTTGCTAAAAAACTTGAGCAAGCCTTCCTTCATGAACGGGCCTCTAAAATGGTATAATCAGCTTGATCCCCTCTGTCGAAGACGCTTGGACCTTCTTTTTTGATATTTTCAGTGGTATTGTTAACAAACACGCCTCGTAAATTAAAAACCAGTTCAGCCCCTGGTTTGACCGTGATCTTGCAGAGTTACACCACCTCAAGAATTGCATTTGGCGAAAGGCTCGGCACACGCATACTCAGGCTGACTGGCTCTCATTCAGGCAAACGAGAAATAAGTGCACTCCGGATATCCGGAAGGCCAAAGTTAGTTACTTAAAGGAGCAGTTCTCTCTGTGGGTCTAACCCCAAGAAGTTCTGGAGAATGGTTAAAGACCTATAAACCCTCCTCCTCACAGCTGCTCATGTCCCTTAATGTTGATGATGTGGTTGTTACTGACAAGAAGCACATGGCTGAGCTCTTTAATCACCACTTCATTAAGTCAGGATTCCTATTTGACTCAGCCATGCTTCCTTGCCCGTCCAACATTTCCTCATCTCCCACCCCTTCTAATGCGACTATCCCCGATGTTTCTCCCTCTTATTCCCCTGCCCCACTACAAAGTTTCTCCCTGCAGGCAGTCACTGAGCCCGAGGTGCTAAAGGATCTCCTTAAACTCCTTAGACCCTATCTTCTTTAAGGTTGCTGCCCCTATCATCGCCAAGCCTATCTCCAACCTTGTTAACCTGTCTCTCCTTTCTGGGGAGGTGCCCATTGCTTGGAAGGCAGCCATGGTTCGTCCTTTAAATAAAGGGGGAGATCAAGCTGATTCTAACTGTTATAGGCCTATTTCTTCTTTGCCCTGTTTATCAAAAGTGTTGGAAAAACTAATAATCAACTGACTGGCTTTCTTGATGTCTATAGTATTCTCTCTGGTATGCAGTCTGGTTTCTGCTCAGGTTATGGATGTGTCACTGCAACCTTAAAGGTCCTCAATGATGTCACCATTGCCCTAGATTCTAAGCAATATTGTGCTGACATTTTTATTGACTTGGCCAAAGCTTTTGATACGGTAGACCATTCCATTCTTGTGGACCGGCTAAGGAGTATTGGTGTCCCTGAGGGGTCTTTGGCCTGGTTTGCGAACAACCTCTCTCAAAGAGTGCAGTGTATAAAATCAGAAGATCTGCTGTCTCAGCAACTGCCTGTCACCAAGGGAGTACCCAAAGGCTCGATCCTAGGCCCCACTCTCTTCTCAATTTACATCAACAACATAGCTCAGGCAGTAGGAAGCTCTAATCCACGTTCCTCTAACGTAATCGCTCCTCTTTCACCCCAGATGCCAAACTAACCCTGATTCACATGACCATCCTACCCATGCTAGATTAGAGACATCATTTATAGATCGGTAAGTAAGGGTGCTCTCGAGTGGCTAGATGTTCTTTACCATTCGGCCATCAGATTTGCCACCAATGCTCCTTATAGGACACACCACTGCACTCTGTAAACTGGTCATCTCTGTATACCCGTTGCAAGACCCACTGGTTGATGCTTATTTATAGAACCCTCTTAGGCCTCATTCCCCCCTATCTGATAGATCTACTGTAGCCTTCATCCTCCACATTCAACACCCTTTCTGCCAGTCACATTCTGGGCCTCTCCTCTTTTCAGTTCGCTGCAGCTAGCGACTGGAACGAACTGCAACAAACGCTCAAACAGTTTTATCTCAAAGACTCAATCATGGACACTCTTACGGACAGTTGTGGTTGCTTTGCGTGATGTATTGGTGTCTCTACTTTCTAGCCCTGTGTGCTGTTGTCTGTGTCCAATAATATTTGTACCATGTTTTGTGTTGCTACACTGTTGTGTTGCTACCATGCTGTGTTGCTACCATGTTGTGTTGCTACCATGCTGTGTTGCTGCCATGCCATGTTGTTTTCTTAAGTCTCTCTTTATGTAGCGGTGTGTTGTCTCTCTTGTTGTGATGTGTTTTTGTCCTATATTTACATTGTATTTATTTTTAATCCCAGGCCCCCGTCCCCGCAGGAGGCCTTTTTGGTAGGTCGTCATTGTAAATAATAATTTGTTCTTCACTGACTTGCCGAGTTAAATAAGAGCTTCATTGAGGTAGTGCTAATAAAGATATTGGACAATATCGACCTCTTCTGGTCATAAGGTGCACATACACCTGTATGATTTTGAACGTACTCAAACTGTACGACAGCCACGCAACAAAGATATTATTTTCTTACTTTTCTTGATAATATGTAATGCGTTGGAAAGTCTAATTGATTGCTACTAGCAGCATTTCTGGCTGTTCGTTTATACTTAACTTAAAATTGTGTGACATTTGCATCTGAAAAACACAAAAGAATGCCCCTTTTCCCACAGGGAAAAGCACACGCTCCAGCAGGTATCTCTCTAGTCACCCCCAAAACCAATTCTTTCTTTGGCCGCCTCTCCTTCCAGTTCTCTGCTGCCAATGACTGGAACGAACTACAAAAATCTCTGAAACGGGAAACACTTATCTCCCTCACTAGCTTTAAGCACCAACTGTCAGAGCAGCTCACAGATTACTGCACCTGTACATAGCCCACCTATAATTTAGCCCAAACAACTACCTCTTTCCCTAATGTTTTTAATTAATTAATTTTGCTCCTTTGCACCCCATTATTTTTATTTCTACTTTGCAAAACTACTATTCCAGTGTTTTACTTGCTATATTGTATTTACTTTGCCACCATGGCTTTTTTTGCCTTTACCTCCCTTATCTCACCTCATTTGCTCACATTGTATATAGACTTGTTTATACTGTATTATTGACTGTATGTTTGTTTTACTCCATGTGTAACTCTGTGTCGTTGTATGTGTCGAACTGCTTTGCTTTATCTTGGCCAGGTTACAATTGTAAATGAGAACTTGTTCTCAACTTGCCTACCTGGTTAAATAAAGGTGAAAAAAAAAGGGCGGTACATTGAAAATATCAGACACACGGAAGAGAGAATTTGAATTTTGACCCAAAAATATACAAATACCACCAGAACAAGGAAGCTTATATTCACAAATGTAAGATTTATTATACCAAAGACAGGAACGTTTGTGTGGTTTCTTTCCATGTGGATATAGAATTTGTTTGCATTACTGAACTGGACACAGTCATGCTGGTGATAACAGTTAGGAGGGAGGTGGGACGGAATACTGTGTGTATGTATTCTACTGTGTGTGTGTTGTGAGCACACTAGCGGGACTGCTGACTATAACCAAGATATAGAACAGAACTGAAAGAGAAGAACCACTGTGAACTGTGTGTGCTTGTACTGTATAACAGTGTGTGTGCATTGAGCATATCTCTGTATGTATGTCTAGGAGAGAAAGGAAAGTGAGCTCTTCATAATGGCTAAACCTGGTCTGACCCACACCCCCTCCACACCACTAAATCCATCCACAGACATATGGGTACACAGTTCCTTTAAAAGCATCAGCATACATTTCTCTTATTTACAATCATTGGAAAAAAAGAAGAAAAAAAATCACAATTTCTCTCAGAGAAGATTAGTAAAAGTGACTAGGTCACCATAAAGAGTATGCAACTCCTAGGAGTTAGTCTTTCAAATTTCTACAAAAATTTCTATGCCTTTTTACAGGCCAAGAGCCAGGATTTACTGAAAAAACACAGTATCATTAAGTGCCCTATCTACAAAAGTTAAGCGTGTTAATATTGGTGTATTTCATTGATAAAGATTGTGTCTCCGTGTTTCATTTTTAAAAAGTGACTTAATTTTCTTCACATTAAAAGATATGGTAAGTAAAAAAAACAAAAAAACTGTAATCATATTATCCATATGAACTGTGTGTTGTGGTAGGCTAACCCCATTGCAGAGAGAATAGTGTTGATTACATTGGTACTCAGAGGTTTATTGTCTAATGTAAAAACAACATCCAGTATAGTCTGAGTAGTAGTGGAACTACTTTGGACCATAAAAGGTGTGTTCATAAGTAGGATACCCTATAGGGTTCGGTTATTTTAAAGGTCTCATTTGCATGTCCTATCCTATAGGCCATTTTGGGGAAAGGGGTGGAGCAGGTTACAGTGCATGGTACTCCAGTGATGTGGTCTCAGGAACGGGTTGAGCGCTTGTAGTCTGACTGCTCAACAAGGTGCTGTTTTTCAGATACATAGGTTACTCAGCTAGTCTGCAGACTCTGTAGGGATTTATCAAGGGTTTGTGTCCTAGTAGTCTGCAGGAACATAGTGGAGGGTTGTAGTAGACTGCAGTAAGGGGGTGTGTCTGCTCAGAGGGGTGTGTCGTAGTTGTCTGCAGGCTGGTCGGGGCTAGGTGCTTTCTGTTGTTTCTGCTGATGCTGCTTCATGATCTCCTTGACTTCCTCCTCCAGCTCTGGAGGGATGATGAACTGGTCGTCTGGGTCGGGCTGGGCGGGGGCTGTGAAGTACCCTCCGCCCTTCTTAGAAGGGGCGTCTGCTGCCACCTCGATCAGGTTGTGGCTCTTCTCCTGAGGGGCCACGGAGCCATTTCCCCTCCTCTTGCCCAGGGTCTTCCCATCATCACACTTTCTGCCAGACTCCACTGACCAGCCCTCCTCTCTCTGCTCCCTTGTCTCCGCCTCCCCCAAGGTCAGCTCCACCCCTTCCTCCAGTGGTTCCGGGGTGCAGGGTGGAGGAGGGGCCAGCAGGCGTTCCCATCCAGATGATGATGATGAAGAGGCCTCAGCCCTAAGGCAGTGGATGTCGGCCTCCACCTCCACTCTGCTCCCGTTGGAGAAGACCCCGGCGATGGGCTCCTCATCCTCACTGTCCAGCCCGTTGTCAGACAGCGCGCTGGAGAAGGTGGCACTGGACAGCTGCCTCTGGAAGGAGCCGCTCAGACAGGCAGGGTGGAGTGAACAGCAGCCCCGGGCAGGGAGCTCTGAGCCTGGGTGAGGGTATGGGCAGGGCTGGGCAGCGTGCTGGGCCTGGAGGGAGAGCTGGTTGGCCTGGTGGTGCAGGTGGAGCTGGTGGTGGTGGGGCTGTTCATGCAGCAGAACCAGGGAGCTCTGGGGAGGCTCGTCAGAGGAGGCTGTGGATCCCACCTCGCTGCTCATCTCACTAGTACTGATCTCACTGCTTATCTCGCTACAAGACGACGGAGGGACCGGGAGGGAGCCGTCCCCTGAGGGCCGCTCCTTTATCGACGAACCCCCCGAGGAGGGGTAGCCGCCCAGGCCGGGGCTGGGGGGCGGCTGGGGAGCGTCGCTGCAGCAGCAGGAGCAGCAGTCCTCGCTCACAGAAAGCTGGACCACCACGGCACAGAGACTGTCAGTGCAGCCGTAGCCCTGGGCCAGCGTACACAGCTTCTTGGCTGCAGCCAGGCCGTCTGGGACGTTACGAACAGCCTCCACCGCCTCCGACTGCGACAGAGAATCCCACAATCCCCGGCTGCCCAGGATGAAGAACTCGTCCTGCGGGGTGAGGGTTACCTTGGAAACGTAGGGCCGTGGGATCACCGCAGGGTACAGGAAGGAGTAGCCCATGATGCGGGTGGAGTCTGTCACTCCATTCACCTTGTTGTCCTAGAGGGGTAGAGGAAGAAGATGATTACTTTATTGTTCAATGAAAACTTCTCTTCTGCTTTATCCCAACCCCTCCGAGAAACATACACACATTGTTTTTGAAACAAAAGCACATTTTGTGTGCATTAAAATAACATCAAATTGATCAGAAATACAGTGTAGACATTGTTAATGTTGTAAATGACTTCTGTAGCTGGAAACGGTTGATTTTTAATGGAATATTTACATAGGAAACAGAGGCACATTATTCGGACTAAAAGAAATGTTCAAAGTTCTTCATGTGTTAAAGTAATAATGGACTGTCATTTCTCTTTGCTTATTTGAGCTGTTCTTGCCATAATATGGACTTGGTATTTTACCAAATAGGGCTATCTTCTGTATACCACCCCAAGCTTGTCACAACAAGGTTGGTTCATTGGTTCAAACACATTAAGAAGGAAAGAAATTCCACAACTTTTAACAAGGCACACCTGTTAATTGAAATGCATTCCATACCTCATAAAGCTGGTTGAGAGAATGCCAAGAGTGCGCAAAGCTGTCATCAAGGCAAAGTGTGGCTATTTTGAAGATTCTCAAATATAAAATATATTTGGATTTGTTTAACAATTTTTTTGGTTAGGACATTATTAGTCGGGAACTGTAGCCAAGAAAGTAATGTGTATGTTGTGTAGTAAGCTGTTAGTAGCCCATGTGCCTCACCCCAGTAATTTGGTCACTTTCCACCCTCATAACTTAGCCTACTGTTCTGACTCGGTGGTGCACCTGTAGCCTATAGCCTGTTTTAGAGAAATGTAATCATTTAATATTGTAAGAGCTTTCATTGTCTTCTTGAGGCTGAATGAACTGTTTCGGTGCTAGATAAGGCTTCGCTGATAGCCAGGTGTAGTGGAGGTAAGGATTCACTCCATGGTGCTGAAAAGAAAGCTCTGCTGTTGGGACAGCTTTATGTAGGCCCTAACAGTTTGTGGGCACCGTTTGTCACCGTTATAGTGCAATGAATGTCTTGTTTAGTGTATTTTGTTGTGTAGTGGCTTTGCTGGCATGCATCAAACATTTTTTTTTTTTTTTGTTTGCCCCACCATGATTTACATCACCACTGGGTAGGAAAGATGTTCCAAGTTATGATATCTAGCAGTAAAAGAATGGCTATTACAAACCAGAAGTCTTGGTTCAATATTTGCGATGCGTAAATCAGTCATCATGCAATGGATGAAATCAGGCATCTGGTCCTTGAAAAGTCCTTGACGTTGCGGTAGGATTTAGAAGTTCTACCGTTCCAATATAATTACTCTGTGATTTAATTTCCGATTCCTTTTTAATGATAGCTTTTATTTCTTTCCCGACATTTCGGTTAAAGAACCATGTGTGCTTATTATGGGCAACACAACATCTCAAATGGCTAGACTGACGAGCTACCACCTGGACAGACTTCATCAGCATGCACCGGGGACTATCGGTGCATGCAGTGTATTTAGTCAGGCAATGCCCACATTATTCTGAGATATTTTAGAATGTAAAAATAATATGAATGGCAATGGGAAAGCCTATTAAAGGGAAGGCCTATTAAAGGGAAGGCCTATTAAAAATGTAGAATGGTAATGGTTCGTTTTTCTATAGTCTATTACAACAATTAAATATACAATGCTGGTCCTTGAAAATTATAATTAAGTGCTTGAAAAAGTCATGTCTGTATGAACCATGTATAGTATAGGTTTCCTGCCCTGCCCAGCTCAAATGAAATATAAAATCACTTGCTAATTGAAATGATGTACGCATCATTCGCTTTACTGTCCGATCTTGACCCGGGCCAGTATTTCTTTCATTCGGGCAAGGAGCTTTCTGTTGCTACTGGCCTGGTGTGAAAATGTACCTGGATGTGGGGCCCTGCATAACCTTGGGGGTTATAGAATTTAAAGTGAAATGGAATTGATGTGCATCACAAGCTATAATATCAGTTACTATTTAATTTAAATTAACAGCCTCTTACACACCCCCACACAACACGCATAATACACTCAACCTCTCCTCTCCCTCCACACACCCCTCCCTGTGTACCTCAGTGATGATGGCGTTGTGTTGTCTGATGCGTCGGTACTCTTCCTCCAGGCCTACGCTGTGCAGCAGGGAGAGGGGCAGTGGTTTGCCGTCGCGACACAGGATGGCCTGGCACTTGCCTACGTTGGCAGCGGTGAGGGTGAAGCAGCCGCCTGGGTCGGTGGGGTCGTGTCTGATGTGGCACAGGGCTGCCGAGCCACCCAGCTTCTGCCCTGCCGTACCCAGTTTCCTGTGGCAGACAGAGAGAAAAGGAGACAGTTGACTATCTGATACTGTCTAAACGTGAAGGTGTGTGACTCTCTCTGTGTGTGTGTTCCACACATACCTCTGCATGACGAGGAAAGTGTTGGTCATATGTTCTTCTTCACTCTTGGTCTTGTGTAGCTCTTCGGCCAGCACGTCGTTCATGGTACACTGCAGCAGGTAGGGCACTTCCACGTTCTTGTCTCCATCAAACACTCCATACAGGGCCTCACGACTCCCACAGAAACTGTTCACCGACAGGGCGGCCACACACAGCCTGAAAACACACACACACACACACACACAGACACGCACAAAAAAAACACACACGCAAAATGTTAATGATATGCCCTCGAGGAGGTTCAGAGTTTAACACATACCGTAGCTCCCACGGCACTGCATCTCTCTCTCACACACGGACAGATGGACGTGTGCATACACCCACCCAGACTATCTCTACTGCCCACCCCCCTATTGACCTCACTGACTGAGGTATTCGTCTCAGTCACCATGGTAACTTTGCTAGTGTTTTGAAAGCTCTCCCATGGTGGTCCATTTGATTCACACATGATGTGGCTGTGTCCTGTAGTGTAGTGTAGCGTAGCGCGTTACTCACTTGTTCTTGACGCCCGAGGCCTCTGTGTAACCATGACTCCACACAGCCGGCCCACCCGACGCCTCATTGGCTGAGAAGGTCGGGGGCGGGTCGATGCGGAAACAGCGAATGTTACTGCAACGAAGAGGAGAGAAGGAAACTTATCGAAACGATCACAGTGCAGGAATACAGATACACAGACAAGCGAATAAAGAATTCAATTTGATTCCATCTTTAAAATCACAACTTGTCCACAATAATAGACGACTCACTTGAGATGTTCCAGGGTGTTGTGGTCCAGGTTGAGACGAGGGTTGCCTGTCAGGTCCAGCTCCTGGAGTTTAGGAGGCAGGTTCTCAGGCAGGCTGATCTCACTCAGCTCATTACAGCTCAGATCTACACACTGAGGAGAGATAGGAGAAGGTTAACGCACGCACGCACGCACGCGCACGCACGCACGCACGCACACACACACACGCACGCACACACACACACGCACGCACACACGCACGCACACACACACACGCACACACGCACACACACGCACACACAAAAAGCATATGCATGCGCGACACACTTACCTTCATCTCCATAAGCTGCATGACCTCGGGGAAGACCTCTATGGTATTGGAATGGGCGATGAGTGTGTGCATGCGTCTGAGGTTCATGATGGTGGTGGGCACCGTCTTCAGCCTGTTCCCACTCAGGTCCAGCTCCTCCAGCTCCTCCAGCTTGGCCATTTTACTACAGTGAAGGAAAAGGGAGAGTCAGTGAGCATGTGTGTATAAGAGACAGTGAACTGTATTGTGAGGTAGACAAAGAAGCAGTTATTTGGTACGTGTGTGTGTGATGTAGCCTACATCCACTCACCTGGCAGGGAAGGTGTGCAGGTAGTTGTAGGCCATGTGTAGTACTCTGAGGTGTGTGTGTCCCGTCAGCAAGGGAACACACTTATCAGTCAGACGGTTGTTGGTGAGGTACAGTTCCTGTAGGACGCTGTTGCTCTCCTCTGATAGGCTGGAGGGAGGCAGGTGCTCCAGCTTATTGGCTGAGGCATTCAGGCACCGTAAACTGAAACAGGAAGTGAGCTCGAATGTCAGTCTTTCAACCATTAGACGTACTTTAGCAGGGATAGAAATGACGTGTAATAACTTGGATTAACAGGTGTAATAACTTAGATGAACTAGTAAATAACTGGGGTAATAACTGAAGGACACCTCTTGTCATCATGCTGTTATATTGATACAAACAACACAGATTGTACTTTCTCAACACTACAGGCATATCATTCATTTACTTTTATTCACACCGAGTTTCATTCACTACCATGTAATCATACTCATTGTATGTTTACCTACCTATATGTAATATATGTTCATAATGTTGTGTTACCTGTCAGATTTGAGGAAGAGGTTGCAGGGCAGCTCTGCCAGCTGGTTGTGTTGTACGTCCAACACCTCCAGTAGTGGGCGCTCTACTCTCTCAGGCAGCTTCTGCAGGTGGTTGTGTCCTGCACTCAGCTTCCTCAGACTGCTGCTACACAGCAACCTGCCAGTAGGGGGGAGTGGAGAGACGTCAGCGTCAAACCAGTAACAACATCACAGTCACAGTGGGTGGGACATGGGCTGCATCTCAATGGTCAGAGTAAGACAGGGAGAGAAACAGGGGCTGCATCTCAATTGTCTCAAGTGGCTTCCTCGCCCCTTCGCCTTCTCTCCAACTGTACTGACAAAGAAGTTAAGAGCGGGACAGGTGAAAGAAAAGGCCTTCATATTACCTTCACTTAGTCTGTGTGTTCAGATCAGTGAAGACAAAGGCGTGGAGACACGGAAAGTATGCTTGTAAAAGATGCACCGATAAATCTTCAGAAAGAAGGCACGTACGTTGAGGGAATTGGCGATAAACCGACATGTGGCTCGTGCTTAACGCAGATAAAAGACCTTCTGTGCTTACGAAGACACACAGACACACTGTCACAGTGCAGCTGGTCTACTGGGGCGGTGTGTGCATGCGTTTCCGTGCGCGTGATGTGCGTCTAAACTGGGTCGTAACAGAAGGCCTGGGATGGGGGTGGGGAAGGGACAAAGACATGAAAACAGAACATATCAGCACCTCTAGTGGAGCCTGCAGCTAAGATTCGTCATTCTGACACTTCCTGAGTAAAATATAGATCTGCAGAGTGAGATAGGGGATAGAGCGAGAAAGAGAGGGAGAGAGAGCGAGATGGAGAAAGAAAGAGTGGGGCAATAACAAGAGAAAGAAAGAGTGGGGCAAGAACAAGAGAAAGAAAGAGTAGGGCAAGAACGAGAGCGAGAGAGAGAAAGAAAGAGTGGGGCAAGAACAAGAAAGAGAGAATAATACAGTGAGAAAGACAGACGGAAGGTAGGAAGGAAGGAGCATCTGAAGTGAACTAGAGGGGGATATAAAAAGAGAAAGGATGGGATGGTGATGAAAGGCTTTCTGGTTGATTCATGATAATCTGGTTGATTCATGAGGATCTGACTGATTCATGACGATCTGGTTGATTCACAATGATCTGGTTGATTCATGACGCTTAGTTGGGGACAGAAGTCTGTCCATGAGCAGGGCACACAGGCATAAGATGAAGTGTCCAGAGGGACTAAATGAGACTACTGGCTGAGTCTCAACAGTCCAAACTAGCTTCCTTTTTTCCCCCGTTCCTTGTGTCCTTCCCTCCATGATCACTGATCTGGCAGGACATGAGAGATGGAATACACATGGTGAAAACCCGTCCAGTCTTTCGACTTATCAGTGGTTACGAAGGAAAGGAGAATTGAGAACGAGGCATTTGGAGAATACAGAGCGGGATTGTACAGTAAGTATCCTGTTGGACATCCTTCTAACGGATACCCCTCGCAGACACACATGGACTGGGATATTCTGTAATGATGTCAGTGATCACTGTGCAATAGCTTGTGTTAGAAATACAAAAAATGACCAAAGCCAAACCCTGTTTAATATTTTTAAAAGACATTTTAGACCGTTTGATGAGCAGGCGTTCTTACATGATCGGTGCCATAATAATGACAGAGTACGTCTGATTCCCCATGTTGACACTGCCTGGGACTATTTCTACGTGAAATTTGTGTCCATTTGTGATAAGCCCCTGTGAAGAAATTCAGAACCAGTGGAAGGGACCATTTCCTGGTTTCCTGATAACTTGGCGGAATGAATATAACGATGTGGGCTGAGAGTCGGGGCAGCAAGTACAGGGAGTAAATATTTAATGCATAAACGGAACATAACACAAAACAAGAAACACTAACAGCACACAGACAAGAAACGGAAACATTAACGCCTGAGGAAGGAACCAAAGGGAGTGGTGATATAAACAGGGCAGGTAATCACAAGGAGGCGATGGAGTCCAGGTGATTGTCATTAGGCGCTGACGACCGTGGAGATGGGGACAGGTGTGCATAACAATCAGCAGCCTGGTGACTAGAGGCCGGAGAGGGAGCGAGCGCACGTGACAATTAATTAGAAAGAGAAATGTCTCTTAGGCTCAGGCTAGGCATATAAATGCTCCTGTTGACAGGGCCTCCTTCAGAGCACAAAGAAACAAATGCACAGGATTGATCAGGAAGTCCAAATCAGATTACTATTTAAATGCCGTCACAGAGAACCTAAACAGTTCTACCAAGTTCTGGAAGCTAATCAAATCAGTGTCAGGTTCTAATGTCTCCTCTGGCCTTCCTGACCATTTAATGATGGGTTCTAATGTCTCCTCTGGTCTTCCTGACCATTTAATGATGGGTTCTAATGTCTCCTCTGGTCTTCCTGACCATTTAATGATGGGTTCTAATGTAGCCTCTGGTCTTCCTGACCATTTAATGATGGGTTCTAATGTCTCCTCTGGTCTTCCTGACCATTTAATGATGGGTTCTAATGTAGCCTCTGGTCTTCCTGACCATTTAATGATGGGTTCTAATGTAGCCTCTGGTCTTCCTGGCCATTTAATGATGGGTTCTAATGTAGCCTCTGGTCTTCCTGACCATTTAATGATGGGTTCTAATGTCTCCTCTGGTCTTCCTGACCATTTAATGATGGGTTCTAATGTAGCCTCTGGTCTTCCTGACCATTTAATGATGGGTTCTAATGTCTCCTCTGGTCTTCCTGACCATTTAATGATGGGTTCTAATGTAGCCTCTGGTCTTCCTGACCATTTAATGATGGGTTCTAATGTCTCCTCTGGTCTTCCTGACCATTTAATGATGGGTTCTAATGTAGCCTGTGGTCTTCCTGACCATTTAATGATGGGTTCTAATGTAGCCTCTGGTCTTCCTGGCCATTTAATGATGGGTTCTAATGTAGCCTCTGGTCTTCCTGACCATTTAATGATGGGTTCTAATGTAGCCTCTGGTCTTCCTGACCATTTAATGATGGGTTCTAATGTAGCCTCTGGTCTTCCTGGCCATTTAATGATGGGTTCTAATGTAGCCTCTGGTCTTCCTGACCATTTAATGATGGGTTCTAATGTCTCCTCTGGTCTTCCTGGCCATTTAATGATGGGTTCTAATGTAGCCTCTGGTCTTCCTGACCATTTAATGATGGGTTCTAATGTCTCCTCTGGTCTTCCTGACCATTTAATGATGGGTTCTAATGTAGCCTCTGGTCTTCCTGACCATTTAATGATGGGTTCTAATGTAGCCTCTGGTCTTCCTGGCCATTTAATGATGGGTTCTAATGTAGCCTCTGGTCTTCCTGACCATTTAATTATGGGTTCTAATGTCTCCTCTGGTCTTCCTGACCATTTAATGATGGGTTCTAATGTAGCCTCTGGTCTTCCTGACCATTTAATGATGGGTTCTAATGTCTCCTCTGGTCTTCCTGACCATTTAATGATGGGTTCTAATGTAGCCTCTGGTCTTCCTGACCATTTAATGATGGGTTCTAATGTATCCTCTGGTCTTCCTGACCATTTAATGATGGGTTCTAATGTCTCCTCTGGTCTTCCTGACCATTTAATGATGGGTTCTAATGTAGCCTCTGGTCTTCCTGACCATTTAATGATGGGTTCTAATGTCTCCTCTGGTCTTCCTGACCATTTAATGATGGGTTCTAATGTAGCCTCTGGTCTTCCTGACCATTTAATGATGGGTTCTAATGTCTCCTCTGGTCTTCCTGACCATTTAATGATGGGTTCTAATGTCTCCTCTGGTCTTCCTGACCATTTAATGATGGATTCTAATGTCTCCTCTGGCCTTCCTGACCATTTAATGATGGGTTCTAATGTCTCCTCTGGTCTTCCTGACCATTTAATGATGGGTTCTAATGTCTCCTCTGGCCTTCCTGACCATTTAATGATGGGTTCTAATGTCTCCTCTGGTCTTCCTGACCATTTAATGATGGGTTCTAATGTCTCCTCTGGTCTTCCTGACCATTTAATGATGGGTTCTAATGTCTCCTCTGGTCTTCCTGACCATTTAATGATGGGTTCTAATGTCTCCTCTGACCTTCCTGACCATTTAATGATGGATTCTAATGTCTCCTCTGGCCTTCCTGACCATTTAATGATGGGTTCTAATGTCTCCTCTGGCCTTCCTGACCATTTAATGATGGATTCTAATGTCTCCTCTGGCCTTCCTGACCATTTAATGATGGATTCTAATGTCTCCTCTGGCCTTCCTGACCATTTAATGATGGGTTCTAATGTCTCCTCTGGCCTTCCTGACCATTTAATGATGGATTCTAATGTCTCCTCTGGCCTTCCTGACCATTTAATGATGGGTTCTAATGTCTCCTCTGGCCTTCCTGACCATTTAATGATGGATTCTAATGTCTCCTCTGGCCTTCCTGACCATTTAATGATGGGTTCTAATGTCTCCTCTGGCCTTCCTGACCATTTAATGATGGGTTCTAATGTCTCCTCTGGTCTTCCTGACCATTTAATGATGGGTTCTAATGTCTCCTCTGGTCTTCCTGACCATTTAATGATGGATTCTAATGTCTCCTCTGGTCTTCCTGACCATTTAATGATGGGTTCTAATGTCTCCTCTGGTCTTCCTGACCATTTAATGATGGATTCTAATGTCTCCTCTGGTCTTCCTGACCATTTAATGATGGGTTCTAATGTCTCCTCTGGCCTTCCTGACCATTTAATGATGGATTCTAATGTCTCCTCTGGTCTTCCTGACCATTTAATGATGGATTCTAATGTCTCCTCTGGTCTTCCTGACCATTTAATGATGGATTCTAATGTCTCCTCTGGCCTTCCTGACCATTTAATGATGGATTCTAATGTCTCCTCTGGTCTTCCTGACCATTTAATGATGGGTTCTATGGGCCTTCCTGACCATTTAATGATGGATTCTAATGTCTCCTCTGGCCTTCCTGACCATTTAATGATGGGTTCTAATGTCTCCTCTGGTCTTCTGACTTTAATGATGTCTTGTCTCCTCTGGCCTTCCTGACCATTTAATGATGGGTTCTAATGTCTCCTCTGGTCTTCTTCCTCCTGACCATTTAATGATGGGTTCTAATGTCTCCTCTGGTCTTCCTGACCATTTAATGATGGATTCTAATGTCTCCTCTGGTCTTCCTGACCATTTAATGATGGATTCTAATGTCTCCTCTGGTCTTCCTGACCATTTAATGATGGGTTCTAATGTCTCCTCTGGTCTTCCTGACCATTTAATGATGGATTCTAATGTCTCCTCTGGTCTTCCTGACCATTTAATGATGGATTCTAATGTCTCCTCTGGTCTTCCTGACCATTTAATGATGGGTTCTAATGTAGCCTCTGGTCTTCCTGACCATTTAATGATGGATTCTAATGTCTCCTCTGGCCTTCCTGACCATTTAATGATGGATTCTAATGAAGTGAAGGATGAAGCAGATATTGTAGGAGTTTTTAACAAGCACTTCATATCTGCTAGTTCAGGTTTTGATAATGGTGGGGCCCAGGGCTCTAATGTAAGCTCTGTTACAGTCAACTATGATATAGGCCCTCATGTGAACCATTTTAACTTTGAGCCTGTGTCTTATGCTGAGGTCTATAAAGCCCTAAAGGCAATAGACACTAAAACTACTGCAGGTCCAGACAACCTGGATCCCTACCTCTTAAAGGCAGCTTGTATTATTACTGAACCTATGGCTCACATTTTCAACTTGAGTCTCTTGACCAATCCAATACCCAGCATTTGGAAACCAGCTTACGTCCTCCCACTGCTAAAGGGTGGAGATCCCTCAGATGCTAATAACTATGGTCCTAACTATCTCCAAACTCCCTATCCTGGCCAAAGTCTATGAATCCCCGAGTGAACTCACAGAACTCAACGTCTTAATTGAAAAGAACATACTGAGAGGGGTCGAGTATTGGCTTTAGATCGGGGCACAGCACCACAACTGCAGCTACGGCAGTGCCTTCTCGTTTTGTGCATGGAATAGTCTACAACTCATGCTTCATCTAGATAGGTTAGTGCCACTGAATGAATTAACATTTTGATGGGAGACTCTGTTACAGAGGAGTCTGAATGCTTAAAAAAAAAGGTCTGGATCATGTTGTTGTATTGTACCGTATTGTTTTATGTTTTCTATCTGTAATGTATGTGGTCACTGTCTTCTTGGCCAGGTCTCCTTTGAAAAAGAGACTCTGGGTCTCAATGGGCTTTTCCTGGTTGAAAAACTATTGAGCCATTGGGAGAGAGACTGATCGTAGCTAGAGATAGATAGGCAGGGAGACCGAAGATAAAGAGAGAGAGAGACCATAGATAGAGACTGTAGATAGAGAGAGAGACCATAGATAGAGACCGTAGATAGAGAGAGAGACCATAGATAGAGATGATAGAGAGAGAGACTGGCGTTAGATAGAGAGATTTACATTTGGCAATGCTTCCCATGCCAATAAAGCCCTTAGAATTGAATTGAATTCAGAGAGAGCAAGAGAGAGCGAGAGAGCAAGAAAAACTGACCGTGCTGGGAGCTCAGTAACGAGGTTGTGGCTAATGTCCAGAACTTCTAGTTTCTTAATCTCGCACAGCCACTCTGGGACAGCCTCCATACGATTCCTACAGAGAGAGAGGGGGAGAGGAGAGGTCAGGTTTGAAGAGGCTTTGTGAGTATGCTACGTTTTAGAGTATTTTCTGCAATGTTGGGAAGTTGTCGGGCCTCACCTGGAGATGTCCATGTAGGTGAGTGTGGAGGGCACTGGGCTGACCTCCAGCTCCCGTAGTTCTATAGAAGGGAACACAGAGAGCATTAAACCACCGACGCGGGGTGTGACGTGACGAATGGAGGCAGATGCTGTAGCTAGGTGGTGACAGAGACTGAGAATGCATTCCAGACACGGTAGGCTCTCCCCGCGTCCGTTTGCGATATCACAACAACAAAGACGTCACTTCTAACAGCGAGTGCTGGTTTTTGTCTCCCTGCACGTGCAATAGAACAGCAGTTATATTTCTTTACAACGGTGCTGGATGCTGGATGAACCCATTCACCTGGGGCGGCCGGTGGCATTTGTTTCACCTATCGCCAATCTCAGCCTTAACCATTAGTGTGGAAAACGCTAAACTGACCCAGGGTCAGTGTCTAGGGGCAACGTCATCCTCCTACGTCTTTACGAGCACAGCAGGCATCGATGGACTCTAACTGGGGACGCAGACCCACCGTTGTTCTGTGCGTAGACGGCTTTGAGCACGGAGCCCTTGACCTTGAGGGTGGCGATGTGGTTCCTCTCACAGTGGAGGACCTCCAGGCGTGGGAACAGGGAGGCATCCAGCTCCTCCAGCCCGTTGTCACGCACATCCAGCTGGGTCACGTGCCTCAGCAGGTCTGGCTTGTCTGGAACCACCAACCGGATCTTATTCAGCCTGATGGCACAGAGTGCAGAGGTTAGAGGTCATGCATAATTGGACAGTAGGCAGTATGGGCCGTAGCCTAATTAACCATCAGATCAAGATCAATGTCTGTATGGGTTGATTTTGTTGTTGTTGTCAACAAAGGGGAATTTGAAATCAAATCTGATTTTACTTGAAACTAACACATTGATTCAATATCTACAATCCTTCCCGAGTGGCACGGCGGTCTAAGGCACTGTATCTGCAAGAGGCAACACAACAGTCCCTGGTTCGAATCCAGGCTGAATCACATCCGGCCGTGATTGGGAGTCCCATAGGGCGGTGCACAATTGGCCCAGCGTGGTCCGGGTTTGGCCGGGGTAGGCCGTCATTGTAAATAAGAATTAGCTCTTAACTGACTTGCCTAGTTAAATAAAGGTTCAATAAATATAAAATTAAATAAGAGATGGCCATGATATCTCATATGTGTGACCAAATAAATGTACCGAGGTCTCCTCACTTGAAATCTGACCTCAACGGTCCCGGCCCCCTCTCTGTGTGTGCACCCCGGCCCCCTCTCTGTGTGTGCACCCCGGCCCCCTCTCTGTGTGTGCACCCCGGCCCCCTCTCTGTGTGTGCACCATCGGGGTTACTCATTAACAGCTTTACGTGCTAAATGACCTGACGCTCAACATATTTCTGTAAAAGACTGGAAAAAGCCGCACCGACCGACAAAAAGAACAGACCCCACCGTATTCATCTCTAGCTACAATCACGTGTGATCTTTGGTCCTGGGCTTGACAATATGACACAGAGACACTTCAGTGAATGTCCCATCGTCGTGACAGGAGTGATGTATTAACTTGACAAATAACGCTAAGTCACTCAAAGCCTGCGCTTTCCCAAGCAGGGAGGACATCGGTCTAGTAATGATTACGCGACTTTCCATGCTGATTCTGATTATTCTGGTTCTGTTCCATGCTGACTGTCTGTTTAGCCTGGTTCTGTTCCATGCTGATTCTGTTTAGCCTGGTTCTGTTCCATGCTAACTGTCTGTTTAGCCTGGTTCTGTTCCATGCTGATTCTTTGTTTAGCCTGGTTCTGTTCCATGCTGATTCTCTGTTTAGCCTGGTTCTGTTCCATCTGACTCTCTGTTTAGCCTGGTTCTGTTCCATGCTGACTGTCCGTTTAGCCTGGCTCTGTTCCATGCCGATTCTCTGTTTAGCCTGGTTCTGTTCCATGCTGATTCTCTGTTTAGCCTGGTTCTGTTCCATGCTGACTGTCTGTTTAGCCTGGTTCTGTTCCATGCTGATTCTCTGTTTAGCCTGGTTCTGTTCCATGCTGATTCTCTGTTTAGCCTGGTTCTGTTCCATGCTGACTGTCTGTTTAGCCTGGTTCTGTTCCATGCCGATTCTCTGTTTAGCCTGCTTCTGTTCCATGCTGATTCTCTGTTTAGCCTGGTTCTGTTCCATGCTGATTCTCTGTTTAGCCTGGTTCCATCTGATACTCTGTTTAGTCTGGTTCCATTTGCCTTTCTGTTTAGCCTGGTTCTGTTCCCTGCCGACATTCTGTTTAGCCTGATTCTGTTCCCTGCCGACATTCTGTTTAGCCTGATTCTGTTTCCTGCCGACATTCTGTTTAGCCTGATTCTGTTCACTGCCAACTTTCTGTTTACCCTGGTTCTGTTCCCTGACGACATTCTGTTTAGCCTGATTCTGTTCCCTGCCGACATTCTGTTTAGCCTGATTCTGTTCCCTGCCAACTTTCTGTTTAGCCTGATTCTGTTCCCTGACAACTTTCTGTTTAGCCTGGTTCTGTTCCCTGCCGACTTTCTGTTTAGCCTGGTTCTGTTCCCTGCCGACTTTCTGTTTAGCCTGGTTCTGTTCCCTGACAACTTTCTGTTTAGCCTGATTCTGTTCCCTGCCAACTTTCTGTTTAGCCTGGTTCTGTTCCCTGCCGACTTTCTGTTTAGCCTGGTTCTGTTCCCTGCCGACTTTCTGTTTAGCCTGGTTCTGTTCCCTGCCGACTTTCTGTTTAGCCTGGTTCTGTTCCCTGCCGACTTTCTGTTTAGCCTGGTTCTGTTCCCTGACAACTTTCTGTTTAGCCTGATTCTGTTCCCTGACAACTTTCTGTTTAGCCTGGTTCTGTTCCCTGCCGACTTTCTGTTTAGCCTGATTCTGTTCCCTGCCGACTTTCTGTTTAGCCTGGTTCTGTTCCCTGCCGACTTTCTGTTTAGCCTGATTCTGTTCCCTGCCGACTTTCTGTTTAGCCTGGTTCTGTTCCCTGACAACTTTCTGTTTAGCCTGATTCTGTTCCCTGCCGACATTCTGTTTAGCCTGATTCTGTTCCCTGCCGACTTTCTGTTTAGCCTGGTTCTGTTCCCTGCCGACATTCTGTTTAGCCTGATTCTGTTCCCTGCCGACTTTCTGTTTAGCCTGATTCTGTTCCCTGCCGACATTCTGTTTAGCCTGATTCTGTTCCCTGCCAACTTTCTGTTTAGCCTGATTCTGTTCCCTGCCGACATTCTGTTTAGCCTGATTCTGTTCCCTGCTGATTCTGTTTAGCCTTGTTCTGTTCCATGCTAACTGTCTGTTTAGCCTGGTTCTGTTCCATGCTGATTCTTTGTTTAGCCCGGTTCTGTTCCATGCTGATTCTCTGTTTAGCCTGGTTCTGTTCCATCTGACTCTCTGTTTAGCCTGGTTCTGTTCCATGCTGACTGTCCGTTTAGCCTGGCTCTGTTCCATGCCGATTCTCTGTTTAGCCTGGTTCTGTTCCATGCTGATTCTCTGTTTAGCCTGGTTATGTTCCATGCTGATTCTCTGTTTAGCCTGGTTCTGTTCCATGCTGACTGTCCGTTTAGCCTGGCTCTGTTCCATGCCGATTCTCTGTTTAGCCTGGTTCTGTTCCATGCTGATTCTCTGTTTAGCCTGGTTATGTTCCATGCTGATTCTCTGCTTAGCCTGGTTCTGTTCCATGCTGACTGTCTGTTTAGCCTGGTTCTGTTCCATGCTGATTCTCTGTTTAGCCTGGTTCTGTTCCATGCTGATTCTCTGTTTAGCCTGGTTCTGTTCCATGCTGATTCTCTGTTTAGACTGGTTCTGTTCCATGCTGACTGTCTGTTTAGCCAGGTTCTGTTCTATGCTGACTCTCTGTTTAGCCTGGTTCTGTTCCATGCTGATTCTCTGTTTAGCCAGGTTCTGTTCTATGCTGACTGTCTGTTTAGCCTGGTTCTGTTCCATGCCGATTCTCTGTTTAGCCTGGTTCTGTTCCATGCTGATTCTCTCTGTTTAGCCTGGTTCTGTTCCATGCTGATTCTCTGTTT
Organism: Oncorhynchus keta; assembly: GCF_023373465.1. Lineage (NCBI taxonomy): Eukaryota > Metazoa > Chordata > Actinopteri > Salmoniformes > Salmonidae > Oncorhynchus > Oncorhynchus keta. The sequence continues at coordinate 31,038,920 of NC_068435.1, read as the reverse complement.
AGCCAGGTTCTGTTCTATGCTGACTGTCTGTTTAGCCTGGTTCTGTTCCATGCTGATTCTCTGTTTAGCCTGGTTCTGTTCCATGCTGATTCTCTGTTTAGCCTGGTTCTGTTCCATGCTGATTCTCTGTTTAGCCTGCTTCTGTTCCATGCTGATTCTCTGTTTAGCCTGGTTCTGTTCCATGCTGATTCTCTGTTTAGCCTGGTTCCATCTGATACTCTGTTTAGTCTGGTTCCATTTGCCTTTCTGTTTAGCCTGGTTCTGTTCCCTGCCGACATTCTGTTTAGCCTGGTTCTGTTCCCTGCCGACATTCTGTTTAGCCTGGTTCTGTTCCATACAGTTTAGTGTAGTTTCCTTTCACTGTTTGAGTTTTGCAATCGAGAGACAAATCCAGTCAAACGTGTCCGGCCAGCAACAATGTGTCTACACATGTACCGAATGTTTCCCGCCAGGTGTCTAGACGTGATTACGACTAGGTGTAGGCTGTGTTCAGATCGTAAGAATGGACAAAACACGCATGCCGTTCATTTGGTGAACGAGTTGCATGCATCTGCCATTACTGTACAAGCAATGGGGGGAAAAACGGCCTGGGTGCAAAGCTTGATGTCTGCTTGTAATGAGGATACTCTGACTGGATTACAAAAGGTTTCTGAATCCCGAGCTGTAGATAGGATCTGAATCGAGCCCGTTGTCTGCCCGTTTCTCTGTCTGTCTGTCCGTCCGTCCGTCTAGCTATCTGTCTATCTATATCTGTCTGTCTGCGTACCGTAGGTCGACGTGTTTGACTCGGAGCAGTCTGAAGCTCTGCAGCACCAGCGTGTCCAGGCTGTTGCCGGCCATACACAGCCTCTCCATGGACGCTAGACGCTCTAACACCTGGGGCACGTGGGTAAACTGGTTGAAGGACAGGCCCAGGTAGCCCAGTCTCTGGAGTGAACCCAGCTCACTGGGTAACTCACTCAGACAGTTACCGTCTAGGAGAAACGTCTGCAGGCTGAAGAAAGAGAAAGAGAGGGAGAGAAATAGAGAGAGAGAGAGCGAGAGAGAGGGTGAGCATGATGTGAGAAGACAGCATTTTAACTTTGTGTGAAAAAACACACTGACATTTCTCTGTTATTTTAAGAATCCCTGTCTAATGCATGGTGATCAAGTACAATCAAAAGAGCTACATTACAAACAGCCGAGTCCCTTTTTCAACGAAGTCATTCTCCACATTCTGATACTAAGGTCTTTCCGGCTACAACCAGGAGGTGGCAGTAGTAGCAATGAGGCTCGGTGAGCATACTGAGGAATTCACAGGCTGCATTCCAGATCCTTCCATTAGACGAGAGGAGAGGTGCTCAGCTACTGCTGCTGCGGGGAAGCAGACATCACCTCATCACAGCTTCTCTCTCCCGTCCCAAAGTATCACCGCACGTGAACTACTATCAGTTTTCCTATCGGCTCAGTCTGCATTCACTTCAGGCTACCATCAGCTCGTCAGACAATCATCTGAAATGTTAAACATAGGAGCTATCCAATGGTCTCCTGTGCCTGGAGAAGGTGGATAGAACCTAACACTAACCACTGATGCTTCATGTTGAAGGTTAGGGTCGCAGGTGAGGTCACCTGATCCTCGGACTGTGGTTAAGAGCGACCTTCGACCTCTCTGTCCCTCCCATCCCAAATGGCACCCTATTTCCTATGACGTGCACTACTTTTGACCAGAGCCTCTGGGGGGGGGGAGTAGTACACGATACAGGGAATAGAGCCCTACAGTGGTGGTGTCATAATACCCATAAAACCTAGCGGTCATCGGGGATTTTAGAAAACCTTCAAATAAGGGCTGTGTTTCGTGTAGGCTTACCCCTTATCGGAAAAATGAATGGTGGAAAAACAATTGGACCATTTCCCTGTTTCGACCGCTAGGTTTTATGGGTGTTATCACTCATACTGTGGACCTCGATAGGGTGCCATTGACCCCTAGACACTTCCTGGTTCTTACTTGGTCATGGATCCCACAGCTTGGCCCACGTTGGTCAGATAGTTACAGCTGAGGTTGACCTCGGTGAGGGTGGGGATGTCACAGATGGCCACGGGGAACTGACCCAGCTGGTTATTAGACAGGTTGAGGCTACGCAGACGAGAGAACCTGGCAGAGAGAGGGAGAAGAGGGAGAAGAGGGAGAAGAGAGAGAGAGGTTGTGAGCAGTATATTTAAGCAATACGGCCCGAGGAGATGTGGTATATGGTCAATATACCATGGCTAAGGGCTGTTCTTAGGCATCATGAAATATACCCTTAGCCACCGTGGTATGTTGGTAAACCCCTGAGAAGCCTTATTGCTATTATAAACTGGCTACCAAAGTAATTAGAGCAGCAAAAATACAAGTTTTGTCATACCCATGGTATACGGTCTGATATACCATGGGGCTTTCAGCCAATCAGCATTCAGGGCTCGAACCAGCCAGTTTATAATATGTATTATATAGTTTGTTGGTTCAAGAGTAGTGTGCTGCTGTGCCCAGGTAACCACACTGGTATAATAGTAACTGCACTCTGTTAGAATGCTCCCAAAGTTTAAAACAAACGTCAAGACTATGGGACTTTCTCTGACCTTTTCCGTTCCTCTGTCATACGATGGTAACATGTTAAATATCACACATCTGTGATATTGTGGAGTTAGCAAAGTCAGTGGTCTGACTCAACAGTCGAAATGAAAATACAAATACATTGTAATGTAGAGGAAACAGGCAGTGTAGTGTGTGTGTTGTCAGTAGCAACACCAGAGGCTCGTGGCATTTGGCTTCGTGTCCTATGGTTCAGCAGTGACCTTCAGTCAAGTCACCCTTACAGGGGAAAGGGGACAGGAGAGAGAGGGGATGGCACACGGCCCCACAACTCCTGGGCAGATTGCCATGTTAGCCTCAAAGCTGATAACCTCACAAACAAGTCTGCTGCCTTTTAGTCTGGCAATGCTTTGAATCGATCACACGTACACACACAGCCAGTTTAGCCCCTTCATCATGTGTTATTAGAAAAAGGGAAGCTAGATGACAGGGCTATTAATTTGCAAGGCCATTTAATTCCAGCTCAGGTAGAGAGGGAGGTGTCCTCCTGTAGGAGCTGAACCGGACAAGGAGGCCAGGACAACCCTGTGCTCCTGTAGATCACCTGCTCAAATCTGCTGACTAACACCACACATACACCCCCTCCCTCTCTGCTCCCCTCTGTCTTCCTCTCCATCTCTCTATCTGCCCCCCCCAGATTAGTTCTAGAGAGTGATGTGCCAATCAAATATGGGCAATCAGGTGTGTAGGATACCTAGCCCCTCCTCTAATCCCATAATGCAACGCTCTGTTACAAAGGTCATCACACAGGGAGGGGCTGGATCTGGTTCCGTGCATATGTTTAAACCTTTGACCCTGTGTATTTTCATATTTACAATGCTGACTAAAAGTGAGAGAGAGTGAGAGTGAGAGAGTGAGAGTGAGAGTGAGAGTGAGAGTGAGAGTGAGAAGAAAGAGAGGAGGGACACCACTTGGAAAAATACTAAATAGTCAGATGCCGTGATGTGAAGGACACCCAGTGTTTATAGGGAAACAAAACGGGAGAAAACCAGGTTCCCATCCAACCTTTTGATGCGAGTAAAGTACATGTCGGATATGAAATGTCACAGCAGGCCTGATGGAAACAGAACGTTTGCCCGTAGACTTTCAAAATGTCGGCAAAACAAAATACGCTAGACAAGGTGGGATCTTTTTGTGTCGGTAAAATTAATTATGCGAGAAATGGTGGTGCAATCATATTGAAGTAAACGTAAGAGTCACGCAATGATATGTGGTGTGGTCCTCCCACTACGACGCGGGAAAGCAATGCCGTTTATTAGGCTACCGATTCTATAAATTGCGAAAGTACAGGGTGATGAGCTTGATGCTCCTTTCAATAAACATCAAGGGTCTAATTCTGGTGACATGATGATCGATGCTTGGCTGACATTTGACAAATAAAACTAATCTTCCTATTTTGTCCATAATAATCTCATCAGGTAGGCTATACCCACACTGTATCTGCCAGCTGTTGGCTAGAGGTACGTGCCAAGACCAGAGTGGCACATTTTATTTGATTTATTTCACCTTTATTTAACCAGGTAAGCTAGATGAGAACAAGTTCTCATTTACAACCTGAGACCTGGCCAAGATAAAGCAAAGCAGTGCGACACAGACAACAACACAGAGTTACACATGGAAAGTCTATATACAGTGTGTGCAAATGGAGTAAGGAGGTAAGGCAATTAATAGGCCATAGTAGCGAAGTAATTACAATTTAGCAAATTAACACTGGAGGGATAGATGAGCAGATGATGATGTGCAAGTAGAAATACTGGTGTGCAAAAATGCAGAAAAGTAAATAAAAACAATATGGGGATGAGGTAGGTAGATTGGGTGGGCATTTACAGATGGGCTATGTACAGCTGCAGCGATTGGTTAGCTGCTCAGATAGCTGACATTGACTATATAAACACAACATTTTTTTGTTACAGTCAATCAATGAAATGTATTTTCAGCAGATGTTACAAAGTGATTCTACAGAAACCCAGCCTAAAACCCCAACCACAAGCAATGCAGATGTAGAAGCACAGGGGCTAGGAAAAACTCCCTGGAAAGGAAGGAACCTAGAGAGGGACTAGGCTCTGAGGGGTGGCCAGTCCTCTTCTGGGTGTGCCAGGTGGAGATTATAAGAGTACATGGCCATTAAGGCCAGATCGTTCTTCAAGATGTTCAAACGTTCATAGATGACCAGCAGGGTCAAATAATAATCACAGTGGTTGTAGAGGGTGCAACAGGTCAGCCCCTCACGAATATATGTGTAGAGTTGAAAATGCGATGGAAACCCATTGAACTTGTAGTTTTTATTCAATACATGGGAATTTCACTGCAAAAGGTATTTTGATGACCACTACATCCTCATGCACAGCCTTTAATCAACAACAAGTCACTTTGGTGGAAACATCTCTGGTGGGAAAATGCGCATATTGTTTTTATGCAGATTTTTAGAATGTTTGCAAGAAAATCTGTCGCCAATTGGATGGAAACCTAGCTCCTCACACACACTCTCAGGAAAAATGTGTGTCTGAACACCTGTCTCTTTCCCCCTCTATCTCTCTCTTCCCGTCTCTTTCCCTTTCCCTCTCTTCACCTGTCTCTTTCCCTTTCCCTCTCTTCACCTGTCTCTTTCCCTTTCCCTCTCTCTTTCCCTTTCCCTCTCTTCACCTCTCTCTTCTTCTTCTCTCTCTTCACCTGTCTCTCTCTCTCTTCACCTCTCTCTCTCTCTCACCTGTCTCTCTCTCTCTTCACCTCTCTCTCTCTCTCTTCACCTCTCTCTCTCTCTCTCACCTCTCTCTCTCTCTCTCTTCACCTCTCTCTCTCTCCACCTCTCTCTCTCTCTCTCTCTCTCTCTCTCTCACCTCTCTCTCTCTCACCTCTCTCTCTCTTCACCTCTCTCTCTCTCTCTCTCTCTCTCTCTCTCTCTCTCTCTCTCTCTCTCACCTCTCTCTCTCTCTCTCTCTCTCTCTCTCTCCACCTCTCTCTCTTCACCTCTCTCTCTCTCTCTCTCTCTCTCTCTCTCTCTCTCTCTCTCTCTCCACCTCTCTCTCTCTCTCTCTCTCTCTCTCTCTCACTCTCTCTCTCTCTCTCTCTCTCTCTCTCTCTCTCTCTCTCTCTCTCTCTCTCTCTCTCTCTCTCTCTCTCTCTCTCTCTCTCTCTCTCTCTCTCTCTCTCTCTCTCTCTCTCTCTCTCTCTCTCTCTCTCTCTCTCTCTCTCTCTCTCTCTCTCTCTCTCTCTCTCTCTCTCTCTCTCTCTCTCTCTCTCTCTAAATATGAGTGACCCTACTAATGTAGGTCATACTCATTAGTACATTGTGTGAGTCTGATGCCCAGCAGGGATGCTCTGTAGCAATTAAACCCACCATATCACATCATATCCTTTTATCTCCAAACTAGCAGCTTCTCATCGGTCATGTCCGTCTTTTGAATTCAGATTATCCCCTGCATTAGCCAGGATATAGAATATGAAAAGGCCAAAGCCTCGTATAATGTTGACGGGTCCTGGCACATATTCAGACAGGCTCAGACGGGCACATGCACACACTGCTCTAATCTGCAGTGATCAAGATTCTGTATGCCCTAATTCTGCCTTCAACCAGCCTCTCTGTCACACACACAACCCAATATTCGCTCTCACGCACACATACAATCCCCCACTCTAGCCCTCGCTCTCTCTCTATCATCGTAGACTACAAGGACACTAATATACATACACACTTGCAAGTGCAGTTAAATTACAAATCATCTTCTGAATTTCTAAGACAGGCTGTGACAGGCACGCTCACACACACACACACACACACACACACACACACACACACACACACACACACACACACACACACACACACACACACACACACACACACACACACACACACACACACAGTGTACAGTACATCTTGGCTATGTGCTTTAATCTGGGGCCAGATGGTGCCCACTGAGCAGTACTGAGAGGGAGAGTGAGGGAGCCAGGCCATATTAAAAGCCTCCCTGCAGAGGCAGACAGGTCTGGGCTACCCTACTAGACTCCATCCACTCCGACTGTCCAGGTCAACTCAACTAGGCCCTGTCCTGGTCCTGCCCAACTCAGTCTGTTTGACCATCCCAGCCCAGGCCAGCCTTACCCTGCCCGTCTCTGCTAGGCCTGGTCCTAAGCAGCTCAAGTCTGCCCAACCAAAGGCCACTGACACTGCCTTGCCCACTAACTGACACTACCCCATTCATGCATCTTAAGCCCAGCACTATTCTGCCAAGTCCACTCCAATCTAGGCCAACTCAGTCTAGTCTAGTCCAGCCCTACCCTAATTGTGACCCAGTCCAACTCTTTACTAAGCCAACCAAGCCAAACCATGCCATGCTCAGATCTGTCCAGGCAGAGCAACTTAACCAGGTCAAGCCCACCCCACCCTACCCCTTCTTGAGACCCAACCCATCCCATATCATTCCAGCCCTGTGTGTTCAATTCCCCTGGATCGTACCACCTACCTCTGTAGCTGGTGTAGACGGTGGTCTGTGGGGAGGAAGTTGTGTTTGAGGTTGAGATGGGTGAGGTCCTGGCTGTAGAAGAGGTTGGGAGGCAGCTGCTCCAGACTGCAGCAGGACAGGTCCACAGAGTTGATCCTCTGGGACACCATCTGACCAACCGGGGGAGGAAAGAGAAAGGGGAAACCTGGTGTCAAACATAATTATCCCGACTCCGCTGGGATGTGTGTGTGTGACTGGGGGGCGGATTGTGGATTTGTGGGAGGATTGTGTGTGTGTGACCTAGGGTGGTTATTAACAGGTCATTGATAGGTCAGGCGTCTTAAGATTAGAAAGGCAGGAAGTCAACCGTGAGTGAGACAGGACAAGACATAACAGGTCATCTCATGTTATCTACTGTATATCTACCGTATATCTACTGTATATCTCCCGTATATCTACTGTAAATCTACTGTATATCTACTGTATATCTATTGTATATCTCCCATATATCTACTGTAAATCTACTGTAAATCTACCGTATATCTACCGTTTATCTACTGTATATCTACTGTATATCTAATGGATATCTGCCGTATAGCTACTGTATATCTCCCATATATCTACTGTATAGCTCCTGTATATCTCCCATATATCTACTGTATATCTCCTGTATATTTCCTGTATATCTACTGTATTTCTTCTGTATATTTACTGTATATTTCCATATATCTACTGTATAGCTACGATATATCTACTGTATATCTCCCGTATATCTACTGTATATCTACTGTATATCTCCCGTATATCTACTGTATTTCTCCCGTGTATCTACTGTATATCTACTGTATATCTCCCGTATAGCTACTGTATATCTCCTGTATATCTACTGTATATCTACTGTATATCTACTGTATATCTCCCGTATATCTACTGTATATCTCCCGTATATCTACTGTATATCTACTGTATATCTCCCGTATAGCTACTGTATATCTCCCGTATATCTACTGTATATCTACTGTATATCTCCTGTATATCTACTGTATATCTCCCGTATATCTACTGTATATCTCCCGTATATCTACTGTATATCTCCCGTATATCTACCGTAATTCTACCGTATATCTACTGTATATCTCCCGTATATCTACTGTATAGCTCCCGTATATCTCCCATATATCTACTGTATATTTCCTGTATATCTACTGTATTTCTCCCATATATCTACTGTATAGCTACAATATATCTACTGTATATTTACTGTATATTTACTGTACATCTACTGTATTTCTCCCGTATATCTACTGTATATCTCCCGTATATCTGCTGTATGTCTACAGTATATCTCCAGTATATCTACTGTTTAGCTTCCATATATCTACTGTATATTTACTGTTCTGTCATAGCATGACTGAACACTTAGTTCAGTTCCACTATACTCTCCTTACCACTATACGATCCTTATTACTATACTCTCCTTACTACTATATTCTCCTTACTATACTCTACTTTCCTTACGACTATACTATCATTACTATACTCTCCTTACTACTGTACTCTCCTTACCACTATATCCCCAGTATATCCCCTACTGTTTAGCTTCCATATCTACTATACTATTTACTACTATACTCTGACTGACTACTATACTTCAGTTCCTACTGTACTCTCCTTACCACTATACTCTTCTTATTACTATACCCTCTACTGTACTCTCCAGTTACACTATACTTTCCTTACTATACTCTCCTTACTGTACTCTCCTTACTACTGTACTCTCCAGTTGCACTATACGCTCCTTACTACTATCCTTACTATACTCTCCAGTTTCACTATACTATCCGTACTATATTCTCCTTACTACTATACTCTCCTTACTATACTATCCTTACTACTATACTCTACTGTACTCTCCAGTTCCACTATACTCTCCTTACTATATTCTACTTACTACTATACTCTCCTTACTATACTATCCTTACTACTATACTCTACTGTACTCTCCAGTTCCACTATACTATTCATACTATACTACTACTACTATACTATCTTCTGTACTCTCCAGTTCCACTATACTCTCCTTACTGTGCTCTCCAGTTCCACTATACTCTCCTTATTATACCCTCTACTAAAGTGTTTCCCAACTCTAGTCCAGTACCCCCAACAGCACACCTTGTAGCCCCGGACAAACACACCTGATTCAACTCATTGAGGGCTTGATGATCAATCGACAAGTTGAATCAGGTATACTCCTCAATAAAAATGTTTATGGGGACTATCGAGCACTGGAGATGGGAAACACTGCTATACTTTACTCTCCTTACTGCTATATTCTCCTTATTATACTCTCCAGTTCCACTATACTCTCCTTACTATATTCTACTTACTACTATACTCTCCTTACTATACTATCCTTACTACTATACTCTACTGTACTCTCCAGTTCCACTATGCTATTCATACTATACTCCCCTTACTACTATACTATCTTCTGGACTCTCCAGTTCCACTATACTCTCCTTACTGTGCTCTCCAGTTCCACTATACTCTCCTTATTATACCCTCTACTAAAGTGTTTCCCAACTCTAGTCCTCAAGTACCCCCAACAGCACACCTTGTAGCCCCGGACAAACACACCTGATTCAACTCATTGAGGGCTTGATGATCAATCGACAAGTTGAATCAGGTGTGTCTGTCCGGGGATCCTCAATAAAAATGTGTGGTGATGGGGACAATCGAGCACTGGAGATGGGAAACACTGCTCTACTTTACTCTCCTTACTGCTATATTCTCCTTATTATACTCTCCAGTTCCACTATAATCTCCTTTACAATACTTCCCTTACTGAACACGGTTAACTAGCTACTCTCCAGTCCTTGACTACTGCTCATGCCACTCCTCCTCACAGTCCTACAGTAGGGTCTATTCTGAGTTTTCCCCTGGGCTTCCATGACACGCTCGTCCCTGATAATATTTATAAAATTGGTTTCCTGGCTTTGGCCTACTTCAGTTAGGATGAGAGAGAGGAGAGTGAGTGAGTGAGTGAGCGTTTGTGTGAGTGAGTGAGGGCTACTGTTTCACCCCCAACTGTACTCCACTGCACACACACACATACTGATGTACCTTGGCTGCGTGTCGGTGCCAGCGCAGGTGTTCTGTGAAGCTGTCAAAGCTGACGTAGTAGGTCTGGCTCTGGGGCCCTGCTGAGCTGAACGCCAGGCAGTGGCTATGCTTCTTCACTTCCTCCACCTACACACACACACACACACACACACACACACACACGTTAGGCCTAGAGACTGCATTAACAAACACACATCTTCCGTTCACACCTCCAGGGTAAGCCACACATTCAAGATAACCATTGTCGGAAAACAAATCGCCAGTTAGACACGACAACGACAACACACACGCCTTCGGAGTCAGACAAGCAAGATAAACAAACCTGTAGGGCTATTGACATTGTGTGTGTGTGTGTGTGCATACAGAAAACACACATACCTATAGGAAAAAACATAAACCATCCAGTGACTTTTTCAGTACACAACACAGTCCCTGTGTTCCATGTTACAGGCCATGGTCCATTTAGTGACGTCATCAGCACGAGCTGAACGGTTCAGATGTTCATATTAAAAGAGCCTCAGCCTCCGGTCATACAGTTACGACCGCACGCTGCGGAGATGTATGGGAATCTAGAGATCTAGAGGTCGTGTCTTGAAATTACATGATATTTGAGCTATGGTAGCGGTGGGATATGGGGATTCACAGTCCTTTACATGCCTAGATGTAGTATGTGGCAGGCTGATAGAAAGACCCTTTGAGGAGGGGCCTTAGGGCTTATTCAACGGGCCTGTCTGCCCTTCCCTGCTGCAGATACACAGCCATGAAGGGATAACAGTCATTAACCAAAAGCTCTCTCCCTAACTCTCTGTTTGGAATGTGAAATCCCAAGCCAGAAAATGTATTCGTGAGGATCCAGCCTAAACTAGGCAGAACCATGATAGGACTTTTAAATTGGAGGACAAAGTGAATAAAGGCCAACAATCCATTTAGGGTGTAGAGTACTTGATGTGGAGAATGCAGATATAAAATAAGGATGTTGGAAGATTAAACACGGATTTGCAACCATGACTTATTGGCCCTTCACCAGGACTCTGTCACAGAGTTGATTAAAGACTGTTGATTTGATTTCAGCTCTATGATTACACACTGATTAGACGGAGTCAAGAATGAAGACAAATGGAAATGGAAAGCTGGTGATGTACGAGTAATTTAAGGTTTGTGGATGCCACATTGGTGTCATAGAATTAGAATGAACTTTGTGATTCTTCTTCCTGGCGTGGGTACTCTCAATACGGCTGCTGGTCCAGCCGTCATAGAACATTGTCAGTAGTGTCAGTAACAGCAGTCTTGTCAGTCCTGTGTCTTACTGTACCTTTCCGCCGATGAGGGGCAGGATGTGCATCTTGCCCGTGTGGCTGTCTTTGACGGAGGAGACAATGAGGCAGGTGCCACAAAGGATCACCTGGCGTCTGGTCCAGCGGTTGACTGGCAGCTGGAGTTTCCCTTTGCGGACATTATACGTCCCCGACAGTTGCACGCGTTCCGAGCTCTCGATGCTGTGGGGCTTTCCTGGAACACACAGAAGAGAGGGAGCGAAAGTTAGCATAGTTAGCATTCAGCTAACTTAACACAGAGGAGAGGGAGCGAGAGTTAGCATTCAGCTAACTTAACACAGAGGAGGGAGCGAGAGTTAGCACACAGACCTGTATACTCGCCCTGCATCTATTAACCCAAAGCTAATCAAGTGACATAGTAATTATGTATGACTATAAAGCAAATAATAATGATAATTGTGTTTATTTACATACTGTACATACAGTATATTATCAACCCTGAGAGATATGAATAGTTAAATAGCGTAGCAGCCTAGCACCCAATCAAATCAATGCTGTGTTAGCATAAGCGCTAAACAGTCAGCACTGATGCCGCACTCTGTTAGCATACGGCGCTGAATAGCTTTTAGCATAGCATTAAACACAACAGTGATAGTCAGACAATAGATGATGATGCCAGGAGGTGCTGTCCACTAATTCAACACTAATTTGCTATGGCATTCTTTGAGCTGTCTTTATTCCCTTCACCCATCGGTTCATCTCTGTGACATGTTCCCTCGTTCTCTCCGCTACCCTGCCAAATGGCTTGTTGATCAAGTTGCTCTGTTAATCAGCCTGTCTTCTCTGTCCATCTGTCTTCTCTGTCTCTCCTAAACATCCACCTGCTCTCAGTCTTGCAAACTGGCCCGCCAACTCTCTCAACCTCTCTCGCATTCTTCTCCACTTGCATGTGCCTCTCTGTTCTCCTCCTACCTATCTATCTATGAACAGAATCTCTGCCTACCTTGTACACTTGTTTGTCTTTTGTTATTCATGTCTCCGCCATGTGTGCTAGGCCAAGGCGCTACGGCAAAGCTCCTGATGTAGAACAGATGTGGAATGGACACGACCCCAGGCCATAGAAAATGACTCACATGTTACTGTAAACGACAGTAGATCACTCCTGCCCTCTACATCTCTCCCATCCACTCCACACTGGGTTTATGAGGGAGAAGGAGCTGCTGCCGGTAGTATAGAAGGGTAGGGTAAGTACACACGCGGACAGGAAACAATCCCAGGTCAGAGAGATACAGGTCACTTCCAAAATAATGGAAACACTTGAGTAAATGAGGGATCAAAGTTTATTGAAAGCAGGTGCTTCCACACAGTTGTGTGCAACTAACATCTCATCATGCTTAGGGTCATGTATAAAAATACCCAGTTGCTACCTTGGCTAGAACCCACTGGGCACATACTTTTGATTTACATGATTGAGTTGCTAACTAACCGTGAGTTAATTAAGCAATTGACATCCCATCATGCTTAGGGTCACGTATAAAAATACTGGGGTAGGCCATTATTTTGGCTACCATGGCTATGCTCTCATAGGAGAGGGTGTACGAGTGGTCACTGAATGGTTTGATGAGCAAGAAAACGCTGTAAACCATATGCCGTGGCCGTCTCAGTCACCAGATCTCAACCCAATTGAACACTTATGGGAGATTCTGGAGTGGCGCCCGAGACGGCGTTTTCCACCACCATCAACAAAACACCAAATTATGGAATTTCTTGTGGAAGAATGGTGTCCATCGCTGCGATAGTTTCAGACACTTGTAGAATCTGTGCCAAGGTGCATTGAAGCTGTTCTGGCGGCCCAACACCGCATTAAGACACTTCATGTTGCCGTTTACCTTATTTCTTCAGTTATGTAACCCACTGTAAACCACTCCTCCATCTCTCCCAGCCACTTCAATCCAGACAGGGATAGAGAGAGAGCTGGTGGGGTAGTACTATGGGGTAAGTACTAAGTACCAGGACGAGCTCTTACAGCTTTGAATAATTCAACACAGGTCCCTTACATGCTGACTGTTAGACTAACACGAGAGAATGCTGTATGACACATGGCCCCTTGGCTAACACTTTTAGCATCGCTTTAAAACTCCCCCGACTGGAGAACACTACACACAAGTTACCTGCTCTATTGTAGGGAGCTTACAACCTAGCGACCTCCTCAAGAGTTTCTGGTCTCTTGGCTTAAATGCTAAGGTGTAGGGTTGACAGTTGCAAGGTCCCAGGTTCAAGCCCAGGTCAGGACCGATGAACCCTCAAAAGATTATCGCCACTGAGCAAATTTCAGGTCTACTGAGCGCAAAGGTCAATGTAGGCCTACATTCCATGAGACTTTTGGGAAAAAAAATGCATGGCTTGACATTATCCTGTTTAGCCACTTGTCCTTCAGATAAGGTGACTGAAAATGTTGTTGTGTTGTTTGATGTAAGAAACCACTTCCCATACCCTTATTACAGAGAATCAGAAATTATGCTACACTCTGCCTATTGGCTACTTAGCTTATTCAATCCTGTCTCAAAATACAACACTGCCCCTTTAAGACAAAAAAAATCTATTTACTTGACTCTCTTTTCAAAGATGTCTAGAAATGTACACGTTTTGTGCTCTTGTAGGAAGCAATCACTCCCCTATTGCTGAATACAAAGGATCTATAACTGGGCTAATAATTCACTAACTAGCAAAGGATATTAACATGTTTACACGTGGCTACACGCAGCTCTCACTTTGATCTCAAAACAAGCGCATCTACTCACGACCACTCATGCTGTAAACACAGTCCAGTTAAAAGTAAATGGCACAGATCCACATATGCCAATGGTCTATTTGCATATAGGCCTACTGCAGCTCTGATTGGTTATGTCACACCGGTCTGTGTAAAGTACGGCTGAGTAGTGTGTGTCAATGCACTTGGCAGCAGCTAATGGGGATCCATAATAAATACAAATGCAATAGAATCCTACTCCGGTGCGTTCTGCCTACAACAAAATATCTTGCATAGTTCGTTTTGTTTCGGTAAGTTGCATTGAAGTGGCTAATATTGATTCAATCACAATTGCCACAGTAAAGGGAAATGTTGATATTGTTAACAGGGAAAACTGTAGAACAGTGGTCACCAACCTTTTCTTAGTCAAGATCACATTGAGTCAAAATGGAAGCTGAGATCTACCGCTCAGAATTTACTTTTAATTTTACATGACTTTAAAAAACATAAGCCTATGCAACATTAACCAATTAAAAACAGTACTGTCGCAATGAGGTTTGTGCAGTAAGCTATATACCCAATACATTATCATCATTACCATCCGATTGGCCAGCGTTAGGCCTATATTGCACTTGATTTGCTCTCAGGGCCTGCTGGAAGTCAGAGTTTGTATCTTTAGACACATGCTATGGTTAAAAATGGCAACGGTTTGCCTACCTAGTGCGCAGGGCAGCTGAGTCGGGTGCACCTACCGCCAACAGCCCGAGACCAACACAGCCACAAGGATTTATTGTTGTTGTTGCTGTTTTACAGAAATGTTTACCGATCGACTAGGAATGCTTGGAGATCGACTAGGAATGCTTGGAGATCGACTAGGAATGCTTGGAGATCGACTAGGAATGCTTGGAGATCGACTAGGAATGCTTGGAGATCGACTAGGAATGCTTGGAGATCGACTAGGAATGCTTGGAGATCGACCAGGAATGCTTGGAGATCGACCAGGAATGCTTGGAGATCGACCAGGAATGCTTGGAGATCGACCAGGAATGCTTGGAGATCGACTAGGAATGCTTGGAGATCGACCAGGAATGCTTGGAGATCGACTAGGAATGCCAGATCGACTAGGAATGCTTGGAGATCGACTAGGAATGCTTGGAGATCGACCAGGAATGCTTGGAGATCGACCAGGAATGCTTGGAGATCGACCAGGAATGCTTAGAGATCGACTAGGAATGCTTGGAGATCGACTAGGAATGCTTGGAGATCGACTAGGAATGCTTGGAGATCGACTAGGAATGCTTGGAGATCGACTAGGAATGCTTGGAGATCGACCAGGAATGCTTGGAGATCGACCAGGAATGCTTGGAGATCGACCAGGAATGCTTAGAGATCGACCAGGAATGCTTGGAGATCGACCAGGAATGCTTGGAGATCGACCAGGAATGCTTGGAGATCGACCAGGCATTCGCGATCGACTGGTTGGTGACCACTGCTCAAGAAAGTTAAGTGACGATCAATCTCCTGCTTTTCTCTGTGGGCTGATATTTCCTGCACGGCCGTCTCGGGCTACTGCTCGGCACAGCTTAGAGGGAACATTGTTCAGGACTACATGTACACCCTCCTTCCACACAATATGTACCTGGCGCTTTCGGTCTGGTCCTAAAGCAACTGGAGCAGTGATTGTGCTCGTTTCTTTGTAGCTCAAGATACGGTGAAGTCGGCTTGATACTGTCAGAGACGAGGGTTGAAGAATAAATTCACTGAGGAAGTGCTCATGTTCTGAAGAACAGACTCCAAGCCCGGGGCAAAGGGCTACATTTTAATATGAGCTACTGTGATCAGCACTTTTCCCCGCTGTATCATCACAGTGCAGTGACCTTTGGCCTCATTTTCACGCCCAAAATCAAATCAATAACCGACTTTGCAAATGGACTGGTCAAATACTGAGCATGTGCAATGCGACACCTTACCACATGGTCAGAAGTGAGATGCCACCATAGAGCTCAGACCTCTACAGTACAACTCAGTTCATTTTCATAATTGAGTTTGCGAGTCGGATGAGAAATTGTTTGAACAGGCAAATTATTCACCAGCTTTTAGCCTCAATAAGTCACACTGGCAATCTCAAAATATCTAGGGCTTTGTTGGAACACTTTCTCTCCCACACACGCATATGCACAAGCATGTGCACAAGCATGTGCACACACACACACACACACACACACACACACACACACACACACACACACACACACACACACACACACACACACACACACACACACACACACACACACACACACACACCCTCCATGCACAGATGCACACACTCTGATTCAGTGACAGTGATAAACCTCCTCCATATGTGATTTGGGCTTTATTGTTCACCTGGATGAGGATGGACCAAAGCAGGAACAAACGTTTTAAAAGGGGAACAATATGGAGTGGTGCAGTAGGAAGCCCTAATGATAACAGTGGGCCTAAAACAGCATCTGTCTGCCCGGGTGTTGATTTGTCCTGGCGGCTACAGTAACTCTCTCTCCCCACCCAGTCACATGGACACAGTGGATCTGCCTGTGTGTAGACCAGACCACTACACTGTCTAGGTTAGTTCAATTGAAGGGGAAGAGTGGGTGGGTGGGGCTCCCACTGTTTACATGGATCTAGACAACCTCTTGATATCACAATGATACTATGGTTATGTAGTGGTCACTTTTAGTCTCATGCTGGAATCCACAACCATGGTGGGGCAAGAACCAAGCTCCAGCCAACCAACTGAGTCATCGGAACAAGGACTCTATTTGTTGTCCCAGGCCAGGAGTCTTCAATTTAAAGGTTGAGGATGTAAGCAATGCAGGGGATAGGGTTCGGGTCAAAAGGACACTATGGTCTTGGCTAGTTGTGTGTGTGTGTGTTTGGAGAATGAGGTGCTTTCTTTACCTTTGAGTGCTATGGAGAATGGGACCTTTTTTTGTAAATTTGATTGGTGGATTCAAATAAAGTATTCAAAATATATATGTGTGTGAGTAGGGAGTGGCGTGTGTTTACTTTAGGGTGTTCACTACCTAGCGGTTTATCAAGATGTCTTCCTTCCCCAAGATCAGGAAAGGCCACGGTTTCCCCTCTCCCTGCCAACATCCACGCAGAGAGGAACTGACTGCGGTGGGGCGGACAGTGGTACCGTTTCCCCTACTGTGGATTCCATCTTTAACAGAGTGTAAGGCCCTCCCCCATGTGATAACCAGACCACTTGCAGAACCACCTCTCCTCCTCGCTACACACGTGTAATCAGGCTGACCCCCCCTAATGAAACAAGACACTGCAACACACATACACTTCTACCACTGGGTCTGGGCTCGCCGTACCTCAGGGCTCTGACCAACATTACACACTGGGTCTGGGCTCGCCGTACCTCAGGGCTCTGACCAACATTACACACTGGGTCTGGGCTCGCCGTACCTCAGGGCTCTGACCAACATTACACACTGGGTCTGGGCTCGCCATACCTCAGGGCTCTGACCAACATTACACACTGGGTCTGGGCTCGCCATACCTCAGGGCTCTGACCAACATGACACACTGGGTCTGGGTTCGCCGTACCTCAGGGCTCTGACCAACATGACACACTGGGTGGGAATGAGATAGATGCAATACATGCTATGGTGCTGTGGACTGGCACAGATGAGACTAATGTATGGGTCGTAGTGTAGAGGAGGGTTTGTGTTCAGGCTATAACTAGCTCCTGCTGCCTGGCCTTGGCTGCCTCTCACATCTTTTCCTGCGTCCCAAATGGCACGCTCTTCCCTAGATAGTGCCCTACCATTGACCAGAGCCATATGGGCCGTGGTCAAAAGAAGTACACTATCTTGGGAATAGGGTGCCATTTGAGCCACAAGCCTCTGTCTCGTCTCCTATATGAGATTGTTACGATCTGAGGTGTTGTATCAAGGCCCTCCTTGCTACTGAGGAGCTGTAGAGACACATCACTGTCAAATAGTGCTAAAAATAACACATTCTGTAGCGTGTCCTTCAGAGGCTTGTTATTATTATCAAATGATGCTTGATGGCTGTTGTTTTCCGCCGCTGACGGTGAAAAGGAGTAATGAGATATTGAAGAAAGAGGAAGTGAGTAAGCGCCAACACATATGGGGAAGAGAGAGAGAGGGGGAAGAGAGAGGGAGGGAAAGAAAGAGAGAAGGAAAGAAATCAAGCTGTTTCTGTGGCCTGTAAATCGCTGTCCTCCTGTAGGGGCATGCACACCATGTGGCAGCGAACCTGCCTTAGTATGAGAGAGTGTGTGTGTGTGTGTTACCTGTCATCTCTTGATTTGACCTTCTGTCTTTCTCCGTATAAACACAAAACCTTGCTTTTCCCAGCTGGCAAAAGTGGTTGCAATGACGTCTTTGCAGACAGATTTCAACAAATTGCAATGGTGTCATATTAAACAGATGTTGTAATAATGTCGTATCAAACCCCTTTTCTACCTTAAATGTAAATGTAAATGTACCTGGATTCACTCCCCCTCAATTCAATTCAACTCAAAGGGCATCATCGGCATGGGAAACATACTGTACGTTTACATTGCCAAAGCAAATGAAATAGACAAACATGGGAAGTAAACAATCAGAAATGAAGAGTAAAACGTTTTAAAAGAATACAGACATTTCAAATGATATTATTGCCTATGTACAGTGTTGTAACAATGTGCAAATAGTTGAAGTAAACCTCGGAATAACCGTTTGTAGTGCTGCAAGGCCCAAGGTAACAGGAATAGGCTCCTTTGGACAAGCTCTAAGGTAGGTGACACACACAAACAGACATGGGCGTGTAATGGCAGTGACGGTGAGGACCAGACGAGGTGACAGCTGCTAGGGACAATTAGTGCGCGGGCCAAGGCAGTGCTATTATCCCCTCCTCCCATCTGCCAGCCTGGCGCAACATGTTACAACCTTCCAACAATCATGGGACAACCTTCAAAGCTATCTACCATACCGCACTGTCTGCCTTCAGGACTATGTATGGTACTGTGTGTGTGTGTGTTGTTTTATACTACATAGCTTTGTAAGTCTGTAAGCAACAGGGTTGTAGCTAGTTACCATAGCCACAAAGTCCGAAGGCCCGCCTCCTTGGCCAATCAGATGAGGGAGTGTGTTGACACATATGCCAGATTACGGTATATTTCCAGTTCAAGTTTGAGGACCAATTTATTTTATGTACCGATCCATAAATGATTTGGTTATTTATTAGCTATAATAAAACCAACAGTTCAAAATGGAAAATGGTAATCAGATCTCTTAATCAAACTCAGCCGGGAAGCTTATCATGATGTTTGCTCTAATTGTTTTTTAAAAATTGCATGTAGACAAACAAATTGACATCTTGATTTTAGATTTATACAGTTTCAGGGAAATGAAAAATGTTGAATTAGGCTGCTTTAAGATATAAACTTCAACCCTGTTTTCCAATTGGGCACTTTTTATCGTAATTTTTTTGCACAATTGGAATTGGGGTGCCTGAGTAAACACAGCCTTAGACTTTGACCAACAGTAGGTTGATGATATACTTTAAAATATTTACCTTAAAACCAGGAAAGCAGATTGCGTGGGCGATTTTTATTATAGCCTTGCAGTCCACCTTTTTGGTATTTTGCACCAAATAAAATCAAATGTTATTTATCATGCGCCGAATACAACTGGTGTAGACTTGACAGTGAAATGCTTACGAACGTTTCCACATGATGCAGAGTTTAAAGATAAAATACACAAGAATGGAGCTAAATACAGGGACCAGTACCGGATCAATGTGGAGCTACATACAGGGACCAGTACCAGATCCATGTACATTTCGACCTCAAGTAACTTGTACCTCTGTTCAAGTTACTTGAAGTCAATATGTACATGGATGCAGGGTAAAGTGACTAAGCAAATAATAATAATAATAAGTGTAAAATAAAGAACAGAGTAAGAGCAGCAAATGATGTGTAAAACTGTGTGTGAACATCTTATTCTGAAATCATGGGCATTAATGATGAATCACGCTTCACCATACATTTCAACATACATTTCGTTGAGCGCCAGAGTGGTGTTGGCCTGTAGAAGAATGCAGAAAGCCCGGATAATTAGGGATGAGAACTCTCTTGGTAGATAAAAGGGTCTGCAGCTTACCATGAGTTATTTTGTGTAGACTTTATATACACACACTCAAAGGTATTCATGGGGTATTCGTTTTGACCAGTTTCCGTCTCTGTACAAAGACATGGAAGATGGCAAAACACTTAACCGTTTCACGTGTGAATTCCAAATATCTCTAATGGTCGCTGTTTTATATTTTATGCACGTGATGTCAGAATGCATTCTGACAACCCACCGCTGCCTGCTAATTATCTAACCCGAGCTGCCTGGTAATTATCTAACCCCCGCTGCCTGCTAATTATCTAACCCCCGCTGCCTGCTAATTATCCAACCCGAGCTGCCTGCTAATTATCCAACCCGAGCTGCCTGCTAATTATCTAACCCCCGCTGCCTGCTAATTATCTAACCCCCGCTGCCTGCTAATTATCTAACCCCTGCCTGCTAATTGCCCTGCTAATTATCTAACCCCTGCTGCCTATCTAATTATCTAACCCGATCTGCCTGCTAATTATCTAACCCCGCTGCCTGCTAATTATCTAACCCCGCTGCCTGCTAATTATCTAACCCGAGCTGCCTGGTAATTATCTAACCCCGCTGCCTGCTAATTATCTAACCCCCGCTGCCTGCTAATTATCTAACCCCCACTGCCTGCTGCTATCCAATTATGCCTGCTAATTATCCAACCCGAGCTGCCTGCTAATTATCCCCCTGCTGCCTGCTAATTATCTAACCCGAGCTGCCTGCTAATTATCTAACCCGAGCTGCCTGCTAATTATCTAACCCGAGCTGCCTGCTAATTATCTAACCCCCGAGCTGCCTGCTAATTATCTAACCCCAGTGCCTGCTAATTATCTAATTATCCTGCTAATTATCTAACCCCCGCTGCCTGCTAATTATCTAACCCGAGCTGCCTGCTAATTATCTAACCCCCGCTGCCTGCTAATTATCTAACCCCCGCTGCCTGCTAATTATCTAACCCCAGCTGCCTGCTAATTATCTAACCCGAGCTGCCTGCTAATTATCTAACCCGAGCTGCCTGCTAATTATCTAACCCGAGCTGCCTGCTAATTATCTAACCCCCGCTGCCTGCTAATTATCTAACCCGAGCTGCCTGCTAATTATCTAACCCGAGCTGCCTGCTAATTATCTAACCCCCGCTGCCTGCTAATTATCTAACCCGATCTGCCTGCTAATTATCTAACCCGAGCTGCCTGCTAATTATCTAACCCGATCTGCCTGCTAATTATCTAACCCGATCTGCCTGCTAATTATCTAACCCGATCTGCCTGCTAATTATCTAACCCGATCTGCCTGCTAATTATCTAACCCCCGCTGCCTGCTAATTATCTAACCCCCGCTGCCTGCTAATTATCTAACCCCCGCTGCCTGCTAATTATCTAACCCCGCTAATTATCTAACCCCGCTGCCTGCTAATTATCTAACCCCGCTGCCTGCTAATTATCTAACCCGAGCTGCCTGCTAATTATCTAACCCCGCTGCCTGCTAATTATCTAACCCCGCTGCCTGCTAATTATCTAACCCCCGCTGCCTGCCAATTATCTAACCCCCGCTGCCTGCTAATTATCTAACCCCGCTGCCTGCTAATTATCTAACCCGCGCTGCCTGCTAATTATCTAACCCGCGCTGCCTGCTAATTATCTAACCCGCGCTGCCTGCTAATTATCTAACCCGCGCTGCCTGCTAATTATCTAACCCGCACTGCCTGCTAATTATCTAACCCGCGCTGCCTGCTAATTATCTAACCCCGTGCTGCCTGCTATGTTTCAGTTTGGCAATTTCAAAGTATTTTCTAACAACAGTTTGAATTGAAGTGTGTTCTGCCTCCTCATTAATTCACATAGAAGTAGCCCATTTCTCTGTTGCAGACAATGTATGTTTGAGGATTTACTGAGCCAGACAAACCCCTCTCTTTGAGGAGAGCCAAATCACTCCCCAAGTGTTTCACACAGATCAAGTATGCAGACATTTGCGCAGTCTTGCAAACTTTTTCCCCCAGGCATATTTTCTGGCTAGTGCTCGCATTGCCTTCATTGTCGTTTTCCTTACAAATAATAACTTTGGACATGTGTGTTCCTATCAAAGTAAGTGCCTTACTGTCTGTACATTACATCATGTATATCGTGTTGTCATTTCTACTGTACCATACAGTATGTATGTGTGTATGGAGCATAATGTATTTACAGTTATATTACGTTTTCAAGAACTGGTGACAAATAATCCATTCCAATTATTGCAGAGATTGTAATGGACACCTATATGTGTAAAATACTTTTTTGAAGGTTGTACTGATTATGATGAGCTAATGCTAAGCTATTTAAACAACTATGTGTGGCACCATGTTTGTTGACATTACACAATGCATTCAGGGTGTCATGTAAACGTCTGTCAGACCAAAGATGTTACAAAGAGGTGAGGGAGCGGTTCACTCATCTTTTGAGTGATCCGTGTGAATGATCGTGAATGATCGTAGATGACACACCTCCTCCAACATGCATTCTGCCAACAGACCAAACTCATCTGGTCTCCTCTTCATATATTTGGTTGATGAAAAAACCCACCAAAAAAAATGGTGGCGCGCACAAACTACCCATTGTCGGATTACACCATCGATTTTTAGAAAGTGTTTTACCAAATTATTTTGATCAATGGTGAGCTCTCCCGTGATGTGATGAATTGTAAAACAGCAATTGCTATTAGCTAATTCATATTGTGGTTTCTGTCTGCCGAGTTTTAGCTAAATATGAACCGTTAGCGCTAATTTTCTCCAATTACCGCCATTTAAAATCTAACTGTTTTAAAGTCCCCATTGGCCTCATGGTGAAAATCTTTGATCAGTTTCCTTCCTCTCCGGCAACTAGACGCCTGCAGCTTTGTAGTGACTGTATTGATATACCATCCAAAGTGTAATTAATAACTTCACCATGCTCAAATGGATCTTCAATGTCTGCTTCTAAAATGTTTTACCCATCTACCAATACGTATCCTTCTTTGCAAGGCATTGGAAAACCTCCCTGGTCTTTGTGGTTGAATCTGTGTATGAAATTCACTGCTCGACTGAGATGAGGTAGTCATTCAAAAACCATGTTAAACACTATTATTGCATACAGAGTGAGTCCATGCAACTTGCTAAGCACATTATTACATGTGAACTTATTTAGGCTTGCCATAACAAAGGGGTTAAATACTTGTCTTGTTTTATTTTGAATGAATCGAAAATCCTAATTCCAATTTGACATGATGGGGTATTGTGTGTAGGCTAGGGTATAACAACAAAATATGGAAAAAGTCAAGGGGTATGAATAATTTATGACGGTACTGTACAGTCGTGCCATGGGATCTTTAGTGACCACAGAGTTGGGACACCCGTTTTAAAGTCCCATTTTCTTAAAAGTTATTGAGGAACATAAAATTAATTTGTTGTATTAAAAGTGTATGGTATAAACAGTGATCTGTATTTGAACTTACTGCCTTCTTGTTCATTTCAGCAGCATATTTCTCTTCAGTTTTTATTTGTTTGTCTTTACCCTCGTGGCATTCATAAAGTCCCATGTTTCATGAGCTGAAATAAAAATACCCAGAAATGTTCCATACGCACAAAAGCGCATTTCTCTAAATGTTGTGCACTAATTTGTTTATACCCCAGTTAGTGAGCATTTCTCCTTTGCCAAGATACTCTACCTGACAGGTGTGGCTTACCAAGAAGCTGATTAAACAGCAAGCACATTACCACAGGTGCACCTTGTGCTGTGGACAATAAAAGGCCACTAAAACTGAAGTTTTGTCAAACAACACAATGCCACAGATGTCTCAAGTTGAGGGAGCATGCTATTGGCATGCTGACTGCTGGAATGTCCACCAGAGCTATTGCCAGATAATTGAATGTTCATTTCTCTACCACAAGACGTCCAACATTGTTTTTCGAGAATTGGCAGTACATCCAAAGGGCCTCACAAAAGCAGACCATGTGTAACCACACCAGCTGAGGACCTCAACATCCTGCTTCTTCTCCTGCGGGATCATCTGAGACCACCACCCGGAAAGCTGATGAAACGGAGTTTGCACAACCGAAGAATTTCTGTAGAAACTAAAAAAAAACACCTCAGGGAAGCTCATCTGCATGCTCGTTATCCTCACTATAGGGTCTTAACCTGACTTAGTTATTTGGTCCTCAAAATTTCACTTGAAATATTCCGTACACTGGCAAACGCATCATCACACTCCCTCACCTGATTGGTCGAGTAGGTGGGCCTTCTGATTTTGTGGCTGTAGTAACTAGTGATGACCAAGCAACAGTTAGGGAGACACTGTTGCTTACTTAGAGAGTGAAACCTACAAATCCACAATTTCACAGTTTCTGAAAGGCCTAATCCTTAATTAGTAGCTTCTTAATCCGCTAAACATCCTCTTTAAAAGTTCCCAGATGTTCTCACACTAAACGAGTCTGCACAGAAGATTTACTGGGGGTTGCTTCTAGTGCTAGCTTCTGGATGTGTGTGTGTGTGGTCTTTCTTGGGAAGAGTGCTGACAACTGCCCAAGTCCCTCTAGGCTGGGCTGAGTGACATCTGGTTTAGTGCTCTGACAGCACTCGTCTCCTGTCACACAGATTGACAACAGGGTCACATTGAGGGAGCATCTCTCAGTGAGTTTTACATTGAGGGAGCATCTCTCAGTGAGGGTTACATTGAGGGAGCATCTCTCAGTGAGGGTTACATTGAGGGAGCATCTCTCAGTGAGTGTTACATTGAGGGAGCATCTCTCAGTGAGTGTTACATTGAGGGAGCATCTCTCAGTGAGTGTTACATTGAGGGAGCATCTCTCAGTTAACTCAGCTCATAGCACCTCTAGACATGTTCTAGGATGCTGTCCAACAGGCCTTGATCTCCACGTGTTCTCCTCCATTTCCTTTCCCTGCTCCGCGTTTTTAATTTACCACAGGAGCTGGGGTTAGGGACAATCTGTTGCCATGGAGCAGGTGACCATGAAACCTCCATGTCCAATTAGGGAGACTACGGGAAGGGAGAAGAGGACAATGAATGATTTGATGGATGTCACAGGAGGAGTCCTGGTGACTTGACTCAGGGCCAGTGTTTGATGAGCAAGAGACAAATATAAATGAGCACACACTCACGACATGACACACACACAGCTGAACAAAATACACTTCCTAGAATTCAGTGCAAAGAAACGTCAGATCAGCAATATACAGTAAGAAGTGAACATTGGTACTGTTCATAGGACACCACCCTGATCAGCTAAACATTTCCAAATCAAACCTTTGCCCTTAGAGGGTACAGAACTAAACAAAACAGAAGAGCCTACTGCTAATCCAGTGGAGGGGTTTTCCAATAATTTCCATAAACCCTGCTGATGCTATATATTGGCTAAAACCCTGCTCATGCTATATATTGTCTAAAACTCTGTTAATGCTATATATTGGCTAAAACCCTGCTAATGCTATATATTGGCTAAAACTCTGATAATGCTATATATTGACTCTGATAATGCTATATATTGGCTAAAACTCTGATAATGCTATATATTGACTCTGATAATGCTATATATTGGCTAAAACCCTGCTAATGCTATATATTGGCTAAAACTCTGGTAATGCTATATATTGACTCTGATAATGCTATATATTGGCTAAAACTCTGATAATGCTATATATTGACTCTGATAATGCTATATATTGGCTAAAACCCTGCTAATGTTATATATTTTCTAAAACCATGCTCATGCTATGTATTGGCTAAAACTCTGCCAATGCTATATATTGGCTAATGAAAGGCTCTGAAGCCACCTGTCAGCCCTCCATAGGAAAGAATGGAATTCTACAGTATTTCAATTATATGTTTCAGGGACAAAATATTTGTTGTTGTGGGAACAGTAACATTACAGTTACTGGCTACCTGCCAGTTCTCCATAGGAAAGAATGGAATTCTACAGTATTTCAATTATATGTTTCAGGTATAAAATATTTGTTGTTGTGTACTAACTAGCGTATGCCAATGACTGAAAGTCTATGGGTATCTACGAGTGTGATGTAATTTAAAAGTGTCCCTTTAATGTGTCTGCAAATTGAATAAACGTGACGAACACAAATGTAGACAGTAACAAATGCATTCCTATTGCTTCCAAAATATTTTATAATAATGGTGGGGGAGTTCCATGATGGAGGTGTGGTGTCTTCAACACAACACCCCCTACAAATCATCTAGTGTATATATAAATCATTGGTGCTTTCCCACCAGGTCAGTGCAGTAGCACCCAGTGACACAATGGGCAGCGTGGGGGTGAGGTCCTGCCAGGGGGTGGACCTGGAGCAAGAGCCGGCCAGAGTGCTTGTGTAGTGCTGAATAATCTTTGTTAAGACTCCAGTGAACTTCGCCCACTTTCACATTTACTGCTTCTTCTGTGGGTTTATATAACAGCAGTAGGCATTAAGCAGCTATCTACCACCACACACACCAATAGCCAGGACACCCCCCACATAGGGCACACATGGGGAAACACTGCCTCCCTGACCGGGGATGTATCTATGATCATTTAGAAAGAGGCAGAGAAAGGGATGTCATGCTACAGCCTTCCACATGAATCATGGCTGGCTAGTAGAACTGGAGAACTGATTCTATTCTAGTTCTATTCTATTCCATCCAGAGATAGAGGGGAAAATTAGAAATGCCAACTAAACCAATACAGTAGTAGTCCATCTATAGTGTTGTCAGGGAGGCACCTGCCTACCTTCCTACCATTTATTATCAATGGAAATACAGTAAACACTACAGATCAACTCCAGATCTTTGATAATGCCTAATGAACAAAACAAAATAGGTCTATTCTGAAGAGTGGCCCTGAAGATTAAGGGAACCTTTTAAGTGACCATAAATCTAGATCAAGTAAAGGTCATCGATTGGGAGTGCATTCCCTGTACAGCGTTCCCGAATCCCAATGGCGTATGTGTGTTGTGAGAGAGTGAGTGAGTGAGCGAGCAAGGATTTTCCCCAGTGATTCCCTCTTTCAATGAAAGGGTGGGAGGTTGACGTAGATGTGATGCTTGTGTGTGTGCGTACTCTCTCTCTCCTCTCCCGACTCCCGCTGTTATGCAAGTGTTACGAAACCTTACATTGGAAAACATGAGCTCTTTGATCAGCCAGCACAGACCCAGGGAGATCACACACACAGAACATTGTCTTTAGTGACAGAGGCCTGTGTGTTTGTTTTTGTGTGTGTGCGAATATATATATATATATATATATACAGTTGAAGTCGGAAGTCTACCCTACACTTAGGTTGGAGTCAATAAAACTTGTTTTTCAACCACTCCACAAATGCCTTGTTAACAAACTATAGTTTTGGCAAGTCGGTTAGGACATCTACTTTGTGCATGACCCAAGTAATTTTCCCCAACTCTGAGGATTGGTTTTTCCAGCAGGACAATGCTCCATGCCACACAGCCAGGTCAATCAAGGTGTGGAGGGAGGACCACCAGATCAAGACCCTGTCATGGCCAGCCCAATCTCCAGACCTGAACCCCATTGAAAACCTCTGGAATGTGATCAAGAGGAAGATAGATGGTCATAAGCTATCAAACAAAGCCGAGCTGCTTGAATTTTTGAGTCCGGAGTGACAAAGTCACCCAACATCAATGTAAAAGACTGGTGGAAGGCCTGCCAAGACGCATGAAAGCTGGGATTGAAAATCAGGGTTATTCCACCAAATATTGATTTCTGAACTCTTCCTATGTTATAACATTACTGTTGTGTTGTTTAAAAATGAATAAGAACTTATTTTCTTATTTGAGGTCTGACAACACTGCTTTTTTGACCAGTAGTCATTTTCTGTAAATAAATGCTCTAAATTACTTTTTTTTTTTTTTGAAATAGGGAGAAATGTTGTCAGTAATTTTCATTTTACCCAAACACATACCTATAAACAGTAAAACCAGAAAATATGGAAGGCTGTGAAAAGTGTGCAGAGAGGACATTAAATGAGTGTGTGTTAGTTTGTTTGTGAGCATGTGTTTGAGAATGTGAGTGTGAGAGGGACAGAAAGATAGGGGGAGGGGATAAGAGAGTGACAGAGAGCAGAGGGAAGAGAAAACAAGGACAACATCAGAGTGAGAGAGAAGAAATAGAGAGAGAGATAGCAGCTAAAGGCAGGCACATCCTTTAGCCTAGGGGAGAGACTGAGACCCAGATGAAGGGAACTCTACAGTAAAATTGTGTGTAAACATCAGTCATCTGCCAGCATGGGAAAGAGCAAAAAAATCAGTGTACCTAGCCCACATATACACACAGGCCTCTATATACACACACACACACACACACACACACACACACACACACACACACACACACACACACACACACACACACACACACACACACACACACACAGAGAGAGAGAGTAGCATGGATTTCTCTGCAAGTGTAATCCTTGGGCAGGCAGCTTAAGCGTTTGTTCAGGCAGCCTAAGTCCAAACAGTGTAATATATATATAGATATTTATACAGTTGAAGTTGGAAGTTTACATACACCTTAGCCAAGTACATTTAAACTCAGTTTTTCACAATTCCTGAAATTTAATCCTAGTAAAAATTCCCTGTCTTAGGTCAGTTAGGATCACCACTTTATTTTAAGAATGTGAAAAGGTCAGAATAATAGTAGAGAGAAGGATTTATTTCAGATTTTATTTCTTTCATCACATTCCCAGTCGGTCAGAAGTTCACAAACACTCAATTAGTATTTGGGATCGTTGCCTTTAAAATTGTTTGGTGAATTTTGGCCCATTTCTCCTGACAGAGATGGTGGAACGGAGTCAGGTTTGTAGGCCTCCTTGCTCGCACACGCTTTTTCAGTTCTGCCCAAAAAAATTATGGGATTGAGGTCAGAGCTTTGTGATGGCCACTCCAATACCTTGACTTTGTTGTCCTTAAGCCATTTTGCCACAACTTCGGAAATATGCTTGGGGTCATTGTCCATTTGGAAGACCCATTCGCGACCAAGCCTTAACTTCCTGACTGATGTCTTGAGATGTTGCTTCAATATATCCACATAATTTTCCTGCCTCATGGCGCCATCCATTTTGTGAAGTGCACCAGTCCCTCCTGCAGGAATATACCCCCACAACATGATGCTGCCACCCCCGTGCTTTACATTTAGGATGGTGTTCTTTGGCTTGCAAGCCTCCCCCTTTTTCCTCCAAACATAATAATGGTCATTGTAGCCAAAAAGTTATATATTTTTAAAAATCAGACCAGAGGACATTTCTCCAAAAAATACGATCTTTGTCCCCATATTCAGTTGCAAACCGTAGTCTGGCTTTTTTATGGCGGTTTTGGAGCAGTGGCTTCTTCCTTGCTGAGTGGCCTTTCAAGTTATGTCGATATAGGAATCATTTTAATGTGGATATAGATACCTTTGTACCCTTTTCCCCCAGCATCTTCACAAAGTCTTTTGTTGTTGCTCTGGGATTGATTTGCACTTTTCGCACAAAAGTACTTTTCGGCTGTGTGGTTCCATGGTGTTTATACTTGCATACTATTGTTTGTACAGATGAACGTGATATCTTCAGGCATTTGGAAATTGCTCCCAAAGATGAACCAGACTTGTGAAGGTCGACAAATTGTTTCCTGAGGTCTTGGCTGATTTCTTTTGATTCCCCCCCCCCCATGATGTCAAGCAAAGCGGAACTGAGTTTAAAGATAGGCCTTGAAATACATCCACAGTTGTAAACTTCTGACCCACTGGAATTGTGATACAGTGAATTATAAGTCAAATAATTAGTCTGTAAACAATTGTTGTAAAAATGACTTGTGTCATGTACAAAGTTGATGTCCTAACCGAGTTGCCAAAAATATAGTTTGTTAACAAGACATTTGTGGAGTGGTTGAAAAACAAGTTTTAATGACTCCAACCTAAGTGTATGTAAACTTCCGACTTTAACTGTATATATAGCCTTATTCTACAATTTAGGAAATAGTTTCCTCCCCCCATCAATCTACACACAATACCCTATAACCCCTAAAAGTGTTTGTTTTTTAATACGTTTCTAAAAACTCCTCTCATGCTGTCCTTCAAGAGAGCGAGAGTTGCACCCCTTCTGAAAAAACCTACACTCGATCCCTCCGACGTCAACAACTACAGACCAGTATCCCTTCTCTCTTTTCTCTCCAAAACTCTTGAGCGTGCCGTCCTTGGCCAGCTCTACCGCTATCTCTCTCAGAATGACCTTCTTGATCCAAATCAGTCAGGTTTCAAGACTAGTCATTCAACTGAGACTGCTCTTCTCTGTATCACGGAGGCGCTCCGCACTGCTAAAGCTAACTCTCTCTCCTCTGCTCTCATCCTTCTAGACCTATCGGCTGCCTTCGATACTGTGAACCATCAGATCCTCCTCTCCACCCTCTCCGAGTTGGGCATCTCCCGGCGCGGCCCACGCTTGGATTGCGTCCTACCTGACAGGTCGCTCCTACCAGGTGGCGTGGCGAGAATCTGTCTCCTCACCAAGCGCTCTCACCACTGGTGTCCCCAGGGCTCTGTTCTAGGCCCTCTCTTATTCTCGCTATACACCAAGTCACTTGGCCCTGTCATAACCTCACATGGTCTCTCCTATCATTGCTATGCAGACGACACACAATTAATCTTCTCCTTTCCCCCTTCTGATGACCAGGTGGCGAATCGCATCTCTGCATGTCTGGCAGACATATCAGTGTGGATGACGGATCACCACCTCAAGCTGAACCTCAGCAAGACGGAGCTCCTCTTCCTCCCGGGGAAGGACTGCCCGTTCCATGATCTCGCCATCACGGTTGACAACTCCATTGTGTCCTCCTCCCAGAGCGCCCAAGAACCTTGGCGTGATCCTGGACAACACCCTGTCGTTCTCAACTAACATCAAGGCGGTGTCCCGTTCCTGTAGGTTCATGCTCTACAACATCCGCAGAGTACGACCCTGCCTCACACAGGAAGCGGCGCAGGTCCTAATCCAGGCACTTGTCATCTCCCGTCTTGATTACTGCAACTCGCTGTTGGCTGGGCTCCCTGCCTGTGCCATTAAACCCCTACAACTCATCCAGAACGCCGCAGCCCGTCTGGTGTTCAACCTTCCCAAGTTCTCTCACGTCACCCCGCTCCTCCGCTCTCTCCACTGGCTTCCAGTTGAAGCTCGCATCCGCTACAAGACCATGGTGCTTGCCTACGGAGCTGTGAGGGGAACGGCACCTCAGTACCTCCAGGCTCTGATCAGGCCCTACACCCAAACAAGGGCACTGCGTTCATCCACCTCTGGCCTGCTCGCCTCCCTACCACTGAGGAAGTACAGTTCCCGCTCAGCCCAGTCAAAACTGTTCGCTGCTCTGGCCCCCCAATGGTGGAACAAACTCCCTCACGACGCCAGGACAGCGGAGTCAATCACCACCTTCCGGAGACACCTGAAACCCCACCTCTTCAAGGAATACCTAGGATAGGGTAAGTAATCCTTCTCAACCCCCCCAAAAGATTTAGATGCACTATTGTAAAGTGGCTGTTCCACTGGATGTCTTAAGGTGTATGCACCAATTTGTAAGTCACTCTGGATAAGAGCGTCTGCTAAATGACTTAAATGTAATGTAAATGTCCTTGTTTTCTCTACCCTCCGGTCTCTGTGACTCTCTCTTATCCCCTCCTATCTTTTTGTCTATCTCACACTCACATTCTTATACACATGCTCACAAACAAAAACTAACACACAATCATTTAGATGTTCTCTCGGCACACTTTTCACAGCCCTGCATAAAAAAAAACGGAAATATGAGTACTTCAGTACTTTGTTGAAGCACCTTTGGCAATAATTACAGCCTCGAGTCTTCTTGGGTATGATGCTACAAGCTTGGCACACCTGTATTTGGGAAGTTTCTCCCATTCTTCTCTGCAGATCTTCTCAAGGTCTGTCAGGCTGGATGGGGAGTGTTGCTGCACAACTATTTTCAGGTCTCACCAGAGATGTTTGATCGGGTTCAAGTCTGGGCTCTAGCTGGGCCACTCAAGGACATTCAGAGACTTGTGCCGAAGCCACTCCTGCATTTTCTTGGCTGTGTGCTTACGGTCGTTGTCCAGTTGGATGGTGAACTTTTGCCCCAGTCTGAGGTCCTGAGCACTCTGGAGCAGATTTTCATCCAGGAACTCTGTTATTTTGCTCTGTTCATCTTTGCTTCGATCCTGACTAGTCTCCCAGTCCCTGCTGCTGAAAAACATCCCCACAGCATGATGCTGCCACCACCATTTAGGTTGGCTGGTCTAAATGATAAAGTATGTAGAAAAAATAATAGACCTATACATTTTTGGGAATATAATCTTGAGAACTAAACAACCTAAATAAAAGCTCAACAGGGAGAATTGAAATTTCCAAAAATAATTAATTTAGCTGTATTTATTTTGATATTATGTTTGAGCATAAGAACACAGCCATGGCAAAATGTGTAGAACTGCAGGAAATTAGCTTTCAAACGGTATAGTATTATCTATTATCTCCATGGAAGAAAATGCAGTAAATTGGCATCAAAATGGCCCCAAAAAAATCTACACCGCCAAGATGGAAGAAATTCAGCCGCACAGACTGGCCGAAGGCACCAATTGCCACGCCCCTTGCCACGCCCACCACATGAGCCAGAAATAGGTTTGAAGCATCACAGTAACCACGTTTCCATCCACAGTTTTTATATGAGTCAAGTCATATTGTGAAGAAAAAAAGGGGGAGGCACATTTTCCCAGTCTAACTCCTATGCAATGACACTGTTCAGCTCATTGGGTTGTTTTGTAGCTTTGTTGCGAGACATTGCATCAGAAATAAGGTAGACAAGCCGTGTATGAGTCAAAACAGCCCATAGAGCTCATGTAGCTTGAGGGCCTTACCACCAATCCATCTTCTTAATGCTGAGTGCCAAGCAGAGATGCTTTGCATGTCATTTTTACAGTCAGACACTAACCACAAGGCCACTGAGGTACGAGTTGGGCCACTGAGCAATGTTGAATTCTAGGTCAAATCTATAGCCTCAAACCTCCACAAGGCTCTCTTGTCTGACTCACTGTGAACAGTGTGTGTGTGTGTGTGTGTAAGTCATGACATGAATGATGTGTCAGGTCATTGGGATGAACAATACCACACCATGTTTGATGATAACATGCTAGCAGAGGGCAGGAGATTTCATTGAATTGTATACAGTACACACACACACACACACACACACACACACACACACACACACACACACACACACACACACAAACATGTGTTACCTGTGAATTGAACGGCACGCACAGGACAGCGCTCAGACATCATCCGGTTTCTGGTTCCAGGCTGTGACCCTCCCAGGTTTGAGTAACACCCCTGAGTGTCTCTGCTTATTTCAGATGTGTGTTTGGGAGGTGAGAACACTGAGGCACTGGACTCACCCCCCTCATTCCTTTCCTCTCCTGTCTTCCCTTCCTCCTTACCTCTCACCACCTCTCCATCTCACTTGCTCCATTCTCCTCCCATCCTCTCTCTGTAGATAGAGTGGATGGTGGTCTGTGTTAGTGTGACAACAGATGAATCGCTTCTGCCTGCTAAACTTCAGCCCCAATCCCAGCCTCAGCCCGAGTCTCAAATCCAGTCCCAGCCTCAACCCCAGCAGTGTGTCCTCAATACAGGCCCAATACGGGCTCAAGGATACACTGTTGACAGTCATGGGTCATTGCAGTCCAGGGAGTGTGTGACACACTCATGAATGATGCAGGACACCGACACACAAATACACACACTGCTTAAGCCTTACAGGTCTGTCGGGCACGCACGCGCACACACACACAACAAAGCCCATAAACAAGACTCCACACATCTCAAAGGTCTCTGGAACGCTACACAGTGAACATAATATGGAGAGAACATTGGGGGTAGAACATAATGTGCTTGCCAATTTCACACGTCACAGAGAACAAGGTAGAGCCTTCGGAAAGTATTCACACCCCCTGACTTTTTCCACACTTTGCTAGGTTACAGCGTATTCTAAAATGTATTAAATAATTTCCCCCCCTCAGCAACCTACATACAATACTCCATAATGACAAAGCAAAAACAGGTTTTTAGAACTTTTGAAAATGTATTAGAAATGTAAACATGTAATATCACATCTACATAAGTATTCAGTCTTTACTCAGTACTTTGCTGAAGCACATTTGGCATTGATTACAGCCTTGAGTATTCTTGGCTTTGACACTACAAGCTGGGCACACCTGTATTTGGAGAGTTTCTCCCATTCTTCTCTGCAGATCCTCCCAAGCTCTGTCAGGTTGGGTGGGGAGTGTTGCTACACAGCTATTTTCAGGTCTCTCCAGAGATGTTCGATCGGGTTCAAGTCCGGGCTCTGGCTGGGCCACTCAAGGACATTCAGAGACTTGTCCTGAAGTCAGTCCTCTGTTGTCTTGGCTGTGTGCTTAGGGTCATAGTCCTGTTGGAAGGTGAACCTTCGCATTCAGGTCTAAGAGTTCAATCTTGGTTTCATCAGACCAGAGAATCTTGTTTCTCATGGTCCGAGAGTCTTGGTGGTTCCAAACTTCTTCCATTTAAGAATGATGAAGGTCACTGTTCTTGGAGACCTTCAATGCTGCAGAAATGTGTTGGCACCCTTCCTCAGATCTGTGCCTCGACAAAATCCTGTATCGGAAATCTATGGACAATTCCTTCGACCTCGTGGCTTGGTTTTTGCTCTGACATGCACTGTCAACTGTGGGACCTTATATAGACAGGTGTGTGCCTTTCCAAATCAAGTTGTCAAAGTATTTCAAGGATGATCAATGGAAACAGGATGCACCGGAGCTATATTTCGAATTTCATAGCAAAGGGTCTGAATACCTTTGTAAATTTTTATTTATTTATTTATTTATACATTTGCAAAAAAAAAGAAAGTAACCCGTTTTCGCTTTGTCATTATGGGATAGTGTGTGTAGATTGCTGAGGATTTATTACATTTTTTATCCATTTTAGAATAAGGCTGTAACGTAACAAAATGTGGAAAAAGTCAAGGGGTCCTTTCCGAAGACCACTTCAGAACATTAAATTGAGACAAGCATCTGAAATGCATCATGCCATATGGACTAGGGCGATATGGCCTAAAACAAAATATATATCTTAATTTTTTCAAACTTATCAGGAATTCACAATATTTTTCTCAAAAATGTTTTAATGTGGAAGCCTTCCACAACCATCAGATCCACAAATTATTAAATTAATTCATCTAAATAGTTTAACCTGCATTTTTTTTGCAATAATCACTGATCTGGCTTTCAAGTTTGTTGCAAATTTTACTATAAACATTCATAATGCACATTCACTAATAATGTGAATGTGCATTATGCAGTTCATTCGGGTATAGAAAATGAACACGGCTCATCAACTATCTCTCAAGCACACGTGCTCGTCTTCAGTCAGCTAATCTTTATATTTCAGTTAGCCAACTTTAATCTATTTGCTAGCTTACAAGGTTGAGCAGTTGAATTGCTATGAACACACCCTTCTGTCTGAACAGCGCGTTAGCCTGTCCACTTTGTTCAGATCTGATCATCTGTTGCAATCAAGTGGCCTACCTTATTTCTCAAAATGAGAAGTGGACAATTCCTTATATGATTCTGTTTTATGCTTATTATACATTTGTAAAACACAGACTAGACAGCACAGGAGGTTGGTGGCAACTTCATTGGGGAGGATGGGCTTGTGGTAATGGCTGGAGTGGAATAAGTGGAATGGTGTCAAATATAATCAAACACGTGGTTCCTGTGTTTGATGCCATACCATTTGCTCCGTTCCAGCCATTATTATGAGACATCCTCCCCTCACCAGCCTCCACTGGTAGAAAGCTAGTTCGACAGTCTTTGGCCAAAATGCTGCTAGCCGGTACTCCAATGATGAGAGCGACAAGCCGAGCATTCATTTTCCAGAATCAATGTTCACTTTACTTCTCTATTACAATAAAATAATGTGTTTTGGTGTCCATATGACCGATTCTGTTGGAACAAACCTCAAATGCAAATATCGAGATGAAACCACTTGGCATGAGGGGCTTGGCGTGTGTGTAAACCATTGAGGAAGAGGCAAAGTGAGAGGTCAATGCATTTCTATGGGCTTATTTTAGACCTGAGCTTGTCGCCTGCCTTCCCGCTTTTGGGACGACGACTCCCAAAGGAGGGCGGAGACATGAGTCTTGTCATTATATGCAGATTCCTGGTGTAAAGGTGGTGCCCCCAGCACAGAGGAGGGAAGGAGATGAGACCAAAAATACAACATTAGAACAAGCCGACAAGCGTACGTAAAAACAAAACAAAAATAACAAAAACCTTGAATATCGCACAAAAACAATAATTCAAATTAATTCGATATATCGCCCAGCCCTAAAATGGACCATTCAGCGTCACCATCTAGTTAGCATGTTACTATGTCAACATCCACATTCTGTCAATCAACACAGTCATTAGCTAGTCATTAGTTTAGTAAGCAACCCACTCCCATATGGTCTTTGCAGGTGGGTGCACTTTATTGTGAGGGAGACAAAGAGGGAGAGCAGTAACAATATTGTTGTTGTCTTGAGGTAGGATACAATAGCCCTCACAGTGTCATTTTGGTTTACCCCAGCAGCATCGGACCCCCAAGAGAGTACACCATGGGAGGGTGTAACGTGAGAGCAGAGGAGTGAGGACGGGTGATTGAGGGATGGCCAGATTTCTCTCTCCAATCCCTATATAAAATGACCTCAGTCGGGTAGGTAGTCCTGAAACCTGCATACAAACACTGTGATAACATGTTTTAGTAATCACACATGGTATGCGTGTGAGCATGCTTGCGTATGTGTGTGCTTGTCTCTGTGCGCGCGATTACATCTGTGTGTTTGTGCGCATGTCTGAGCACGTCCGTGTATGTGTGTGCGCGCGCGTCTCTCCATCCTTGTGTGTATGTATTCAGTGATTAATTACCTTGCGCTGGGGGACTCCTGCCTGTCTTTAATATGGTCCTGTGTTTCCTTGGTTAATTGCAGCACTGCATTATTAATGGCTGCTGGACGTTTCACCCTGGCCTGCTGCTGCTCCTGCTGCCAGGACACATGTCTGTCTGCATCTCTCTCCATTTCTCTCTCTCTCAATACCTTTTCACCCTCCCTCTCTCTCTCAATGGTCTTTTGTCTCTCTCCCTTTTCTCAGTGCCAGTCTTAATATCCTTCTCTTTCACACAGTCTCCCTCTCTACTTCGGTATCACTCCATCTCCTCTCTCCCTGGTCACTAAAGCATTGCAGGGAAAGTCAGTGAGTCTCCACTCACTGCAGATCTGTAGGTCCATGTACCTACTACTCGGGCTTGGTAATATATTGAATTAATGTTTGTTTTTGCGCGATATTCCAAATGCCTGTATCGTAATAATCCATGTTTTGTTCTTTTTTTTTGTTTTTATGAGCGTGTTAGTTGGCTTGTTCCCATGTTGTATTTTTGGTCTCGTCTCCTTTGCTCCTCTGTGCACCTTTCCATTTACACCAGAGATCTGTATATAATGACGAGATGCACGTCTCCTCCTTAACAATGGGAGTCGTTGTCCAAAAGGTGGGAAGGTAGGCGACAAGCTCAGGTCCAACATAAGCCATTAGAAACACAATGGCCTTATTTTGGACAGATTTTAGCGAGAGTGAAGCCTCTTGCTTCACCTCTTGCTCTATGGTTTACAGGCACACCAAGCCCCTCCCCCTGCCTCTAACACCAATAAAATGAAATCTTCCTCTCTGACAAGCGGTGTCAACTCGCTATTTGAGGTTTAATCCAACAGATTTGGTAATATGGACACCAAAACACATGGAGGCATTATTTTACTGTAATAGAGAAGTAAACGTTTCTAATGATAGCCTTTCTATGTCTCAACTACTCAAAATGCACGCAGAGCAGACGCTAAAACCAGAGTAGCAATGGACAGTCAGTTTGTCGCGCGCTGCGTTAGTGGCATTTTAGCCAGACTGTTATACTAGCGGTCTGGTCAGTTTTATAAATGTGCAATAAGCATGAAATACATGTATAGAAGGAATTGGCAATTCGTTCTGAGAAATAAATTATTCTGAGAAATAAATTATTGCTGACTGTTTGAAATGCAGGTTTTTTTTACCTTTAATTGTACAACAATGCTCATATAAGAAAATATTTTTACAAATCTAGATACTGTACAGTATATTGTGAATCGCCCATAAGTTTGGGGGAAAAAATGAGATCTGATTCTTAAGCTATATCGCCCAGCCCTACCTACTGGATGTAATGTCATGTGGTAACATTATGGGGACAAAGACCTGTCATCAGCAATAGCCGAGTACAGGACAATATCACACACACACACACACACACACACACACACACTAGAGATAGAAGGGGTGTGAGAGAACAAACCCCCGTTCCAGAGGCAGAGAGATCATACAGTAGTTACGTACTGTATATACAGTCGTGTGTGTGTGTGTGTGTGTGTGTGTGTGTGTGTGTGTGTGTGTGTGTGTGTGTCGGACTCAACCAGCCGCAGCTCTCTAATCACTGAGAAACTGATGATAAGTGAGTTAGGTCACATATCCAAAGGTCAAGATTTAAGGAAGGCATTGAAACAGTGTCTCAGTCGTTTCATGATATACAGCAGAATACACTGCATAGCCTACACCTGTAGTACGTACGTACACTATACCCACAACACAGTCCATACTAGACTTCAGCTATTGTATTAGTGTGTAGTGTAATATATACTGTTGAAGTCAGAAGTTTACATACACTTAGGTTGGAGTCATTAAAACTTGTTCTTCAACCACTCCACAAATTTCTTGTTAACAAACTATAGTTTTGGCAAGTCGGTTAGGACATCTACTTTATGCATGACAAGTAATTTTTCAAACAATTACACAGACAGATTATTTCACTTATAATTCACTGTATCACAATCCCAGTTGGTCAGAAGTTTACATACACTAAGTTTACTGTGCCTTTAAACAGCTTGGAAAATTCCAGAAAATGTCATTGTTTTGGAAGCTTCTGATAGGCTAATTGACATAATTTGAGTCAATTGGAGGTGTACCTGTGGATGTATTTCAAGGCCTACCTTTAAAGTCAGTGCCTCTTTGCTTGACATCATGGGAAAATCAAATCAGCCAAGACCTGGTTCATCCTTGGGAGCAATTTCCAAATGCCTGAAGGTACCACATTCATCTGTACAAACAATAGAACACAAGTATAACCACCATGGGACCACGCAGCCATCGTACCGCTCAGGAAGGAGTCTCCTAGAGATGAACGTACTTTGGTGCAAAAAGGGCAAATCAATCCCAGAACAAGAGCAAAGGACCTTTTTTAAATGTGTTACTGTATTTAACTAGGCAAGTCAGTTAAGAACAAATTCAATCACAGCCTAGGAACAGTGGGTTAACTGCCTTGCAGAACTTTACCTAGTCTGCTCGGGGATTAGATCTTGCAACCTTTCAGTTACTAGTCCAATGCTCTAACCACTAGACTACCTAACACCCCCTACGCATTGTGAAGATGCTGGAGAAAACAGGTACAAAAGTATCTATATCCACAGTAAAACGAGTCCTATATCGACATAACCTGAAAGGCCGCTCAGCAAGGAAGAAGCCACTATTCCAAAACCGCCATAAAAAAAGCCAGACTATGGTTTGCAACTGCACATGGGGACAAAGATCATACTTTTTGGAGAAATGTCCTCTGGTTTGATGGAACAGAAATAGAACCGTTTGGCCATAATGACCATCGTTATGTTTGGAGGACAAAGGGGAGACTTGCAAGCCGAAGACACCATCCTAACCGTGAAGCACAGGGGTGGCAGCATCATACTGAGGGGGTGCTTTGCTGCAGGAGGGACTGGTGCACTTCACAAAATAGATGGCATCATGAGATATATTGAAGCAACATCTCAAGACATCAGTCAGGAAGTTAAAGCTTGGTCGCAAATGGGTCTTCCAAATGGACAATGAACCCAAGCATACTTCCAAAGTTGTGGCAAAATGGCTTAAGGACAACAAAGTCAAGGTATTGGAGGGGCCATCACAAAGACCTGACCTCATTTGTGGGCAGAACTGAAAAAGTGTGTGCGAGCAAGGACAAACCTGACTCGGTTACACCATCTCTGTCAGAAGGAATGGGCCAAAATGCACCCAACTTATTGTGGGAAACATGTGGAAGGCTACCCGAAACATTTGACCCAAGTTAAACAATTTAAAAAGGCAATTCTACCAAATACTAATTAAGTGTATGTACACTTCTGACCCACTGGGAATGTGATGAAAGAAATAAAAGTTTAAATAAATCCTTCTCTCTAATATTATTCAGACTTTTCACATTCTTAAAATAAAGTGGTGATCCTAACTGACCTAAAACAGGGAATTTTTACTAGGATTAAATGTCAGGAATTGTGAAAAACTGAGTTTAAATGTATTTGGCTAAGGTTTATGTAAACTTCCAACTTCAACTGTCTATATTTTCTAATTAAAGTGAGAGCGACACCTCTCCCAAACCACGATTCATGGAATCACTGTAGCTCCGTGTGCCTCTGAGTCTCTCTTTACCCCGACCTGTACTGTTTGTGCTCCACGCTAATGACTTTCATTTGCAGCAGTCATGAAACATCAGGTAGCTTAATGAGACCGGGACTGGGGAAGCTGGAGTCATCGGGGTCCCATTCATTAGGCAACACACATTAACACACAGAAGAAACATTTTCAGTTTTCTGTTGCAAACCGTTTTACAACACAGGTCTCTCACAGCCATGTATAATTATGACTTAGTCATGGGTTGGCAATTAACAGGTTAAATATTAGTTTGTATAGAAAGAAGTATTATGAGTTTAGAGGCTATGCAACAGGGAGTATTTAGACTGACACAGGATCAGATACTTTCTTCACTCCCCTATTGGCTAAGGTTCAGATGGAGGCTATGGTAATCTGATCTTAGATGAGTGGTTAAGAGCAACTCCTACCTCGAGCACAGAAACAAGAAGGCTTTCATACAAGAAGAGATAAAGAGATAGCGCAAGGGAGAGAGAGAACGAGGGAACGAGAGAGAGCACAAAGAAAAGGGAGCGCAAGGAGGGGAGTGCCAGACTTAAAGGGCTGTGCTCTAGACTTCGCAGTGAGATCGACTGAACCAAGCAAACAGAGGAGGAGAGAGAAGGAGAGAAAAGGAGGAGTGAATGGATGAGATTGTGATTCTGTTGCACATTCCATGGGCCCACATTCCATGGGCCCACATTCCATGGGCCCACATTCCATGGCCCCACATTCCATGGGCCCACATTCCATGGGCCCACATTCCATGGGCCCCACATTCCATGGGCCCCACATTCCATGGCCCCACATTCCATGGCCCCACATTCCATGGGCCCACATTCCATGGCCCCACATTCCATGGCCCCACATTCCATGGCCCCACATTCCATGGCCCCACATTCCATGGCCCCACATTCCATGGCCCCACATTCCATGGCCCCACATTCCATGGCCCCACATTCCATGGCCCCACATTCCATGGCCCCACATTCCATGGCCCCACATTCTATGGGCCCACATTCTATGGGCCCACATTCCATGGCCCCACATTCCATGGCCCCACATTCCATGGCCCCACATTCTATGGGCCCACATTCTATGGGCCCACATTCCATGGCCCCACATTCCATGGCCCCACATTCCATGGCCCCACATTCCATGGGCCCACATTCCATGGGCCCACATTCCATGGGCCCACATTCCATGGCCCCACATTCCATGGCCCCACATTCCATGGCCCCACATTCCATGGCCCCACATTCTATGGGCCCACATTCTATGGGCCCAGTGTTTAACTACATTCGATAAGCAGCGGTGGGCTGCCACTCACGGAACCACTCCCCCAAAAATATATATATTTGTATTATTATTATTATTATTATTAAACATTCACACACTACCGTTCAAAAATGTGGGGTCACAGACATTTCCTTGTTTTTGAAAGAAAAGCACATTTTTGTCCATTAAAATAACATTAAGTTGATCACAAATACAGTGTAGACATGGTTAATGTTGTAAATGACTATTGCAGCTGGAAACAGCAGATTTTTTTAATGGAATATATACATAGGTGCAGAGGCCCATTATCAGCAACCATCACTCCTGTGTTCCAATGGCACATTGTTAGCTAATCCAAGTTTATCATTTTAAAAGGCTAATTGATCATTAGAAAACCCTTTTGAAATTATGTTAGCACAGCTGAAAACTGTCGTTCTGATTAAAGAAGCAATAAGACTGGCCTTAAGACTAGTTGAGTATCTGGAGGATCAGCATTTGTGGGTTCGATTACAGGCTCAAAATGGCCAGAAACAAATAACTTTCTTTGTCGCAATTCCATGCGAGAAATTGCCAAGAAACTGAAGATCTCGTACAACTGTGTACTACTCCCTTCACAGAACAGCACAAACTGGCCATAACCAGTTTAAAAAGAGGAGTGGGAGGCTCCAGCGCACAACTGAGCAAGAGGACAAGTACATTAGTGTCTAATTTGAGAAACAGACGCCTCAAGTCCTCAACTGGCAGCTTCATTAAATAGTACCCGCAAAACACAAGTCTCAACGTCAACAGTGAAGAGGCAACTCCAGGATGCTTGCTTTCTAGGTAGAGTTGTAAAGAAAAAACTGTATCTAAGACTGGCCAACAAAAATAAAAGATTAAGATGGGCAAAATAACACAGACACTGGACAGAGGAAGATTGGGAAAAAGTTATTGATAGACTAATATATGTTTGAGGGGTTTGGATCACAAAGAAAAACATTTGTGAGATGCAGAAAAAATGAAAAGATGCTGGAGGAGTGCTTGACACCATCTGTCAAGCATGGTGGAGGCAATGTGATGGTCTGCGGGTGCTTCGGTGGTGGTAAAAGTGGGAGATTTCTACAGAATAAAAGGGATCTTGAAGGAGGAAGGCTATCACTCAATTTTGAGTATCACTCAACGCCTTGCCATACCCTCTGGACGGATCTAAAATGGAGCCAATTTCCTCCTACAACAGGACAATGACCCAAAGCACAGCTCCAAACTATGCAAGAACTATTTAGGGAAGAAGCACTCAGCTGATATTCTGTTTAAAATGGAGTGGCCAGCAGTCACCAGATCTCAACCCTATTGAGCTGTTGTGGGAGCAGCTTGACCTTATAATTTGTGATCAAATATGCTCTGAAAGCAAACATGTTGACATGAGAACCCTGATATCGGGGAATTTGTGCCATTCTGAAAAAATTGTTAGTGCCCATCAAGCCAATCCAATTTTTGGGAAGTGCTTCAGGAAGCATGGGGTGAAATCTCTTCAGATTACCTCAACAAATTGAATGCCAAAGGTCTGCAAAGCTGTACATTGAGGGAAAAAAGTATTTGATCCCCTGCTGATTTTGTACGTTTGCCCACTGACAAGGAAATGATTAGTCTATAATTTTAATGGTAGGTTTATTTGAACAGTGAGAGACAGAATAACAAAAAAATCCAGAAAAACACGTGTCAAAAATTTTGGAGTAGAATCACAGACTTTCTATATCCAGAGGCGCAACATCGCAAAACTTTGGGGAACGCTTGGCAAGCAAACCAGTCCAGGGTTTGAGCAGTCAACTACAGAAGTGAAAAAGGATTCCTTAGTTGTTCATTTTCTCAAAATATAAATGCACAACCAAGTTTGGAACCGATGTCTTAAGTAGTTGAAAATGTTATTACTCCAACCTCGTGAAAGTGAAAAACTGAGACGTTTTCAATTTCTTAAAAAAATGACTTTATATCGAAGGAGTGCCTTAGATTTGATGGCCTGCACATGTGCAGTCCGGCGCAAGACGACCGTTAGACCGATGTTTTCCTGAGCATAA
Source organism: Oncorhynchus keta (assembly GCF_023373465.1). Lineage (NCBI taxonomy): Eukaryota > Metazoa > Chordata > Actinopteri > Salmoniformes > Salmonidae > Oncorhynchus > Oncorhynchus keta. The sequence goes on along the minus strand of NC_068435.1, from coordinate 30,994,666 downwards.
GTTTAGCTAGCCAACGTCACCTACAAGCGTGATTCTATTGGAGAAGCAGCTTCTGCATGCCCCTTGACCTCCCTCGTCCACAGCACCACCCCCCCCCCGGCTGAAACAAATCCTAGGGGAAACACTGGGGCCGCTTTCTCTTTCACTGTTACCTCTTTTGTTTTGTTTAAAATTTAACGAGGCCTGGTTGGAATGGCAGACAGGCAGGGAGGAGGGAGGCTGAGGCTACATGGCATGGCATCCGGGGTGTTTTGGCTTAGCTCCCTGTCACATGCTGGGGCCATGTGAACGCAGTGGCACTGACAGAGGGTGGGAGGGAGTGGGGGGGAGAGACGGAGTGTGATGGGAAGAATATAACTAAAGAGGGGAAGTCTTTAACCAGAGGGGCACACAGGCAGAAAGAGAGAGTCGGAACAGAACAGAGAGAGAAATAGTGCAAAAGGGAGGAAGAGTGAGAAAAAAAGGGGAGAGTGAGAAAAGAGATTGAGAGTGCCTTACTGCCACAGAGAGACAGAGAGAGAGAGAGACAGACAGAGAGAGACAGAGCGACAGAGACAGAGAGAGAGATCTCCTCGGCCGGGCTGGCGCAGCAGGTTACATTTTCTCCTTTCCCATGGCCTGGGACATTATCAGAGGCCACAGCTGAGAACAATAGCCTGCAGCGTTGTAATGAATAAGGCTAGCTGCACACTGGGCCTGGCCTGCTCCTGCCTTTGGGCCCTTCACTGTGGAGAGGGGAGGCAGAGGGGCCACCAGGGAACCACTCACTGTCCCTTTAAATTGGCTCTTTAACTTTGTGCTGCTTCACCAGTACAACATAGTGCTGCCTTTTCTCAGTACAGAAGCACTGAGCAGAGTTACAACCGCTAACACAGTAGAACCATTGGTGCAGAGCTGGTACAAAACCACTGACAGGGCAGAGCTGAACTGGTATAGAACCACTAACAGTTTGTTCATTTTGTTTCACCTACAGAACAGGTTATCCATTTGTACTTAATAAACAAAGCTTTTCTACAGTGCCTTGCTGGACAACACCACACATAGGGCAGTTATGTTAGTTAGTCTACTTCCTGGTACTACCAGTGGTACAAAGTAGTTGAGAGTTTTAAATGAAGTCAGTTGGTATCAGTGACTGTGACCTTTAGTTTCCCACCAGAGAGAACGCCACCCAAACACACCCTATCTTTCTGTCTGGACAAGGATTTCATATTTTCCCGGTATTTTTCAAATGTTGCAGCACTTTTCTCCCAGGTAACCCAATATTTTCCGCCAAAGCCCGGAAGTGTCGTTTAAAAGCATTATAAAGAACATACAGTGCCTTCAGAAAGTAGGTATTCAGACCTCTAGACTTTTTTCACATTTTGTTACAGCCTAATCAGACAATGGATTTTTAAAAATGTATCCTCAGTAATCTACACAAAATAACCCCATAATGACAAAATGTATACAGGTTTAGAAATGTTTGCAAATGTATTACAAATAAAAAACAGAAATACCTTATTTACATACACTGCGGTTCAAAAGGTTATGGTCACTTAGAAATGTCCTTGTTTAAAAAAAATAAAAAATAAAGTCAATTAAAATAGCATCAAATTGATCAGAAATACAGTGTAGACATTGTTAATGTTGTAAATGACTATTGTAGCTGGAAACGGCAGATTATTAATGGAATGTCTACATACTGTAGGCTACAGAGGCACAATATCAGCAACCATCACACCTGTGTTCCAATGACACGTTGTGTTAGCTAATCCAAGTTTATCATTTTAAAAGGCTAGAAAACCCTTTTGCAATTATGTTAGCACAGCTGAAAACCGTTGTTCTGAATAAAGAAGCAATAATACTGGCCTTCTTTAGACTAGTTGAGTATCTGGAGTATCAGCATTTGTGGGATCGATTACAGCACATGTGGCCTACAAGTATAGGCTAGCAAATTTGATTTTAATTTTGAAATATAATGGGGCCGATTTGAATAATAAGTAGGCTGCCTCATATCTACCCTTCATAATATTTCCCCTAATGTTATTAGCCTACCTCTTTCTATTGTTGCTTCATTCCTTCCTCGCTTTCAACAGTTAAATGAAATAAGTGGCGTTGTCCTTATCTTCATCATTCTAATGAAATCCTTGACATCCTTTAATGCCACCCTTGAATTAGATCCAGAGGGCTTTCACTTCTCTTCCCGAAGATCGAGCGGTTATGGGTCTGAATTAATAACTGCTATAGCCTACCGCCATCGAGCGTTGGGCTCTTCTTTCAAAACGACCAGTGAGTTATATTGGCTGCTGCATTTAACATTCAGCAAAAAAAAAAGAGCTGACGTCCCTCTTCGAATACTCTATTGGTATAAGAATGATTTAAAAAAAACATTTTTTAAAAACAATGTCCAGCAAGGTATTCTAGTCTAGCTTTTCCTGCATGGGACTCCCAACAGCTAAGGAGCTTCTTTCTTCTTAAGGAGGCCAGCGGAGCACAGTTGCTTGCGTATTGCACAAGAGACAAGAGGCCATAAATTAGAAGCTTATTATGCATAACCCAGCTAAATATAAGGCTAATACTGCAATTATTTCTATATATAGGGCTATACATCAATCTAAAATAGGATGATCTATTTCGGGGGCAATTTGAATGGAGTTGATGGAGGGAAAGACCACGAGAATGCTCGCATGTGCACTGATTTAAAGTAAGATATTCAAGTGACAGGTTGTTTTAAAACTCTGCAGACGCAAAAAAACTATTTTAATCGTTACAGTTAAAGAAGACAAGGTGCCCCCGAAAGCCAGATAGAGATGAGTAAATTAAGACGCGTATTCGGTCTTTATATTACTGTAGCATAGACAATGCTGCAACAAATGTAGGCCTACCTGTCACAAGAAAATAAGTTCCCATGATGAGGTGATAGGTCTACATGCATTGTGAACTGTGCTCCATACTGAGATGGGCTGTCTGTCCTCACCCGGAGAGTTGATTCATCATGCAGAGTTCGTAGAGAAAAAAAAGCCTGTTCATAGAAATCATTTATGATAATTTACCGGTTTCTCGCAGTTATTTATACCGGGAAAAATGGAATAGATTTGGGTGATAAATCCTGGTGAATCTCGATAACCGGGTTCCCGCCATTCAACCCTAGTCTGGACCACACAAACGTAGGTGTTGTAACCGTTTATGTTCTGACCACAGCCGTTGTATGTGGTTGTCAAGCAACCACTTATCAGTTCAACACCCATGGCAAACTGTCATAACATAAAGTGTCTAGACATAGAAAATGATAGCAGATTAGACCTAAATTCTGACAACATCCAATTGATCTCCATCTAATGTAGAAAAGTGAAAGTCCTAATGATTTCCCTGGAGACTTGAGTGAGTTGAGGCAGAGCAAATAGGTTAAACAACATTTGAGATGGCATTTAAGGACCCAACTTAAAGCAGACAGGCAGCAGTGTTTCCTAATCAGAGTGTTTGGGGTTTTGAGCTTCTTTTTTGCTCTGCTTTAATGCAGAGGGTTGCACATGCAGGCTGGCATTAGGCTGGGCTGCTGTTGATCAAAGCTGGGTAGAGTGAGCCCTGCTGGCCTGGTCCTAATCCCCCTGCATGGGCATGAGGAGCACAGGGGTTTGGGAAGGAGGAGAGGGGAGGAGTGAGCAGGGGAAGAGGGGGCTGTGGAGGAGGGGGCTGGGGGTGAGTGGAGAGGAGGAGGGGACTGGAAAGGAGGGGCCTGGGGGGTAGTGGAGAGGAGGAAGGGACTGGGGAGGAGCAGAGGGTAGGAGGGGCTGGGTAGGAGTGGAGGGTAGGAGGGGGCTGTGAAAGGGAGAGGAAAGTGGGGACTGTGGAGAAAGAAGCGTGATTTACTGGGGATTGGGGCTGACAAGAGGATGGGATTTGGGATTCTAGGGCTGTCCTGACTTTGGGGAGACCCCTTCCCTGCCATGTTAACCCCATGTGGGCACACTCCCTCTATATCCAAAGCTTCTCACAGAATAACACTTTTCCTTCAGGCCAGTTTGACAGACAGCTGAGAAGGCAGGCATTTCCCATAGGGTGTATAGGCTCCCGCCCCCTTCACGCCCCTCTCTACTCTCTCCCTCCCTCAGCAGGCTAGACAGGAATGGCATAGCATGACATTCTTTAGCCCAGAGAGTTCAGCTGCTTACCACAAAGCAGTGTTCACATCAAAAAGTGGTTATCGGTTCCTGCTCTAGTTTACATTTGAAAACCACAAGCCATTCTCAGAACCACCTCGGGCTAAACTCAATCACCATGGTCACCAGGAATACTGTGCATTACCGTCCATCACAGTACATGAGGAAAGGAGAGGAGTGGGAGGACAGGAGAGCCCTTGATGAGGGTGGCAGAGAAAAGGTAGACTATGGACAGTCAGAGAAGAAAAAAAGAAGATTGTCTATGGAGAGAAAGATACAGCAAGAGATGAATGGAATCTGTCAGATGGTCTGAGGGAGGAGATGTGAGAAATGATAGCGAGAGGAAAGAGATGAGGACAGATTGAGGGAGAAATTGAGAGTGGGAGGGGTGGTGTGGGAGAGAGGGAGGGAGGGATGTCAGCCAAGAGGGGGGGGGGGATCTATATTAGAATGAAAACAGACATGCTCCTCTGGCTCTGCAGGCTGACACCACTATCATAAAAGCATCTCGCTGCGCGCATTCACACACACCACCAGCCAAAACCACCGTCCTCACATACCGGATCAAACCACCTCCCCCAACACACACAGAAATCCTGCCTACCCCCACACACACACACCTCTTATGTAACAGCGTGTTCCGCCCATGAGGAGACAACGCAACAGTGCCCTCTTAACCCCCCCCACCCTCCTTGGGTGTGCACACACAAGACACATTGGATTCGAGCCCTGGAACGTGTGAAATCTGATTAGACATTTACATTGACTCACCAATGGGCTGTTTAGGAACACACCATTAGCTTCCAGCCAGGAAAGGAGATGAGATGAGGGGAGACAACCACCGTTAGGGGACTCACTCTCACTATCGGTTGACATTCATTCTGAAGCGATTTTCTCTCTACTGCTAAACTACTAGGAAGACCTTGAGGACCTTGAATCTAATACGTTTAATCACGTTGAAAAAAATGAAAGACCTCCTAAATTTGTTGCCAAGACGACCAGTGACACATACATAAAGAAGGTGTCAGAAACCGTGTTCGTCTGCCATGATGTGAAAGATTTGGAGTAGACAGATTTGCGAATGTGGGACCAATCTGGGGTGTTGAGCAAGAGGAGAGCAGATCAGAGGAGAGGAGCAGGGAGAGGAGAGTGGAAGACTCCGAGTCAGCTGTGAGCTTAGCGGCTGCCGAGGCTTCTTCAGAGAACACGCTTCACTAAGCCTTTAAACCCCTAGCTAGCTGCGGAGTTCTTAAAGTCACCATGTCACCACCAAATTCCTGCTCACTACTCAGCTCTGTGACGGGGGAAAACAAGACGCGCAGTAATAAACATATTTAAATGTGTGGACTGTGGGCAAACTAATCTAGCAAACTAATGTAAGCTAAATATTAATGGCCTGTACGCAAATACTGTATCACCAAAATAATTTCCTCTATATGTAGTGAAAACATCCTCTCTCTGGCCTCGCTGTGCTACGAGTGTGTGTATATGGAAATATGAAACGCCTGGATTATGGCATTTCTTTAAGACAGCCGAGTCTGATTGATCAGCCTTTTCATTTGAAACTCATATAATGGTCATGTGACATTTTCTGAGCGGGCATGTATTAGTCTGCTATGTGTTGTGTACAAAGGGGTCCTTCAGCTTGGGCACTGGCTGGCTGGCTGCATTGGATATCTCCTTCGTCATCAGTTCCAAATGAGCGACGCATTCTCATGCTGCACCTGTCCGTCATGCCGCCTCAAACACGTGTGACACAGCAACATTGTTAAACATTACCCAACTCTTTACCAGAGTGAAGGAAAAAAAAAAAATCAGCTCTGCCCTCTCACCTGACGGTCCAGCTCACCCGTTGTATCATACTCTCTGAAGTAGCCTAAAAGCAGTAGCCTAAAAGCAGTAGCCTAAAAGCACAATAGGCCAAGTAATGTATTGCCGGAGTGACTTTTGAATAAATAGGCCAACCAATAACAGTATAATGACATCGAATCTCAGTTCAAAAGTAATGCACTGTCAACTAAGCACAAATTTCACTCAACTGGAGCACTGGAGCTTGTGATACGTTTGATTGAGACCGGAAGCAAAATATATATATATATTTTTTTAAACAAGTCCGGGGCTGACGGTAATTAAAAGTAAAATCCTACGTTTTCCTAAATGTGGGTTGTTTGCCGAGCTAAACTAAGGAGAAGGCTAATACAAGTAAATCATTCAGGGCTGATACAAAGCACTCTGGCACCTCAGCCTCTGGGGAAGCCCTGTGTGCTCTGGTGCCGAGGTTTAAACCACTGATTCTGTTCACACACACACACACACACACCTCTTGAGTTTGCTAGTGGGGAAACAGTTACATCCTCTTGGCAAGGGAGAGCTTTGTTAGGTTATTCTCCCGAGAGGTCTCTAGGCTGATCCTAGTTCAGTGGAGTCACAGAGGGACACTAACCTAACGAAGAAAGACGCCCGAGCGGAATCCCCACTTCTGTTTTTCAGGGGGAAATGGAAGTTCGGTTGATAATACCGTTTCCTGAAAACCAGTACAATCCGCTTTCTCACAACGCCGCTAAGGGTGAAGGGACACAGAAGTCCCTGAAATATGAGCTGGTCCCAGTTCAGTGGGATTCTGGAAAAAGGTACCCGGTTTGGGAATTGCCGTTTCAGCCACAGCTCCCCTGAGTCATAGAAGCCCTCAACTCACATGGCACCGGCAGTCAACACAACATGTTTTCTCACAGCCTTGAACTGCGGAGTTTCTACTTGGGTTAAGTCTATCTTTAGTTTATGTAATAGATATTGTAATAAGAAATAGTTTGTCTCAGTCTTATTATCCTGCAATAAGTGTTAAGTCATTTAATTACCAACATACAGTACGATTTACTCTGTTCCCTTAAGTCTTGACAGAGAAAATGGAGGGCCATAATAATGCACTGTACTAGTGACCTGTCATCGTAATGGCCCCTGTGTGGGCAGAACTGGAGGTCTCACTGCAGACTGTCAAAGAGCACCGCCATGGCCCTTTGATCCGTGTGTGTGTGTCCCTCTCTGGCAGACCCTCCGCTCACCCAGGTAAGATACTGTATCTCATCCGGACACCGAGGGAGGGAGGGCAAGGTCTGGTTGGATTCACAGGCTTTAGAGTAGAGGTTCGACAACTAAGCAATCTCACTGCATTTGCCCGCCGTTCAGGCCTATATCTCCAACAGGCATATTTCACAGGTGCCAGACTGTCTCCGCCACACACCTAAAAGACCTAATAATGCATGACTGTCGAGATGAGATATTAGAGTCTACTGGACTTCCTGTTACAGACGCTTCACACACACACACACACCTAAAGACCTAGTAATGCATGACTGTCGAGATGAGATATTAGAGTCTACTGGACTTCCTGTTACAGACGCTTCACACACACCTAAAGACCTAGTAATGCATGACTGTCGAGATGAGATATTAGAGTCTACTGGACTTCCTGTTACAGACGCTTCACACACACACCTAAAGACCTAGTAATGCATGACTGTCGAGATGAGATATTAGAGTCTACTGGACTTCCTGTTACAGACGCTTCACACACACCTAAAGACCTAATAATGCATGACTGTCGAGATGAGATATTAGAGTCTACTGGACTTCCTGTTACAGACCTTCACACACACACACACACACACACACACACACACACACACACACACACACACGCACACAGAAAGGCCTTCAGTAAAAGCAGCTGTGCCTGCAGCAAGTCAGCCAGTCAGCCGAGGCAGCTCCCGTTTTCCCTCTCCCTGTATTCACTATCGGAGAGGAAGAGTCACTCAAAGTCAGTCAGTCAACTGAAGACGTGGCAGTAGCACTACTAGCTTCCCTCTGATCCTCTCCATCCTCACACTTTGTTTCATTTAGCAGACGCTCTTATCCAGAGCCACTTACAGTTGGGTGCATTCATCTTCAAGATAGCCGGGTGAGACAACCACATATCACATAGTAGTTAAGTACACTATTCCTCAATAAAGAAGTTAGCAGCTAAGTCAGTGGTAGTAGGAAAAGCTTTGGTTTTTTTTAATGGGGGAGGTTCTTATTCTAAAGATATTCTTTGAAGAGGTCGGGTTTCAGACTTTTTCAGAAGATGGGGGACTGGGCAGGGACACTTCCTCCCCAGCAGACGTGCCCGGCATTCTAGAAGAGCCAGCGTACATTCCTCCACCATTCGAGTGCCTCACACAAGGGCATATGGGTTGCTGCTTTTGAACGACCTTGTATGCTGCTTACTCCTACTCCACTGGCCTTTTAGACCAGAGTCAGGCGGTTGGACTTTTGAACTGTAGAGAGACAGGGACCTGGTTATTGGGTAGTGGCCCAGGGGGGTGAGTCTAGGGTCAGACGGGGCCTGAGGAGGGCTCAGATGAGCAGAGTTAAGCTGACTCACGTGGGACAGGGAGGGGACAGAGAGGGAGTGAAGTGTTGGCTGGCTGGCTCCTGGAGGTAGAACAGCGTCAAAGCTCCTGTACTGTAATGGCTGTCACAGCTTGTTGGTTGGCTAGCTAGTTCGACTCAGCTGACTGCATATGTATGCCACACAGGGAGGCTGCAGGCCTAGTGTTAAGCATATTAACTTGAGCTGGGAGATACGGGTAAAAATCAATTTTGTAATAAATTGCCTGAATTGGTGCGATAACAAATAGAACAATACATTTAATAACAATGTGCACCATTTGTTTGGTCATTATCCTTTAAAAACTGCTACTACTAGTTTAATATTTATGCCATCAATTCTCCCATTAACAATAATCCATATAGCAAACTTATTTCATTTCAAACTTCACATTTCTGTAGTACTTCCGCACCTCTCTGATTCGGGGGGTTAAATGTGGAAGACACATTTCAGTTGAAGGCATTCAGTTGTACAGCTGACTAGGCATCCCCCTTTCCCTTCTCGTAATGAACAACATCAGCAAAAAGCCTGCGATCAGTGGTTGGTATGGTCAGTGTCGATCATTTAACTGTTAACCAAACACACAAACACGCCACACACACACACACACACACACACACACTTTCGCTCTCTCTTTGCATCCTAATCCACACACGCTCCTTGTGCCCATCATATGAAACCATTTACATGAACTGATTCTAGTATCCACTCAAGGCACTGTGGGCTTTAAAACAAAGACACAAAAGGACTATGGGCCTGGCACATTTGACAGTGAAGGTGAATGGGACAGCGACAACAACATGCCATTTTCAGTCTCACATTGACAACGACCTCTGCAACAATAGCTATCCTCTCTCAGTCCAGGCAGGACAGACGTTTGGGGAGACAGAGAGTGTGCGTTTTGACCTCTGTTCACGTGCAGTATCAGGCTCCTAAATGTAAAAAGCTCACCTTCACGTTTCTAAGACCTTCATGTCCCTGGTGATCGTTCTAGAAACAAAGACAGTCAGACAGGCAAGCACAGTGTTTATGCTAATCATCCCCTGCTTACCCAGAAGCCTTGGTTATATTACTGTCACTTCTCTGTCTCTCTGTTTCTCCCCCCAGCTGAAGCAGAGGTGGTGTATCAGTGGTGGGAGAGTGGATGAAAAGCACTTCCTGCTCTCTGATGGGGCTGGGACTGGGGCTAGTGCTGAGGATGGGACTGGGCTGAGGCTGTGGCTGGGACTGGGGCTAGTGCTGAGGATGGGACTGGGCTAGTGCTGAGGATGGGACTGGGGCTAGTGCTGAGGGTGGGACAGGGGCTAGTGCTGAGGATGGGACAGGGGCTAGTGCTGAGGATGGGACTGGGGCTAGTGCTGAGGATGGGACAGGGGCTAGTGCTGAGGATGGGACAGGGGCTAGTGCTGAGGATGGGACTGGGGCTAGTGCTGAGGATGGGACTGGGGCTAGTGCTGAGGATGGGACTGGGGCTAGTGCTGAGGATGGGACTGGGGCTAGTGCTGAGGATGGGACTGGGGCTAGTGCTGAGGATGGGACTGGGGCTAGTGCTGAGGATGGGACTGGGGCTAGTGCTGAGGATGGGACTGGGGCTAGTGCTGAGGATGGGACTGGGGCTAGTGCTGAGGATGGGACTGGGGCTAGTGCTGAGGATGGGACTGGGGCTAGTGCTGAGGCTGGGACTGGGGCTAGTGCTGAGGCTGGGACTGGGGCTAGTGCTGAGGATGGGACTGGGGCTAGTGCTGAGGATGGGACTGGGGCTAGTGCTGAGGATGGGACTGGGGCTAGTGCTGAGGATGGGACTGGGGCTAGTGCTGAGGATGGGACTGGGGCTAGTGCTGAGGATGGGACTGGGGCAAGTGCTGAGGATGGGACTGGGGCTAGTGCTGAGGATGGGACTGGGGCTAGTGCTGAGGATGGGACTGGGGCTAGTGCTGAGGATGGGACTGGGGCTAGTGCTGAGGATGGGACTGGGGCTAGTGCTGAGGATGGGACTGGGGCTAGTGCTGAGGATGGGACTGGGGCTAGTGCTGAGGATGGGACTGGGCTGAGGCTGTGGCTAGTGCTGAGGATGGGACTGGGCTGAGGCTGGGACTGAGGCTAGGGCTGGGGCTTAGGCTGGGGCTAGTGCTGAGGATGGGACTGGGGCTAGTGCTGAGGATGGGACTGGGCTGAGGCTGTGGCTAGTGCTGAGGATGGGACTGGGCTGAGGCTGGGACTGAGGCTAGGGCTGGGGCTTAGGCTGGGGCTAGTGCTGAGGATGGGACTGGGCTGAGGCTGGGACTGGGCTGAGGCTGGGACTGAGGCTGGGGCATGCAAACCCAGCTTGGCAGGCAGGCAGTTACTGTGACAGTCCAGGATGCAGGGTGTCTGGAGGACAGGGCCCGTGCAGCATTTAAATGACCACAATTTACTGAATACATTTAAGAGCTGGGGTTTTAATGGTCCCCCAAGCCCCCCTTACATCCCTCTCTCTCTACCCATCCACTCCTCTATCCCTCTCCCCATCCATCCATCCGCCCACACAGGCATTCATGCCTTTCATTGCAATGATAATGGGCCAAAGCTGTAACAGGGCCCATGTCTGAGGGCCATAAGTTGCAGCGCTGGCTTTGTGGCCATATCATGCGTGTCGATGGGAGCGGAGTGTGCTGCCACGGTTCAACAGAGACGGAGGGAGAGGAGGGAAAAAACAACCACACTAAAAATGTTTTAAAAAAGAGACTGTCCCTACTGCCTTCAGCAGGGCAACTTTGACCAAATCAGAGCTTCCCTGTTAATCTTAAAACACCTCATGCCAGTATATACACACAGTCAGGCCTGGTCGGCAAGCCTGAACACGTTAGGTGACGGGTGTTCAAAATATGTGTGAGCTATACACACACACTATGGTGATACTGGATAAGCAGTTAGTGTGGTGAGCTTCACTTCCTTACTTACTTACCTTGTCAACATTTGTTCCCAGAGTCTTATATCTGCCTATCATTATCGTCCTGCATGGAATATGGACTGTTACGCTCACCTCGCCTGTCAAAGTGCACAGTTAATGACAACAGGGAAGAATGGGCCCGCCCTATACCATCTGCAGGGCATTATAACAGAGGACAATAGTCTGTTCCTACACAGGGGATAAGGAGAGGCGAGGTGCTGAAGGGTTAACTTTGAGCACCTGCAGGGTAGACCGAGATCAAAGTTACAATGGTATAACATGGCATTAAGCTGCACCATGTAGACTAATGCCATTCTCTAATACAAATAGACATTGTAGGCTTTGGAATGACATGCAGGGAGGTGTGTACCAATGCACAAGTGTACATTAGGTGCAACAGTTCCTTCCTTGAACTCCATCACCAAAAATGGAACAAAATGCACAAGAAAGTGAATTGTGCACAATGATGAAGACAAGGTCCATGGCTTTTCCCCTCTTACCAACTTCAAGAGACGCCTATTAAATCAGGGGCCACTGATTCTCTGACCATGTGTCAACATAAGGCCTGGTGTAATAACATCCACACATCTTTCACACAACAGCGCCTCATAAACAATCATTGAGCAAGTGGCTTTTTACCTGCGTAAAACCGCAACAGAGAGCCAAGCTCGGTGTTCATCCCTTCCTCCTGCACGCGCCACGGGTCCTTAAATCCCAGTTTGAAGAGAAAGTCATTCTGGATCTGGAGAGGCCTTTCGTCTTGCCCAAGCCTCCTGACAGCTTCACCGTGGAGCTGAACGTAAAGTGTGGGACTGGTGTCTCCTGCTGCGTCCCTATCCTGATCGGTCGCCCCCGACCCTGTTTTCAAACCTCCTTGCCGATTGTCAGGTTCTTGGATGTTGGGCGTGTTAACTCTCATAAAGGCCCGGGACAATGAGCGACTGCTACTGCTGGGTGGCAGGCTGCCCAGGCTGAGAAGTTTGAGTCGGTCACCTGCCCCCATATCGTTTGCCACCCCACCGTTGCTAAACTTGTAGTTGGCAGCGACAGTGTTGCCATTGGGGGGAATGGGGTCAACGTTTGTGGTAGGACAGTCGAGCTCCTGTTCGTCTGAGGAGCTTCCATAGGTTTCGTGGCCGTCCATGGCTCGATCAAAAGTAGGGCTCAGGATGGATGCGTCTGTGCCCAGGATCATGTCGTCACTGAGGGAGTCCCGGTGCTCACTGAGCCGGACCCCTGAGCTGCTGAGGTCATCGAATGCACTGCTGCTCTCCACGTCTGAACCAGAATTGAGCCCGTAGCTGTCCAGTCCGTTCAGCCTCTGTTCTGAATCATAACCGTTAGGAGGATCCAGGTTAGAATTCAGATCCGACGAGTTAGTTATATTATCTTGCGACTCTGAGTCTGGAGTAAAAAGTTTTGCATCTAAATCCTGTTGCCTCTCATCGCCGTTCTCCATAAGCAGTAGTCTCAGCCTGTCACTTGGCTGGTCCGATAGGCCGCCACTGAGTTCTGGGGGTCCCGAATGGTTGCACTTGATACTTCCATCTTCCTTTAGCTTAGACTGGGCGTCATTATATGTATACTTCACATTACAGTTGCCGTTTTGATCAGTCTTTAAGTTGTCTTTACAAAATATACGCAATACAGTGCTCGACTTACTGCAGAGTTTGCTCATACGGAGCGCCATCTCGCCGGCTGTAGTATCCATCGTGCACACCACCGGCCTAGGATATGAAGGCGACGTGAGTTTATCGTGGACGTGTATGGATCCCCTGTGAAGATCCCCTCGCACCCACTCTCTATCTGAAGGCTGTAGTTGCATGTTTTGCCGATGCCTCAACAACGTCTTCCTATCCAGACTCCGAGTATGCAGAGACGCAGAGGAGATGGCCGAGTTCATCTTGGCGCCGAAGGCGGCAGTGACAGCTGAGGTGGCAGTGGTTGCAGAGAGGTTCCTCTTCAGCCTCCTCCGTCTCAACAGGAGCGAGTTGGAGTTACTGGATAAACTCCGACCATTCGTAGATGTGCTTCCATTACTTTTATTCGAAGCACTAGACCCCAACGCATCATGGGAATTTCTAATATCTAGAAGAGAGGCTGCCACATTTCCACCGCCATCATCCACAGGCGTCCCCTGAGCGACAGACAGTCCAATAGTCTTCTTAAACTTATTCGCACTTACATCTGCCGAGCCTATATCAACGACAGTCCGCGCACTTTCCATTTTGGCAAATGAAAAGTACACTAAATCTCCGTGCGTACTTCGCTTAACATCAGCCTTCTACATTAAAAAAGCGAGTCAATAGGAGCACAATACAGTAAATATCCGCCGGCTGGGCGGTGTACTTATCCCGCTCTTCATTCACTTATTTGCCTTCGTGCTCCAGTTGGAACCTCCCCTGCTGTACCCGAAAACATTTTTACCAAGGAAATCCGCTAAAAGAGTCTGGACTCGAAGTTTGAGATCGGTACAAGGGCGGAGACGTGACTGTGTGTCTCATTTACACTGAATACTATGGTAGAATATGAAATGAACGTCGGGAGACCGCTTACGCAAATACAGAACGATATATATTCATGATGTGACGAATGGGGCGCAATACGGTATTGCTTTCTGGGAAATGTATTTTAATGTAAGGATTTCATGTTGGATTACCGAAGTAAAAACTACATTTCCCAAATGAAGTGAATGCCCACAGGAGACAATGTTCAGAATGGTGTAAATAGATATGTAATACACAGAAATACGGCTCCTGTTTGGTAGAGCCTTATAATTTAAGCAAAGGGCAACATTTCTGCCGTACCTTCAGAGCGTATTAAATCATACCCCTTGACTTATTCCACATTGTGTTAGACTGAATTTAAAAAAATGATATTTCTATATATTTTTACCCATCTACACACAATACCCCATAAAGACAAATTGAAAACATGTTTTTAGAATGTTTGCAAATTTGAGAAAGAAATACAGAATTCTAATTGACATAAATATTCACACCCCTGAGTCTCTAAGAGCTTTCCAAACCTAGATTGTGCAACATTTGCCCATTATTCTTTTCAAACTCCTTCAGTGCTGTCAAATTGGTTGATCAATGCTAGACAACTCTGTTCAGGTCTTGCATTTCAAGTAGATTTAAGATCAAACTGTGTCTCAGCCACTCAGGAACATCTCACTGTCATCTTGGTAATAAACTCCAGTGTAGATTTGGCCTTGTGTTTTAGGTTATTGTCCTGCTGAAAGGTGAATTAATCTCCCAGTGTCAAGTGGGAAGTGGACTGAACCAGGTTTTCCACTAGGATTTTGACTGTGCTTAGCTCCATTCCATTTCTTTTTCATCCTGAAAATCTCCCTAGTCCTTAACAATTACAAGCAGACCCATAACATGATATAGCCAGCACTCTGTTTGAAAATATGGAGAGTGGTACTCAGTAATGTGTTGTATTGGATTTGCCCCAAACATAACACTCTGTATTCAGGACAACAAGTGAATTGCTTTGCAGTATTACTTAAGTGTCTTGTTGCAAACAGGAGGCATGTTTTGGAACATTTCTATTCTGTACAGACTACAATGTTATTGATCCCATCCTCAGTTTTCTCCTATCATAGCCATTGAACTCTTAACTGTTTTAAATTCACCATTGGCCTCAGTGAACTCCCTGAGTGGTTTCCTTCCTCTCCGGCAAATTAGTTAGGAAGGACACCTGTATATTTTGTAGTGACTGGGTGTATTGATATACCATCCAAAGTGTAATTAATAATAATAACTTCACCATGCTCAAAGGGATATTCAATGTCTGCTTTTTTATTTTGACCAATCTTCCGATAGTTGCTCTTCTTTGCGAGGCATTGGAAAACCTCCCAGTCTTTGTGGTTGAAACAGTTTCAAATGCACTGCTCGACAGAGGGACAGTACAGATAAAATTGTATGTGTGGGGTACAGAGGTGAGGTAGTCATTCAAAAATCATGTTTATTGCACATTTTTACACCTAAGCTAATTTAGGCTTGCCATAAATACTTATTGACTTAAGACCATTTAAAAAAAATTGATTTGTAAAAAATAAGAAGTTTAAACTATTCCACTTTAACATTGTGTAGGCCAGTTATATTTTTCTCTCTAAATTTAATCCATTTTAAATGCAGGCTGTAAACAACAAAATATGGAAAAAGTCAAGGGTTCTGAATACCATCTGAAGACACTATATGTGCAACAACCTTATGCACTGCCCATGTCCTTAGTGAATATCCCTCTTGTGGAATTGTTTGACACCTCGGATTCAACTTTCTGACTATGTAGGACATTAAAGTTACTGTACCTGGAAAATAAACTTGTCAAGTGCATCAAGCATAAAACCATTCTAAAGCCTATATCAAAATGTTACAATAGGAGACGGAACTTGCATTTCCCAACACTAATACAAGTATATTCAATATCTAGCAGAAGTTTTTTTTTAGGATTTGTGCTTGCATCAAATACCATGGGAAAATAACATGAGTCTTCTTGACCAGTGATGACCATCAACTTCAGTTGAGCACCATCTCATCAGGACGCCATTTCACAAGGCCACAACTACTGGCCAACTTGCTGTCCTCAAGGATATTCCATTGTCCTCTTCTGCCACCTAGTGATGCTTCCTCTCAGTATAACGACAATAATCCTGGTCCCAATCATGGTCTGGGGACCCACAGGGTGTGCAGGCACTTGCTGAAGCTCAGTACAAACACTCTTTCCTTATTCTAATGAAGTCATTCAATTAATAATTTAGTACGCTTGACTGTACACTGTTCCGAATGCTACCCCAGACCCTTAAAGAGATTATTTGGTACATTTGTATACTTTTTTGGCAATCATTCTAAAAGTAGCGCTCGCAAGCCTAAAGTGGCCCCTGAATTTTGCCTATTACGTCACGTATGTGCACCATGTCATCGCGCTCGCTCTCACTCTGCTGTGTGTGCGCATCTTGCTAGCCGTCACTCAACAGGGCCAGGGGCTGAAGCTCACTGGCTAGAACTCGAATTGCTAGGGGGCTGGCCTACATTGGGGAAAATGTAGGGAATATGGCACAGCACAGCTTCCAGAAAAACAGTTGCTTTGAAACTAGGGATTTCATGGCAAATTGAAGTAAAACAGTAATTCTGCTCACACGTTATGCATGTATGAACTACACTGACACATCCAGACCAAAATACTTATATCCCGACGTTTGAGCATTTAAAAAAAATAAACTATACCCACAGTGTTAGTAGGTTACAGTGTAACAACTAGGCTGAGTAGTACAACAGTTTGACTTACTTGATTTAAACTCTTGGCTCCTATAAGGCGCAGAGGCCGTGGAATAACGTCTTCCATCACTCTTATCGGGTCATGTTTTTCCCAGGTCAGACCAGTGCTGCTCTCGGTGATCTATGCCTGAACGGCTCGCCAACTGTTTTGAGTCCTGGAGTACGACTGAAACGCTGAAATAAATTGACACCAGTCAAAAAGGTGACTGCTGGGAAAATCCTTTTAGTAAAATATTTATTGGACAGACACAAAATCAGGTCTACCTGTTACATGCATTGTCCACCTGTGCAAAGTAAAGCATGACAGAGGGTAGGCTATGGGAGACTCCTGTAGTTCTGTACATAGGATTAATTATACATTACTCTATTGGTGTAACAAGGGACCTTTAAGTATACTCAAAACTTATTTGTGAGATGTTTAAACATGTCAGTGTGAATACTTGCATGTCATGGAAGTATTAAAAAGACAATAGCCAACGGGGTGGCCAGGGCCATTAGAACCATGTGATTGTTATACCATGTCAAAAAAATTGACTTTTCAGTTGACGAAAACAGTTTGAATGGTTTGAAATTAAATAGTCAAATCTAAATATGAAACTCAAAACAAGTGGCACATCCAGACTATTCGGGATCAGGAGCTTCCCTAACCCATAAAACGAGAGGATAACCCATAGAATGACATAGTGATTTATACGATCTCTGTGGGATAACCTCTTCAAATGAGAGACTGAAGAGGTTGTAATCAATGTAAAGATCCAATAGCATAAATGAGATACCGACACAAAATATGCTTTGAGGATAAAGGGGAAGGAATGAGAGCCAAAGTAGTAAGGCTATGTAAGTATTTTACTCAAATCACATTAGCTACAATTCCTGGGCAGCCATAGACCCAATAGCCTCTGATGGTAATATTGCCATGTTTGTGATAATATACGTCAAACAAATGATCGTACAAAGACTGGAACATACATAATGATGTTTAATAGAGACATGGTGGTCATTCACATGGCAAATGGAAAGGAATCTATATTTCCAAATAGGAGAAGAAGAATAATGCTCATTTTCAAATGACTTAATTCTCTCCGCGTACACGTAACAGAAAAACAGTTTATTGCGGAATTTATAACATTCCTCAATTCCAACATGACACCATCCCTCATGCTATGCGGCGATTTGTCAATAGACAAATGGAGAAGGGCCTCCTCAAGGTAATGATCAAAATCTTTAAGATTCTACAAAAATGCCCAAAACGTGTTGGGGGAAAACATGTGGGTGGCATGATGCTGGAATCAAAAAGGTAGCTGGTTTGAGCAGAAAACGTAAGGTTTTACTTCCTTAAGGTACCCCAAAGAAAATGAGATAAACACGTCAGGATAATATTGTAAATGAGAATAACCTGTGTAATAAATTAAGCAATATGTTGAACATAAATGCGTCAAACTAATATAACATATAATGAATGACCCAGTCGCTGATAACCAAATGTGCAATACCTTCTATGTTCCAGAATGTTTTTGTAAATTTCATTGGGGCATCTTCTCACAGAACTACAACGATGTTCAAAATGACAGAGCATGTCTTTTTGTTCATACATTTCCCTATGCAGGTCCATGGACCTGTCTGGCCCTTCACCATAACTAATCTATGTCTTATGACAAGCAAACGTTTTCCTATGCAGGTCCATGGACCCGTCTGGCCCCTTCACCATAACTAATCTATGTCTTATGACAAGCAAACGTTTTCCTATGCAGGTCCATGGACCCGTCTGGCCCTTCACCATAACTAATCTATGTCTTATGACAAGCAAACGTTTTCCTATGCAGGTCCATGGACCCGTCTGGCCCTTCACCATAACTAATCTATGTCTTATGACAAGCAAACGTTTTCATATGGCAATTTTAAGAGTAAAGCATATTGGGTACCATTTGAAAACAACTCAAAACAGTGGCCAATAAGAATCCAATCCCGATATGACCATCGGGGCATTTTGTAAAATCACAACAAAAAAACTGAAATGAAAGAGAGGACCATTTACAAGAAGAGTAAAAAAAAGAAAAAGAATACTCTGATTTAAATATCCACAGTAAGAAAACGAGAACAAACTAAAAAACAGGGTCTTCATACAGTTTGCCAAGAGGCAGAAAGAATATTGCTTGTTCTTAAATAGACACAGGAAACAAACAAAAAAGACAAAATCCCCCCCAAAAAACAGAACCAAGTGCAGGGCACTCACATGAGCAGAGTTCATTAAACATACGAATGCAAAAACGAGAGAAAAGCTTGATCGTCAACAATGAATAATAAAAACCATAAAGTATTCCTGGACGCCAAACCAAGGGTTCCGTTCTAAATGGCACCCTATTCCCCATTTAGTGCGCTACTTTTGACCAGAGCCCATATGGCTCTGGACAAAGGTAGTGCACTTTATAGGAAATAGGGTGCCATTTGGGAAGCAGATTCTCTTCCAGGAGGAAGTCTATACTCAAACATCAGAGGCCTGTGACATCCCCTGAAGCCACAACTCAGTTTAAAATCAAAGCACCACTTTTAAAAACTAAACTAAAATGATTTAAAAAGCTGTTCAACCTTAACACATATATACAGTTAATGCACTATCTGCCAGCTGCATTGTTCATTGAATTGACCCTTTTAAGATCCCAACATGAAATGGACAAAATTGAAGTGTGATTCTCTTGTTACTTTCATGTCTGTATAAACACGATGTATATTTGGAGAGTGGAAACAAAACAAAAATATTGTCTGCACTCTCAAATTCACAGTTAGCAATAGACAACATTGTCAGTAACAGTGGGAATTGAACTGCCCATGTTGGGGAGAAGTAGAGGTGAGATTACATAATGACACCGGGTGAGCCCCAGAGGGCGCTATAACCCAAGAAGAGCAGAGGAAAAATATTGCACACAATTCTGGAGTGTCGTATGGATCCCCCACTTCTTTTTCTCTTTCACCATTCAAACACTACAGGTGACTCTACAAACAACACTAGGTTAATCTTAACCAAGCCAGGATAACGTTCTCCAAGTGGTTGAAGTCCATCTCTCCCAAGGTCCATGGATAGACGGGTTAAAACTGTCCTTTTTGATGAAGAGAGAGTGAGGAAGTGGAGGCTCCTCTCACCAAGAGCAACAGATCAATCACAGCCAAGAATGACACCGTGAGGGAGGGGCACAGGTGTCATCACAGCCAGTCAATGATGGAGATGGCAGGTGTCCAATCCCAACCAGCCTATCCCACTACCATCATCCCCAAAGCACGGAGGTGCTTCCCTGAGCGTTCAGCACTGGGGTGTGGGACCAGCTAGTCAGTTACACAGAAAGAAAAGATGTTAAGATGGGTGGGAATTGAGGGGGGGGGGTAGATTATGTGCTACTAAATCAGGTGTCCATCTACTGTTTGTCTCTGGAGGGGAAGCTACCGACCAACTCAGTTGCAGGGTATTGAAAGGCATTTCAGATCAGAAGACATGGCCTTATTGTAGAAATGGGCACCATTTACTGTCCAGCACTTATGGTTCTCAGTGGAAAACAGCCAGTCTGTCCAGCGTTCCAATCAGACAGTGATGGTCTATGGTCTGTGAAACCTGAGGGAGAAAGGAGCAGAAAATACTGCCATTTGTACAGATTCCAAAGGTCACATATTGCAACTCCATTATTATAGGTATGCTATAAACATATATCAAGTATTCACAGGTTTGTACAGCCATTTTTTTCCAGCATGACATTCAGGGGTGTTTATGCTTACAAATGCATAGCATTAAAACACGCCAACGCACAGCTCTTTACCTGGTTAAATGGCGACTTGACTCATGCACTTCCATCTCGTTGCTCTTGAAATCGTTGAGTTCCTTCCGTATAGCTGCCTGTAAGGGACAAACAGAGGGGGAAACAAAGGGTTAGTGCCAAGACGAAAAGAAAGTCACGCAGTCTTGCGCCGTGTCCTTTTAGAGACACTTTATACATAATTTACTCGCTTCTTAAGGTCAAGAGTGAATAAACTTAATTCTCTCCACTAAACACTCTTCTCTCTCTCTCTCATTTCTCCACCCCTTCCCCTCCCACTCACATTGAGAAATGGAGCAACAGGAAAGTGCCAGCTAGGCATATTTTAGACAGTGAATCTTCACATCGTGGGAGAACTTGTTAAGCAAACTGTCTGCATTAGCTTGTCATCCTGAAGTCTGCAACCGGTGTGCTCGCATCGTCTTACACCCCTCCCCATCCTGCGATTTCCAGCTGCGTCGCGGCACCATCACCCCTCCTACTCTGTGGCTGGTTAGCACAAGTTGCTGCATCAGGCGGATGAGATTTCAACATTTACAAGGGTGAATAATGACATCTTACAAAATGACTCAAATAATTCTCGTCATCTTCCCCTTGCTTTTAATCTATTGAGATAACACCGGAGGCACCTCCTTTAAGTTTTGCACTGTGCAACCAGCACTTTGTCTCTGATTAGATGCTATAAATCCCTAAAATGATCTTGTCCCAAAAAGGATGACTCAATCTTCCAGGAACGACATAGGCGACTCAGTCGGGACTTTTGGATAATCCCCCTGGCATGTTCCAACACAGGCCGGCGATGTCACGGACAAGTCTAATTAACAGGATGACACAGGGGAACATCTCGTCATCTCATCCCCTGAGCAGTGTCGGATGCTACTGAACTGAAAACAGGAAGACATAACAGCCCTGACTTCTGGTAACGTAAGACGCCAGGAAAGCAATCTAATGTCAACGGAGCGTGTGCAGTTAAGGGCGAGAGGTCCTGCGGCAGTGTCTGTCCTTCTCCCCCGTTACAGTCTTACGTAACGCCGGAGAACATTGTGTAACGGAAGGCAGAATTAGCGAACTTCGCTTTTTTTCCGCCCAAAATGGTCCTCAGGTGTTGACCCCGTATGCTCGGATCCCAGCGCTGCTGCTCACGTCACAGGGATAACCGAGGGAGAGAATGGCTCACTCTTCTCAGAACGACAGAGCTCATTAAAAAGTCAGAACCATGTTCTGACAGCTGGCGTACGGCGGATTGCTCGGGGGTGTTGACACGGAGTGGTAAGGGGGGAGACAACAACGAAGACATCTGAACGAATAAACAGCAGCACTGGAAGTGCTGTGAGGAGACGAGCACAGATCTCCTAGCATTGAACTTCTGCATTATGCTTTGCTTTGAGCTCTGAACTGAAGAACAGAGAGGGATTGATCCAGGGCAGTCTGCTGAGAGAGAGGCTATAACAGCAGAGGGGAAGTACAACAACAGGCTTTGAACCTTTGTTTGGACCTAAATAATAGATATAGAGGAAGAGATGGGAAGATCCACATTGTGAGGCTGAAAATGTTAATATGCTCCCGAGGGCTGTGCATGTGTTCTGTAGGCATACATGGTTCTCTCTGCAGCATCTACCGACTTTAAATAAGCTATATATACACACACACACACAACCTCAAAGGACATTTGATGCTAAATGACAATGCCTAACAAAGCGCTGAGTAAATATCTCTTAACCCACCCATCCATCCCCACCACTACTACTTGCCTTGTCGGCTGCTGTGAGGCGTGTCCAGGGTTTGTCTGCCCGCCGGTCGTGTTCCGGGGCGTCAGACACCTCTACGTAGTCACTGAAGCGGATCAGGATCTTTGCCTGTCTCAGCTCCTCCACCGTGGGCCTCTGACTCAGCTGGAACAAAACAGAGGATCGGTAACTATCTGGGACCGTATGCAACAGACATTTCAGAGTAGGAACCCTGATCTAGGATCAGGTCCCACCTGTTCCTATACTATATAAACCGATCCTTGGTCAGGACTCTAAAAGCTACTAGGTTCAGTGTCTTCCCAGCTTCGATACAGCTTGGTTTCTGAAACAACCTCGTTATACTGTACTCCACATGATAGAGTAGTGCGTTGGGAGTAGAGACTGTACAGAGCAAAGAACACTACGTCAACCTTTGACCAGGAGGCGGCAAATCAGGCCTGAACGCTACTGAACTGAAGGTAACCTAAACATCAATAGAGCTTGGTTTCTAAAACCACCAAGTTATACTGACTGATCAGACTAGTGAATTTGACTAAATACTAGCCCCTGGGGCTAAATTACTACATCTGGTAGTGGGATAAAGGGCTTATTTTTTTACTACGAGAATGAAAGACTCGTAGTTGTGCATGAGCTCCCAATCATTGCGGTATGCTCACGAAGCGGCAGCAAGTACAGAACTCTACAGCTGCTCCAGCGAATCCCTGGGACGACAGCAAGGTGTTTGTAGAGACAGCAGGTGCAGGAGACAGTGCTGCTATGCAATTCAAGGTGATAGGAACATGCCCAACACCTCACTGTGGGGCAGAGATAATCTGGCTTGGGTCACTGATAGGCCAAGGGCACTGAAGATGCGATCGTCTCCTGGGGTGACCTTGGGTATTATAGTGCTGTGACACCTTTCTCTCCTCTCACCCCGAGCGAGTAATTTTTGTGCTTTTTGCTTTGCTGTGTGAATGTTCTGTCACATCCAACACCTTAGAGAACAACAGGGAGCGTTTGGCAGTTGGCACGCTGTTTGCGCACGGGGGTTATGCAGTATTTTTTCTAAACCTATTTAGATAGAATTGGCAGTTGAACCGTCTTTTGGACACTCCTTTCCTGCCTTACCTTTCGCGTTAGTCGGCGTTTTATCTCCCGCTTCTCCTCCAACTCCTCCTGCTCGTTGCGCGCTGTGGGAAACGCAAGGGAGCAGAGGTTAGACTGTCCCAGGGCACAAAATGGTGGCGAGTGGGCTGAGGTGCTTGGACAACATTTCAACACTACTGGAAGGAGAATAAGCACCTCATTTGCATAATGTAGCTGATTAAAAATGCAGCAGCTTCTTAATATTCAACATCGCTGAATTTCTCAAAGCCTTAAACTGATTATCGTTGCCTCTTTTTAATGTCGGGACTATTTGGACGGCAGAAACAGGGGGGGCGGGGGGAAGGGAAAAGCCGTCTCCCTATCCAGCATTCCCACATGGCTAGTTCTTCCACATTCATTAACATGGAGTTAGTTGGCTCGTTTAAAAGTTACATTCAAATAACAAATTGCTCGCTTCTAGGGAACGTCGGGACTAATTCAGACCAAAAGTCACATCCAGTTTTGCTCAGAAGAAAGAAATACTCCCACTAGAGATTCCCCGTCGCATGTTCCACGGATGCTCTCCAAACTACCAGACAAGCACTCCGCAGCCTTAGAGAGAAAGAGGTAAAAAGCAAGAAGGAGGCAGAGGATCAAACACATACTAGACTAGCGAATCTAAAAGCACACCAGAGTTCCGTGTTAAATACGTATCGATGCCACTGCTCTCTTGATTTGGAGTGCCAGTCCCAACAGAACGTTCAAAGACGTGCCCCATTTCTCTAACCTAGGCAGTGTTGCGGGGGAGACTTTCGTTCCTGGAGTCTTACAGTTGCAGCCTGTGTCTCCCTCTTCTCTACGAGTAATATGGTACAAATCGGGTTAGTCAAGTCGTCACTGGGAATAGTAGTAAACGGGGGAATTATTAGTGTGGCTTTTAATAGAGTGGTGATGATGATGATCAGGAAATGGCTGCTGTCCTGTTTATATATAATGACGGTATGTTATAATGATAAGGAGTAGAGGTACATACAATACTCACGTTTCAGGATATTCCTCTGTTCCAGCTCCTCAGCACTGGGCCTCTGACTCAACCGCCTGCACCAAAACACAACCAAAAACGCACACGGTCAAAATCAACAGCACAGCAAACACGGTCCAAGGCAACCTCCAACCAACATGATAAACCCCTGAGTAACAAAAGCAAACTTTGGCAACGAGCCCAATCTCCACAGACAACCGTAAGAATCAAGTCAAATTACCATTCAAAAGAAACACGTGCAAACATGAATAAATTCCCCCTCAATTTAGCAGCTCACTACTTCGGTGCATGTCGTTTCAGGACAAGTCCGAAGACCACGAGCCAAATCACGAGGGAAATTGTCAGTTTCTCTTCCTACACGTCTAGCCAGTTAGTCACTCCCCTGCTGTCACTTCTCCTCTAACGGACTCCATCCTGCCAGTGTAATCTAAGTGACCGTTTGAGTGACAGCTTGAGTGCCAGGCAGCACCGGTGTCAACTATGGCCGAGTTGGCACGCCAGGACTGGTGGCTTCGCAGTCAGGATAGAAATCTACACCCATTATCTGCCAGACATGAATAGAAAGTGACTGAATTCAAGGCAGTGAGCAGGTCTCTTTCCTTCATCTCCGTATATTTGTTATAGACCAGCACCAGAATTCTCAAGATCATCATGTGCATATAAGACTCCTTTCCTTCATCTCCGTATATTTGTTATAGACCAGCACCAGTATTCTCAAGATCATCATGTGCATATAAGACTCCTTTGCTTCATTGAGATCCTAATGTACTTCCAGATGGATTACCCTTTTTACAACATCTGGTACACACACACACACACACACACACACACACACACAATTCTCCCTCCTAGTTACTTTATCTAGGGAAGTCACATTGAGGGAGAGTGAGCGAGAGCACAGGAGAGAAGGGAAGAAGGATCTCAGCAGAAAGAAAAAAAGTAGGGAGAATGCAAGAGTTAAGAAAAGATTTGATCCTCATCTTTTATTATTTATTTTATCAAATCTCCACAACGAACCAAAACAACGAATACTTCCGGCGCCGACAGAGATGGCTGCTTCGCGTTCCTAGGAAACTATGCAGTATTTTTTTTTTTTACGTGTTATTTCTTACATTGTTACCCCAGGTAATCTTAGGTTTTATTACATACAGTCGGGAGGAACTACTGGATATAAGAGCAACGTCAACTCACCATCATTACGACCAGGAATACGACTTTCCCGAAGCGGATCTTGTGTTTTGCCCACCACCCAGGACAATGAATCGGATCCCAGCCGGCGAACCAAAACAACGTCACCGTAAAAGGGGCAGACATAACGGTCTTCTGGTTAGGCTCCGGAGACGGGCACATCGCGCACCGCTCCCGAGCATACCACTCACACCGCTCCCGAGCATACCACTCACACCGCTCCCGAGCATACCACTCACACCGCTCCCGAGCATACCACTCACACCGCTCCCGAGCATACCACTCACACCGCTCCCGAGCATACCACTCACACCGCTCCCGAGCATACCACTCACACCGCTCCCGAGCATACCACTCACACCGCTCCCGAGCATACCACTCACACCGCTCCCGAGCATACCACTCACACCGCTCCCGAGCATACCACTCACACCGCTCCCGAGCATACCACTCACACCGCTCCCGAGCATACCACTCACACCGCTCCCGAGCATACCACTCACACCGCTCCCGAGCATACCACTCACACCGCTCCCGAGCATACCACTCACACCGCTCCCGAGCATACCACTCATATCGCTCCCGAGCATACCACGTGTCCAGTCTCTTGACAACAAGGTTGATGAAAAACGAGCAACGGTAGCATTCCAGAGAGACATAAGAGACTAACGTTCTTTGCTTCACGGAAACATGGCTCACTCGAGACACGCTATCGGAGTTGGTACAGCCAGCTGGTTTCTTCACGCATTGCGCCGACAGAAACAAGCATCTTTCTGGTAAGAAGAGGGACGGGGGGAGGTATGCCTTATGATCAACGAGACGTGGTGTGATCATAACATAGAGGAACTCAAGTCCTTCTGTTCACCTGACTTAGAACTCCTCACAATCAAAATGTTGACCGCATTATCTACCAGGAGAACTCTTCGATTATAAATCACAGCTGCATATATTCCCCCCCCCAAGCAGACAGACGGCCCTGAACAAACTTTATTTGACTATGTAAACCACATCTCCTGAGGCTGCATTCATTGTAGCTGGGGATTTTAACAAGGCTAATCTGAAAACAAGACTCCCTAAATTATATCAGCATATTGATTGTGCTACCAGGGCTGGTAAAACCCTAGATCATTGTTATTCTAACTTCCGCGACGCATATAAGGCCCTCCCCCACCCTCCTTTTGGAAAAGCTGACCACGACTCTATTTTGTTGCTCCCAGCCTATAGACGGAGAGTAAAACAGGACGCTCCCATGCTTAGGTCTGTTCAACGCTGATCCGACCAATCTGATTCCACGCCTCAAGATTGCGTTGATCACGTGGATTGGGATATGTTCCGCACTGCGTCAAATAACATTGACGAATACGCTGATTTAGTGAGCGAGTTCATTAGCAAGTGCATTAGCAAGTGCATCAGCGATATCGTACCCACAGCAACTATTAAAACATTCCCAAACCAGAAAACGTGGATTGATGGCAGCATTCGCGCGAAACTGAAAGCGCGAAACACTGCTTTTAACCAGGGCACGGTGACCAGCAACATGACCGAATACAAACAGTGTAGCTATTCCCTCCGCAAGGCAATCAAACTTGCTAAGCGTCAGTATAGAGACAAAGTAGTCGCAATTCAATGGCTCAGACACAAGAGGTGGCAGTCAATCACAGATTACAAAAAGAAAACCAGCCCCGTCGCAGACCTGGATGTCTTGCTCCCAGACAGACTAAACAACTTCTTTGCCCGCTTTGAGGACAATACAGTGCCACAGTCCACTACCAAAACTTGTGGACTCTCCTTCACTGCAAGCCTTCTTGAGTAAAACATTTAAAACGTGTTAACCCTCGCAAGGCTGCAGGCCCAGACGGCATCCCCAGCTGTGTCCTCAGAGCATGCACAGACCAGCTGGCTGGTGTGTTTACGGACATGTTTAATCAATCCTTATCCCAGTCTGCTGTTCCCACATGCTTCAAGAGGGCCACCATTGTTCCCGTTCCCAAGAATGCTAAGGTAACATTTGAGAGAAATATTATTTTTGTGCATATGGAACATTTCTGGGATATTTTATTTCAGCTCATGAAACAGACACTTCACATGTTGTGTTTATGTTTCTGTTCAGTATAGTATAACATCCTGGCATTTCTTTTCTTCACATAAATATTTTCACATACCCAAATTGCCTGCCATTTCAGAACGTACGTAAACTAGCGACTGCCGGACATCTCCACTTCTTAGCATTGTGCTCCCAGCGTCAGCATTCTGCTGATCCACACACGCGCTGACCTCAACCCAACCTCAGACAGTGTGGCCTCTGCGCTTGTCCCAAAACATCAATATTCGTCTTCGTCATCATCCTCATTGTTATACAATGCAGTGCCCTGTGCATAGCCATAATCAATGATATTGCATAAGGAATAACTATAGGCAGGAGAGGAAGTGACGAATTACAAATACAATAGTTCATGTTATTGAGAAGGTATTCCGAACACTTGTACCTTCAGTATTATTTTTCAAAGTCAATTTTACTTACACACCCACACAGTGCATTCGTAAAGTATTCAGACTCCTTCCCCTTTTCCACATTGCTACTTTACAGCCTTGTTCTAAAATGCCTTTTTTAAATTTTTTTTACATTTTATTCCCCCTCAATCTACAAATACCCAATAATGTCAAAATAAAAAAACAGAAATACCTTATTTAGATAAGAATTTAGACGCTTTACTACAAGACTCAAATTGAGCTCAGGTGCATCCTGTTTCCATTGATCATCGAGATGTTTCTAGAACTTAATTGAATTTACCACAGGTGGACACCAATCGAATGGACATGATCTGGAAAGGCACAAACCTGTCTACAAGGTCCCACAGTTGACAGTGCATGTCGGAGCAAAAACCAAGCCATGAGGTCAAAGGAATTGTCCAAAGAGCTCCGAGACAGGATTGGGTCAAGGCACAGATCTGAGGAAGGGTACCAAAATATCTGCAGCATTGAAGGTCCCCAAGAACACAGTGAGTTCTATGATTCTTAAAAACGGAAGAAGTTTGGAACCACCAAGACTCTTCCTAGAGCTGGCCGCACTGCCAAACTGAGCAATTGGGGGAGAAGGGCCATGGTAAGGGAGGTGACCAAGAACCTGATGGTCACTGACAGAGCTTCTGTCGAGATGGGAGAACCTCCCAGAAGGACAACGATCTCTGCAGCACTCCAACAATCAGGCTTTTATGGTAGAGTGGCCTGACGGAAGCCACTCCTCAGTAAAAAGGCACATGACAGCCCGCTTAGAGTTCACCAAAAGGACTCTGACCATAAGAAAACAGATTCTCTGGTCTGAAGACACCAAGATTCAACTCTTGGCCTGAATGCCAAGCGTCACGTCTGGAGGAAACCTGGCACCATCCCTACGGTGAAGAATGGCGGTGGCAGCATCATGCTGTGGGGATGTTTTTCAGTGGCAGGGACTGGGAGACTAGTCAGGATCGAGGGAAAGATGAACGGAGGAAAGTACAGAGATATCATTGATGAAAACCTGCTCCAATGCACTCAGGACCTAAGACTGGGGAAATGGGTCACCTTCCAACAGGACAACGACCCGAAGCACACAGCAACGACAACGCAGGAGTGGCTTCGGGACAAGTCATAGTTCGGGCTAGGCCCCTTAGTTCCAGGTAAGGGAAATCTTAATGCTACAGCATACAATAACATTCTAGATGATTCTGCACTTCCACTTTGTGGCAACAATTTGGAGAAGGCCCTTTCCTGTTTCAGTATGACAATGCCCCCATGCACAAAGCAAGGTCCATACAGAAATATGTATCAAGATTGGTGTGGAAGAACTTGACTGGCTTGCACAGAACCGTGACCTCAACTTTATTGAACAATTTTGTGATGAATTGGAACACCAACTGCGAGCCATGCCTAATCATAAACATCAGTGCCCGACCTCACTAATGATCTTGCGGCTGAATAGAAGCAAGCAGCAATGTTCCAACATCTAGTGGAAGGCCTTCCTAAGAGAGGGGAGGCAGTTAAAGCAGCAATGGGGGGGAGGGGTGATTTTGGAATGAGTTGTTAGACGAGCAGATGTCCACATAGTTTGTCGTGTAATATATGTATAATTTTGTAGGCCATCCATGAAAGTAGATAATGAGGGCATGGAAAGTTTGAGAGCCCCTCGGAGCTCCCCCCACTCAAAAAAATAATGTCAAATTTCACGCATCATGCCAATCAAATCGAGCTGTATATACAAACTGAACGATGATGGAAGATTTTGAAAAATAACTTGGTTTATTTCAAGACGTATAGTGAAAGAAAGGAACGGTTTTTATCAAAGCGGTGTGTGTAGAAACAATGGAGCCTGACCAGTTCTACTTCAAGCACAGGAGAGGTGATGAAATGCAACTCAGGATGATGAAACGTGGCAGCTTCACACACAGTATATATATATATATATATATATATATATATTTAAACTCTGCTTCAAACCTTAGGAAACATTGTAGAGGTAAGATAGTGCCTTCAGAAAGTATTCATAACCCTTGACTTATTCCACATTTTGTTGTTTTACAGCCGGAACTCAAAATGGATTCAATTGAGCCAAACACTCTCATAATGACAGTGAAAACATGTTTTTGCAAATGTACTCCATTTACATAATGCAAGTATTCACACCAGAGTCAATACTTTGTAGAAGCACATTTTGCACCGATTACAGCTGTGAGTCTCTAAGTCTCTAAGAGCTTTCCACACCTGGAACATTTGCCCATTATTCTTTTCAAAATTCTTCAAGCTCTGTCTAATTGGTTGTTGATCATTGCTAGACAACCTTTTTCAGGTCTTGCAATAAGAGTGAAGTAGATTTAAGTCTAAACTAACTCACCACTCAGGAACATTCACACTCTTCTTGGTAAGACACTTGTGTAGATTTGGCTTTTTATTTTAGGTTATTGTCCCGCTGAAAGGTGAAGTCATCTGCCAGTGTCTGGTGGAAAGCAGACAACCACATTTTCTGTGAGAATTTTGGCTGTGCTTACAGTAGCTCCATTCAGTTTCTATTTTATCCTGAAAATCTCCCCAGTCCTTTACGATTACAAGCACACCTATAACATGACGCAGCCACCACTACGCTTGAAAATATGTTGAGTGGTGCTCAGTAATGTAATGTATTTGCCTGAAACATAACACTTTGTATTCAGGACAAAACATTTTTTTTGCAGTATTACGTCAGTTTGTTGCAAACAGGATACATGTCAGAACATTTTTATTCGGCACACGCTTCATTTTTTCACTCTGTCAATTCTGTCAGATTGTGGAGTAACTACACTGTTGTTGAACCATCCTCAGTTTCCTCCAATCACAGCCATTCATTTATGGAATGGTTTTAAAAAGTTACTTGGCCTCATGGCGAAATCCCTGAGCGGTTGCCTTCCTTTTCCAGAAACTGAGTTAGGAAGGGCACCTTCATCTGTGTAGGGACTGGGTGTATTGATACACCATCCAAAGTGTAATTAATAACTTCACCATGCTCAAAAGGATATTTAATATCTGCTTTATTATTTTTTCCCCCCATTTACCTATAGTTGCACTTCTTTACAAGACATTGGGAAAAAAACCTAGTCTTCGTGGTTGAATCAGTGTTTGAAATTCACTGCCTGACTGAGGGACCTTACACTACTGTTCAAAAGTTGGGGGGGGTCACTTAGAAATGTCCTTATTTTTAAAAGAAAAGCTAAATTCTTGTCCATTAAAACAACATCAAATTTATCAGAAATACAGTGTAGACATTGTTAATGTTGTAAATGACTATTGTAGCTGGAAACGGCTCTACCGTGTGAGAAATGAAGGCTCTACCGTGTGAGAAATGAAGGCTCTACCGTGTGAGAAATGAAGGCTATACCATGTGAGAAATGAAGGCTATACCATGTGAGAAATGAAGGCTACACCATGTGAGAAATGAAGGCTACACCATGTGAGAAATGAAGGCTATACCATGTGAGAAATGAAGGCTGTACCATGTGAGAAATGAAGGCTGTACCATGTGAGAAATGAAGGCTGTACCATGTGAGAAATGAAGGCTGTACCATGTGAGAAATGAAGGCTATACCATGTGAGAAATGAAGGCTATACCATGTGAGAAATGAAGGCTATACCATGTGAGAAATGAAGGCTATACCATGTGAGAAATGAAGGCTATACCATGTGAGAAATGAAGGCTATACCATGTGAGAAATGAAGGCTATACCATGTGAGAAATGAAGGCTATACCATGTGAGAAATTGCCAAGGAACTGAAGATCTTGTGGTCTACCTGAAGCATAATCTTGACACAATAACAGTAGACGAAAGAGCAAGAGAGGCCGCATTCATCTGATGAAGAGGATTTCTTCTCATCACCAATGCCAAAAAGATCACGAGGTACAGGGGAGCTGGATGGGTACTTTGCCTGTGTTTCAGACAGGATGGTCTTGCTGCATTCCTTTCCATATATAAAATAAGTTGTCCCTCAAACTGAACACAGCTCTGCCTGCCTCTACTGTGAGTGTCTTTTTAGCTATGTTGAACTGGTCTTCACTGCAAAGTGAACCAGGATAGACTCGATTCAGTCTGACAACCAGCTCCTGCTGAAACTGATTAGCAAGTTCAGAGAGAAATGAAGGCCTTAGGACATACTGTAACACCTTGTTATTGCTCAAGGAACACTACATAACCTAATGTACTCTGTACCTAGTGCTCTTCACGTGTCCACCTGAACCCCCGAGACCCAACCAGGTCCAAAATAAAAATCACTTTTCCCTTGGTCAGAGTCTGGTCATATTTGATTGTCATCGGGTCTATGTAACTACAGCTGATAGAGTGGACCGAACCACGGCTCTGCATAGTCTATAGCATATTTATTTTAAGTTAAATGAAAGCCTAGCCAACATATAAAGACCTGTTTGTTACTCAGAAGAGCTGATAATCAATTTTGGGTCAAATCTAGACAGGGACTTGTTAGAATAGGGGTCAGGTCTGAGTGTCATCAGGTCCGGTAGAGTTCAGGTCTTATTGTTCTTGGGTTCGGGTCCCCCTCTTTAAATATGAATTCAGGTCCGGGATCAAATTTTTGGGAGCCGAGACGAACTCTCCTCTCTACATGTAGCCTGTATATAATTGATTGATCTAATGCAACATCTATAGCCCCTTCTGTATTTCAGGGAGGTTGGCTCACAAATGAGTATTTCCATGATGTTCCATTGTTGCAGTCAGAGCTAATTTGACATCAAATTCTTTAGGTATGTCCAGTGTGCCCTGGCACTACTCCATTTGGACTGTTGTGAATTTGAGAGCGAGGGAAGGAAAATAGAGTGAATGGGTGATTTATTTTAAATTCAAAATAATGTATTTCGTAAATTCTCCAAAACATTTTAATTGCTTTGCAATGTTTAATTTATTTTCAATTAGCATGGACAAATCTCTTCTTTTTTAAATATACAGATGCAGCAACTCAAACAATAAATGTACTTAATTCATACTGTACATTCATTTCTGCTTCCTTTTACAATGTATTGCATGGAGGAGATCATGTGTTGCCATAGCAAAATTAGCTATAAGGTACATTCTTTAATTTGTATTAACTAAATTACTTTAACTGACTAATTATTACTCAAATAATTTTACACACCAGTAGTTTTACTTATACTTGTATAAAATATCATTAAACTAGCAGTACATCTACTGGAGTAGGATATTTCAGTATTTATGAAATAAAAAATATCAACAACCCTATATTATGCAGTCTACCACATCTTCCCTCATCTCTGTCAGAATAAGGAGAAAAGATGAGAGAAGAGATGGTTAAGGTCATAAAGACCTCTTCCAGGATTAGAACCATCCATTTATACTGGCCTGCCACAAAGAGACCTGCTACAGAGGAGCACAATGCATGTGGAAAATAGCATGAAATTGGGAGTTGATGCTCTGTGCGTCCCAAATGGCACCCTATTCCTTATATAGTGCACTACTTTTGACCAGAGCCATGATTAAGCATCAGCTACCAGAGCAGCATACCGATCCCTGTACCCATATGTACAAGTACACAGCCAATCTGTAAATAGCACACCCGACAACCTCATCCCCATATTGTCATTTATCCTCTTGCTATTTTGCACCCCAGTATCTCTACTTGCACATCTATCACTCCAGTGTTAATGCTAGATTTGAATTATTTTGCCTCCATGGCCCATTTACCTCCCTACTCTTCTACATTTGCACACACTGTACATAGTTTTTCTATTGTGTTATTGACTGTAGGTTTGTTTATGTGTAACTCTGTGGTTGTCGCACTGCTTTGCTTTATCTTGACCAGGTCGCAGTTGTAAATGAGAACCTGTTCTCAACTGTCCTACTTGGTAAATTAAAAGGGGGGAGGGGGGGAGACCCCTGCTCAAAGGTAGCGCTAGGGCTGCACAATTTAATGGAATTCACATCGTTATGTAATGACATGTGCAATATCCATATCGCTAGAGATCCATTTTTAGAGTTTACTCCGTTTTCCTTCTCCGCTTGCGGCTGCTTGCCACATAACAACAAGGCCTTCTGCGAACACCACACCGTGTGCCAATCACAGCAGGGATTAGTAGCAGAGTACGGCCTCTTCTCTTTCACATCAAACCATAATGTTCCCTCTCTTCTCCTCACATTCTTCGCTCTTCTACCCCCCTTTCCATTCCATCCAGCCTTTTATTCACTACCATCTCATTGTCTCCCCACTCGCAGGTTCGGTCCAAACCGAACAGTTCGGTCCAGCATCCTGTTCAGTTGATGGTAGATTCAAAAACTATAAAATCATTAGGGAAGCCCTAATGAAAACAGTGGGCCTTAAGACAGCCTCTGTCTGCTGGCACGGCCATTTTATTTTCTCCTTGGATTAAAAAGAATCCATCTGTATTATTGCCATGTTTCAAATGAAAGATGAAGCGAGGGAGGGTGTTACTGCTGCATTGTGTGTGTGTGTGTGTGTGTGTGTGTGTGTGTGTGTGTGTGTGTGTGTGTGTGTGTGTGTAACCACCGTGTTCCGTCTCGGCACAGAGAGAGTGTGGAGGAGTGGGGTGGTAATGGCTTGACACATATCACAGTGGTGATTCAGTGAGCGAGGGAGGATGGCAGGCCGTGGGAAGAAAAGAGGGAGAGCGAACAGAGAGACCGAGATTATGCATTGCTGAAATGACGTCAGCTCATTTCTCAGCGCCCCTCTAAATGAGACGGCAGGTTTTTATCTTTCAAAAAAAAAAAAAACAGATGGAAGAAGAATAAAAAATGTAAAAAAGTGTTTGAGATGAGTCATAGAAAGTTATGTTAGAAGGGATGTCAGACCATTTTCCCAGTGGGCCAAAGTGCCATATTTATTGTTAAACAGTTTCCTGACAGCTCTTATAGAGTAGAAATGGACACGCCTTTCAAAACACAGAGCTGCCAGTCTTCACTGCAGCAGACAAGAGGCATACTTAGTCTAGCACTACATTAAGGGTGATGAAGATATTTAACTTATAAAGCGGGCAAGGCTCTCTATTTACAGAAACACAATAGAGTCTGTTTTAGTCACTAACCGTCTGTGGCTGATAATTGCACTACTGAGAAGACTCTGGTCCATCTCGTTATGAGAGTTGTACCTGGGCAGTCTGTGTGTCTGTGTGCCCTCGCTCACTCACCGTGTGAGCTTGGTGCCTATCTGCTGCCTGGACTCCAGCCTCTCCTCGTCAGTCTGCATTGGCAGGATGTTCTTCTCCTCCAGCTCACTCTTAGATGGACGATTACTCAGCTTGACGGCCAGAGAGTCCTTCCTCAACACCTTCAGAGCCAGGGTACCTACACAAAGACAACAGGAGTTAAACAAACAAATGACCAGAGCAGGGTACCTATAGTGCAGAGACGCCGCTAGTTAAAAGAAAATACAAAACATCTGTGGCTTAGGGGACAATTTTATCTGTGTGTGTGTATGTGTGTATGAACCACTTACTTGTAAAGAGCGAATCATCATCATCCTCGTCATCATATTCATCCTCATCTTTGTACATGCTGGGTAGGTCCTCGTAGTCGGACTCGTTGGGCATGTTCTCCTTGTTGTCCTCGTCGATGACCACAGAGGGCACCTGGCTTCTGTCCAGCAGACTACACTGACCAGAATGCATTGCATTGCTGCAGGGAGAAGAGAGTCATAATGATGGATATAATCTTCATAGTAATCTCGCCCATCTACCACTTTCCCATGTTCCCGTGGGAATCTAATGGTTGCTATAGAAATGCAATGCGGTATAGAGTCATTATGACCATGACTCTACAAGTGGTTGACTCATTCCCATCTCCTGTGGAAGTCATCTGAGAAATTGAAGTCTTGATGGAATTACCTTGACGCACCTCAGTGTGAGACGGAGGCTATGAGCTAGCCATTTCTCGATCATGGTCATTAGCGCAAAATTGTCCATCTTCACTTGCAACCGTTGAGCTAGTAAGACAGTCACATTTCTGGTTCTGAGCCACAGGTTCCTAGATGGGAGTTCAGTCTGTTTGACAGCCACACAGTCTACATACCATGAGCTAAATTACCACATCCTTCATGTCACAGACCATTCAGGTCAAATTAAACAAAGTGGTCAATTAAACTGTCGGTGCGAGGGACTGGCTGCATACTGCAGAGTGGGGTTTTAATCAACATATCATACACGGATATCACAGACTACCCACAAGCCCCTGCTGCGAGCGCCCACTGAGGGCTGTTCAGCTCACCATGAGACACGCAAAGCAAGTAATCAAAGGACCAGGGAGGAAGGGTGTGTATCCTTGTAGGGACCATAAGTCCTCAAAAGGATAGTAAAACAGGGGAAATTAGGACAAGTGGGGACATTTCGCCAGAGTCCCCACAAGGAAAAGGGCCATTTTAGGCTCAGAGGTTCGGTTTACATTTAAGTTTAGGGAAAAAAGGATTTTGAATGGGAATCAATTGTTTGGTCCCCACAAGGATAGTAAAACAAACGTGTAGATGTGTGTGTGTGTGTATATATTAGATGTTGTGAGGCTGTATTGTACTCATGCATGCATAGTCTACCTGAATAATTAAGGGTACCTAGCGCGCTTCTATTCTACCCCTCTACACATGCAATATTATAATACTGGCTCTGTCCCTGTCCCGTTTCAATTCATCTCAATTGAAAGATCGGGGCGATGAAGAATGGCTGACAGATTGATTCTTGTGGAGTTTTTTTTGTCCCATTTTTAGATTTCGGCAACCAAATGTTACATAAGCTATAGAGAAATGACATGCTCAAGTTACCAATACATTTCTCTGTATTCCTTTTTCCAATGTTTGGTAGGGTAGAGAACAGGACATGCTGTGCCAGGTTGGCCTTTGGAAGAGATCCGGGTGCCATGGTGCACACACAGACTGCTGTCAAAGTGGGCCACGCTGTAGCAGTAGGACAGGGCGAGCTGGGTCAGACATCTACAGCAGAGCCACATGGTGGCAGCCTGACCCCAATATCACAAGGCAGGGGTGACCTGAACTACAAACAGCTGGACCTGCTACACTGAACATGCATTGGACAAAAAGTATTCATATTTCATTTTGAAATAGAACTGATGTTACTCAACTCCCATTATATAAAGTTGTGTCATCTCAAAACTATTAATTTCTACCTGCTATACAACCATAGAGACACATGAATTACAGTTGTATTTAATACGGTGTATACAACTCACTTCTCCAGCCTCTGCAGGTTGAAGGCCAGCGTCTTGTTGAGCTCCTCCATAATGCGGCTGGGGGTGTGGCCTTGCATGGATCCGTACTGCAGCTGGAGTGGGTGGCTGTGGCCATGGTTGTGAGTGTGCCCGTGGTTATGGTGGTTCCCACCCCCCAGGAGGCCCTGGTGGAGGTTGGCCAGGCCTGTGAGCTGCGAGGGCAGCAGAGGGCCATGGTGGGAGGGGTGGCCCTGTAGAGGGGGGCACTTCTGCTGGGAGAAAGTGCTGAGGGGGGAGGGGGAGGAGCTGTCCATTCCCCCTTGAGGCACACAGATCATAACCTTCTTGGGAGGTAGCGGAGGAGAGAGCTTCCCTCCCTGGCCTGGCATACAGGACAGCTTCATCTGCTGGCAAGAGTCTGGAAAGAGAGATGGGTAGTGAAAGAAAAGACTGAAACAGGTAAACGTCAAGGTCACTTCTCTCTGAATTAGTGCAGGGACTTTGACTTCACCAAATATGCTTTGACATGTTACTTCTTCAAAGCCGCTAATTGTTGAGTATAATTAAGGCCATGCATGAGTTCTGGACACGTGACCTGCGCTTGGCCATATTGTAAGACTCAGGCAGCAGTCCGATACAGTGGACAGACGTGACCATGTACAGTAGAAGGCCCGGACTTGAGCAGGGAGAATTAGATTAGGCTATTGCCACTTCTAGCTGACTGGCAGATTGTCAGGGCCTGAGTACAGCTGACCTGGCTACACCGGGACTTAATGACACTAATCTCTCCATCCGCCATCTGCACAGAGACACCGTGTGCGTGCATGTGCACACCGGCAATATGTTCAGGATTATTCAACTACGTAACTGCCCAAACAAAACGTTCAATGCATCTCCGTCTCGGAGCTCTATACCATAAACCCTTTGCCAGTTCAGTCAATCTTTAATCTTCGTATTCAATGTGCGGAGTGCCAAACATGATTATACTGTATATAAAAACACTTGTCCCAATGTCCCCGTTGCTGACAGGTCTGGGCCTTAGATGGAGACATGTGGTCGTCCTTCAACACCCTCAGGGGAGAGACCATTACAAGAAGCGCCAGTGAAATCGGTCCAGTCCACTTTCTCTTTGTTGAAAAGGTTAAGCAAATATTTTTGTGGGGTTGTCTTTGAAAGTAAAATCTACACCGACCACTTACCGTAGGCATTTCGCTAATATCGTTCATTGCAATAAATAGCCTGTAGGACAGAAATGTGACGTTTGAAATTAAATACGTTTGCTATATGGGCGATTGCTAATCGGAGAATTGATGGCTACAATAAAAATCGGACTAGTAGTAGTTTAAAGGGCAATAAAAAAAATGTATAAAACGAACTAGTGCACTTTCATTAAGGTATCAGTGGCAGGGCCGCTGGTGTATGTACACTTACCTGTGCTGTAGTTGGGAATCCTGTTGAAAGGTCTGGGGGGGAGCGCAGGGGGCTGTTTGTGGTACATGGGGGGCTTGGCGGCGTTGTCCTGAACGTTGCAGAGGAAACCAACAGATTTCTTTGAAGGAAGGACCATAGACGACTTCATACTAGAGGGCTCCTGAGTACAGACTCCGCCCTCCATCGAGGATCGGAATTCCACGGTTGCTGGAGAAACAAACACAAATCAAGAACATAATGTACAGATGAAATGGAAATTAAGGTCTACAAGAGAAATTAGGTGCTGCATCATTCAAGAGAAGGATATGGTTGCGCAATACAAACACACACACAGTGCAGACAGAAAGTACTCAGACCCCTTCACTTTTTCCACATTTTGTAACGTTACAGCCCAAATCTAAAATGGATCAAATATTTTTTTCCTCAATCTACACATAATACGCCATAATGACCAAGCAAAAAAAAAAGTGAAATGTTTACAAATATTTGTTAAAAAAAATTAACAAATACATTTACATAAACATTCAGACCTTTTGCTATGAGACTCGAAATTGAGCTCAGGTGCATCCTGTTTCCATGAGCATCCTTGAGATGTTTCTACAACTTGAGTTCACCTGTGGTAAATTCAATTGATTGGACATGATTTGGAAAAAGGCACATAAGGTCCCACAGTTGACAGTGCATGTCAGAGCAAAATCCAAGCCATGAGGTTGAAGGAATTGTCCGTAGAGCTCAGAGACAGGATTGTGTCAAGGCACAGATCTGGTGAAAGGTACAAAAACATTTCTGCAGCATTGAAGGTCCTCAAGGACACGTGGCCTCAATCATTTTTAAAATGGAAGAAGTTTGGACCCACCCAGACAAGCAATCGTGGAATTTGATCAGGGAGGTGACCAAGAACCCGATGGTAACTCTGACAGAGTTCCTCTGGAGATGGGAGAACCTTCCGGAAGGACAACCATCTCTGCAGCACTCCACCAAATCAGGCCTTTACGGTAGAATGGCCAGATGGAAGACACTCCTCAGTAAAAGGCACAACAGCCCGCTTGGAGTTGGAAGATTGAACTCTTTAGTTCTGAATGCCATGCGTCACATCTGGAGGAAACCTGCCACCATCCCACGGTAAAGCATGGTGGTGGCAGCATCATGTTGTGTGGAGCTTTTTCAGCGGCAGGGACTGGGAGACTAGTCAGGATCGAAGCAAAGATGAACGGGGGAAAGTACAGAGAGAACCTTGATGAAAACCTGCTCCAGAGCGCTCAGGACCTCAGACAGGGGCGAAGGTTCACCTTCCAACAGGGCAACGACCCTAAGCACACAGCCAAGTCAATGCAGGAGTGGCTTCGGGACAAGTCTCTGAATGTCCGAGTGCCCAGCCAGAGCCCGGACCTGAACCCGATCGAACATCTCTGGTGAGACCTGAAAATAGCTGTGCAGCGACGCTCCCCATCCAACCTGAGAGCTTGAGAGGATGTGCAGAGAAGGATGTGTCAAGCTTGTAGCGTCATACCCAAGAAGACAAGGCTGTAATCTCTGCCAAAGGTGTGTCAACAATGTACCGATTAAATGGTCTGAATCCTTATGTAATGTGATCAGGTTTTTTTATTTTTAT
This sequence comes from Oncorhynchus keta, assembly GCF_023373465.1. Lineage (NCBI taxonomy): Eukaryota > Metazoa > Chordata > Actinopteri > Salmoniformes > Salmonidae > Oncorhynchus > Oncorhynchus keta. Next base: position 30,954,305 of record NC_068435.1, on the reverse strand, counting down.
AAATGTGCAAAAATTTATAAAACCCCGTTTTTGCCTTGTCATTATGGGGTATTGTGTGTAGATTTAAACAACACATTTGATCCATTTTAGAATAAGGCTGAAACATAACAAAATGTGGAAAAAGTTAAGGGGTCTGAATACTTTCCAAATGCACCGTGTATATACACACACACACACACACACACACAAATCAATTCTCCTAGACAGGCGTGTTTTGCGCCCATCAGATCCTGCTGTGAAACTCAAAATGCACCACAGCTCCTTGTTCCTTTCGCATCAAGAGGTCGCCTCCCGCTAGCAACGACGGTGAGGAAAGAATGACTCATTGTTAAGTGAAGATACTCTGAGAGATGTTCAAACAGTGGAGTCTGACAGCTTTCCAAGGACCAATTCCTCACCATGTTAACAAAAAAAGTGTTATTTAACGGTTGCATAATGACGATTGTGGTAGGCTGGCAGCATGAGGTCCACGGACGTGTAGCTGGGAAAAGCCAGAGAGAGAGAGAGACTGACGTCTGACACATGGGGCCTCATCTGGGCCCTCAGATGAGAAAATACCCCTTTGAAACCATAACTTGATAGCAGTAGTAAAAACTTTCCTTGGTTGACCGTTTCAGAATAATTTTCTTCATGCACATTGTCAGGTAAGATAGTTGTTCCTAAAAGGAGCACAAAGGCAGGAATGCAAATAAGTCAGCCTACTACAGCACGTGAGCAAAATTAGACTTGAGGAACCATCGCTCCAATAAAAAGGACAAGGTTTGAGAGGGATCAGACTATCCATTTCGCTTATTCCATTTCCCAAATGCCATCAATACAAAGGAAGGGTGAGTTTGAAAACAGTAGGCTATACATTTATTTTTATTTTTTAAATCATTCATATATTTATGTTTCAGATTATTTCGTGCCCAATAGAAATTGTAATTAATTTTGTGTCATTTGAGTCAAGTTTATTTTAAATGAGAATGCATCTAAACCCTTCTACATTAATGTGGATTCTACCATGATTATGGACAGTCCTGAATAATGACGAGTGAGAAAGTTAGATGCACAAATAGCATACCCCCAAGACATTCTAACCTAGGGATGGGTAACTCCAGTCCCAGGGAGCCTCATTGGGGTCACACTTCTGCCCCAGCTAACACACCGGACTCCAATGATCAACTAAAATCATGATCTTCAGTTTAGAATGCAATTGGTTTAAGCAGCTGTGTTTGCTAGGGATGGGGAAAAGGAGTGACACCACTCTGGCTCCCAAGGACTGAGTTGCCCATTCATCCCTGTGCCAACTAACTTATTTTATTGAAAAGGTCTGTGGCGTCCGAAAGGTTTAGACTACAAACTAATATGACCCCTCTGTGGAAAGATGTTACCATGATTATGGATAGTCCTGAATGAATCATAATGAGTGGGAAAGTTAAGATGCACAAAGAGGGCTGTGGTGGTAATGAAAATGTGTTAGTCGGTTATTGTCATGCAAAAGACTGGCGGTCTCATGGTAATTGACTTTTAACATAAACACCTTTTAGGATCTTCAGTCCTCCACACATACAAGGCACTGATGCAAGCCTTTGGAACATCTACATAAAACATTTTAAAAAGTCTAATAAAATCCATTTAATATACACCATCACAATAAAGCCATGATGTATTTTAGGCAGGTCTAATAAAACATCATGATAGGGAGAATGAGTTGGCCTACTGTATGCCATCTGGCTACGCGCCATCCCATAGGCCCGGTCGTTTTGCAGACAAGATGTGTAAACGTCCTGTGCCATTATTTTATAGCAAAAAAATAATCATTGAACCTAGCTGAATAAAATAAATATTATTTTTCCCCATTCCAGAGCAAACGCATATGAAGTGGCTATGTTGAGCATAAAAGTGATCAGTTGAAACTGGTCCTATACACTAGATTTAGAGTTATTTGACAACTTTAGTTGTGAATGATGCAAACCTTAGAAATCAAAACATATCGCTTATGGCTTGCATGATGAGACTATAGGACTTTGAGAAAGTTGCAAAGGAAAGCTTGCGCTCCATTCCACACTGTTCTGTCATCAAGTAATCGTATTTTCACCCATCAGACTATTCTCAATGTAATATTGCCTTTATGTCAAATTAGTTTGGATTTAGAATGGCCCATTATCAAAATCTGCAGGAACAGGGGCAAAAATACATGTCAGCATATGCACTGGAATAGCTGATGCAGGCCACTTTCCCACAGGTTATTTCTTATCCCCTCACTCATGCTGGTTGGATGACCACATTTTAAAATACCCAAATACAGGACAAGAGGATGATTTTGCGGGACACCCTGGAATATGCATTTAGATCTTCTTGCAATTGAATAACTGTTTTAGTGAGAAAATTAGAGCAGCTGTAGTTAAAAACCTCTACGCGTTTGGTGTCCCTATACTGGACGGTAGAGCTAACGTGCACCAATGTGATTAGCAGCCATCTTTTCAGGACATAGACATGTCTTATATGGGCTGGCTTGATACGTTCACCTCTGAAGCTAAATAATGTTCTTACATTCAGTAATCTTGCTCTGATTTGTCATCTTGAGGGTCCCAGAGATAAAAATGTAGCATAGTTGGTTTGATAAAAAAAAATGTTTATATTCAAATAAAGGAACTGGTCTCTACAGTTTGAACCCCTGCTGTCTCTGGCTCCACACCCACCCTGCCATCTAGACGTGTTAAAGTTAGTGTATAAGCTAATGATCCATCGTGTAGGACATTCCTGGGAGTGCGTAAACTTACAGAAATGATATGGTAATACAACTAATGTTCTCTATAGTTATGTACCTGAAAACGTATCAATTGACCAATTTGGCACATTTTGGCACACTTGATCCAACATATTGTGCAATATTGCAATACTTCACTGGATCAATCTGAAACTTTGGACACACATTGCAAAATCTAAATTGCACCTAAACTGCAATACTACATTATGGCCTTTCTCTTGCATTTCAAAAATGTGGAACAAAAAGAAAATAGAAAACATTATTTTTTTTGTATCCCCTTTTACCAGATCTAATGTGTTATATTCTCCTACATTAATTTCCACAAAGTTCAAAAGTGTTTCCTTTCAAATGGTATCAAAAATATGCATATCCTTGCTTCAGGTCCTGAGCTACAGGGAGTTAGATTTGGGTATGTAATTTTAGGTGATTTCTTTTTTTTTTTAAAGGGTATGATCCTTAAGACGATAATTATTAAGACACTATATAGCCTTCTTGTATTTTGTTTCAATCAAAAAAATATTCAGCCTAGTAGCAGACATTCGCACGAGTTTTGACCTCATGAGATATTGTTGTTGTTGGACTAGTCATCTAAATATCATTAAAGGGTTGGTGTTTGTAACAGTACCATTATATAGAAAATGAATTCATCATTATGTGATCTTCCAAGAGAGGAAAGATGGATTCAGCTTTGACCTTAATGTGCACCACCGTGTGAGAAGTGGCAGAGTGTCTCCGGTGTGCTCTGGCAGCACTACACCCCTGCACTGAATGAGTTAATTGACGCGCACCAGCTGCACCTAGCCTATTCTTTTTCCGATCACAACATTTGATGCAAAAAGGAGACCACAAGTGTGGCGGTTTTATGAAAATCAGGGAATACGTGGCCAAGGAAACATTTCTGGTTGGTCTCAGGGAACATAAAACAGTTAAGTTGGGAGACATTTAAAGAACACGACTGAGGGAAGTAGCAGAAAATAACTAATGAGCATGGAGACTGGAAAGCCTCAAGTTTGAAGAAATTACCTTTATGTACACTACCGTTCAAAAGTTAAGGACACTTTGAAATGTCCTTGTTTTTTGAAAGAAAGAATTTCATATCTATTAAAATAACATCAAATTGATCAGAAATACAGTGTATTCATTGTTAATGACTATTTCAGCTGAAAACGGTTGTTCTGATTAAAGAAGCAATAAAACTGGCCTTCTTAAGACTAGTTGAGTATCTGGAGCATCAGCATTTGTGGGTTTGATTACAGGCTCAAAATGGCCAGAAACAAAGACCTTTCTTCTGAAACTTGTCAGTCTGTTCTTGTTCTGAGAAATGAAGGCTATTCCATGCGAGAAATTGCGAAGACACTGAAGATCTCGTACAACTGTGTACTACTCCCTTCACAGAACAGCACAAACTTGCCCTAACCAGAATAGAAAGAGGAGTGGAAGGCCCCGATGCACAACTGAGCAAAAAGGACAAATACATTAGTGTCTAGTTTGAGAAACAAAGTCCTCAATTGGCAACTTCATTAAATAGTACCTGCAAAACACCAGTCTCAACGTCAACAGTGAAGAGGCAACTCCGGGATGCTGGCCTTCTAGAGGCAGAGTTGTAAAGAAAAGCCATATCTCAGACTGGTCAATAAAAATAAAAAATTAAGCTGGGCAAAAGAACAGACACTGGACAGAGGAGCTCTGCCTAGAAGGTCAGCATCCCGGAGTCACCTTTTCACTGTTGACAGTGAGACTGGTGGTGTGGCGTAATATAGTTACCAAAACAGCCCCACGCACAAATATCATACACCCCCCCCAAAAAGAAATGCTGCCTCCAGCTATCGTAATTCCTTTAAATTCACACTAACAAAATGTGGAAAAAGCAAAGGGGTGTGAATACATTGAAGGCACTGTCTCTCTCTATTATGTGTGGGAGTATTTTGGAATTGTTTTCCAAAATTAACATCCTTGGAGCTGATTCGCTGGTATTTAGTCTTATGCAAAACTTTTTTTTTTTGTTAATTGCTCAGAACTTGGTGGGCCAAATAAAATGACCTGCGGGCCATCACAAAAACAGGCGAGGTTAGCATTTTTATTTGGGGGTGGGGGGTATGATGTTTACACGTCTTTCTTACTCATCATTATTCACGATTAATTCAGGACTATCCGTAATCAGGGTAGCATCTTTCCAGAGTGGTCATACTAGTTTGTAGGCCAAACCATTCGGAAGCTACAGATGTTTTTGAGAAGACTAATTTCTGGGACCATTTTTTAAATGTATTTTTATAATGTTACTTAGATTGATGCACTCTTAAGGATTCAAATGAACGGATCATGGATGAATGACTGCTATAATTCTATATTTAATGCACTTTTCACAGCATTTGTCCCCCCCAAAAAAACCTCTGGATACATTTCGTAACATAGTAAGAAGAATCATAAAAAATGTTTGGGTAGGTGCAACATAAGAAAATAAAAAAACAATTACAAAGAGTGAGTGAGAGATCTAACTGGTGGCCACACACACAAATCACTAAATGATTCCAATGCACTTTAGGAGTCAAGAAAAAAAGCCTTCAACTAGAAAGTGGCTGAATGACTTTCTGAAAGGAATGCAATTTGGCATTTAGCTGAGCAGAACATGCAATAAAATCACACACACACACTAATTCACTGAAGGATGACGAAACATTGATAAGCAAAACATTTTAGGGGCACAGGATTAAATTCATTTGATCCTTTTAAATTTTTGATAGGGAGGAAAGAATCTCACCTTTCTCAAAGATCTCCTTCAGCACACCTCTCTTAATCAGCTCCTCTCTGCTTTGCCTTACCGACATCTTCCTCTCCAGCACTGAAGGAAAAACATGGGAGAAAGCATGAGGATTGTTAAATCATGTAAACATAAATGATATCAATGGTGCAGATGCAGTTGTGTGTGCAGGAGCATTCGTATATGGAAAAACACTCAAACCTACACGGTAACCCTTGATTAAGGTTGTTGTAAAGCGGTGTTCCAAATATTTGGCCCCAAGTTCTGAGCAAATTTTTAAAACATTTTTATTTATAAGAGTGTTTTATTTAAAATATATATATTTTTTAAATAAAATGCAAATCAGCACCAAGTGATTTTTATTTAGGAAATCTGTTCCAAAATAGTACAGTACAGTGCCTTCAGAAAGTATTCACACCCCCCCCGATGACTTCTACATTTTGTTGTGTTCCAGCCGGAATGTAATAATTGATTACATTTGTCATCACTGGCATACACACAATACCCCATAATGTCAAAGTGGAATTATGTTTTTCAAAATGTTTACGAAATTCAGAAATTAAAAAGATGAAAATGTCTCGAGTCAATACTGATTTAACCCCTTTGTTAAGGCAAGCCTAAATAAGTTCTGGAGTAAAAAAAACATTAACAACTCACAAGTTGCATGGACTCACCGGGTGGAATAGTGTTTAACACCATTTTTGAATGACTACTTGACCTTTGTATCCGACACATAATTATCTGTAAGGTCCCTCAGTTGAGAAGTGAATTTCAAAACAGATTCAACCACAAAGACCAGGGAGGTTGTCCAATGCCTTTCAAAGGGCACCCATTGGTGGAAGGGAATTTTTTTTTAAAAAGCAGACATTGAATATCCCTTTGAACATGAAGTTATTACACTTTGGATGGTGTATCAATACACCCAGTCACTACAAATATACAGGCGTCCTTCCTAACTCAGTTGCTGGAGGGGAAGGAAACCACTCAGGGATTTCACCATGAGGCCAATGGGGACTTTAAAAACAGCTAGAGTTTAATGGTGATGGCTCAACATTGTAGTTACTCCACATACTTGTACAGAATACAAATATTCCAAAACATGCATCCTGTTTGCAACAACGCACTAAAGTAATGCTGAAAAAAATTAATACAAAGTGTTCTGTTTGGGGTAAATCACTCAATATTTACAAGCATAGTTGTGGCTGCATCATGTTATGGGTCTGCTTGTAATCGTTAAGGGCTGGGGAGTTTTTTTTACATGGACATTTGTTTTAACGGAATGAAACTAAGCACAGGAAAAATCTTACAGGAAAACCTGGTTCAGTTTGCCTTCCACCAGACACTGGGAGATGAATTCACTTTCTGCAGGACAATAACTTAAAACAAGGCCAAACCTAAATTGGAGTTGTTTACCAAGAAGACAGTGAATGTTCCGGTGTTACAGTTGACTTAAATCTGCTTGAAAATCTATGCTAAGACTTGTAAATGGCTGTCTAGCAATGGTCAACAACCTATGACAGAGCTTGAAGAATTAAAGATTTTAAAAAATACATTTAAAAAAAAAGGGCAAATATTGTACAGTCCAGGTGTGCAAAGCACTTACCAAGAAAGACAGCTGTAGTGGCTACCAAAGTTGATTCAGGGGTGTGAATAATTATGTAAATTAGATCTCTATTTCATTTAATACATTTGCAAAAATGTCTAAAAACATGTTATCACTGTCATTATGGGATAGTGTGTAGACGGGTGAGAGAGAAAAAAAAAATCACTTGAATCCATTTTGAATCCAGTCTAACAAAATGTGGAGTAAGTCAAGTGGTATGACTGCTTTCTGAAGACACTGTATATGATCATATACACATATTAATCAAGGTTTGAAATGATTATGTTTTAGTCAAAAATATCTGTTGAGCTCAATTTGCAGTCTACAAAATTATTTGTAATTATGTTCCGGCCTCCTGACCATCCACTTTTTAAATGCATTTTATTTGAGTTAAATAAAAATGGTCCTGTGGCTAAATCTAGTTGGTGATCCCGGTTATAGAGCTAATCATACGATTAGAGAAACAAGCATGAGGATTATGTTGGATCACCCACATCATCAATTAGTTCATATTGGCAATTTTCCCCCCTGGTCATTTCCAGAATGTGTTCACTTGGCTCCCAACACTGATCTGCACACTTGGGACTGAGCACACACACACACGTCACTGGCACTCTGGTCATCACGGGTACAGTGCGTCACACTATGTTCCCAAGAGGTCATGCATTCACCATAGGGACATGGGAGACGAGGGATGGGTGCAAAAATGCGAACACACTCAGTTTCACATAGCCTTCACGTAGTCTAAAATATTATGAATCGATGCCCAACTGCCCATCAAAATCAAGCAGAAGAATTGTTTTTAAAAAAAATGTAAGCCCGTTGAAATACTCATGTCTAACAAAATTCAGTTGGAAAGCAATGTATCAACTCAAGGTATTTCTTCAAAAGGCATCAAGATCTTAACCTCATTTGTAATAATGAAAGAGAATAATATAAGAGCAATGCAACACCTCCCAAAGTAATGCATTATGTATGAGCATGTCAAGCAGGCATATCCCAAAGCTAACCCTTCTATATTTAGATCTCAGTAGTTGAGGGACATTATCTAGCGCTGGGCTGAACCGAGGCAGTTCAGCATCATGGTTGTCACTTAAAAATCTACCCCTGCAAAGGAACCAATTAAGAATGTGAAATGAGGATCAGCAAGAACACTTGAGCAGCACACTGCGCAACATTCTCCCTGCAGACCACCAGCTCTTGTTCAAGTGAGATTACTCTGTGTGTGTGTGTGTGTGTGTGTAGTCAAACGTATAGTACGTGTGCATGCAAATGTGGTGTGCACATGTGAGTGGACTAAGGACCCGCCTGCAACACTTGACAGTAGGGGCCAGGGCCAATGCTAATGGACATCACCAAACCCCCCCCCTCCAACCCCCCCGCTCAGTCAATACACTGTGTGGATTATAACTAATGGCTTAAACTCAAAAGGGAAGGCACACATGAGAATGATTTTAAAATGTCAGAAAACTGTTGTGAGCCTCTAGTGCAGCCAGTCGGAGTGAACCCAGGTTTTCTAAAATGTCACATTGAATAAAGTTATCGTAACCTTATGTTTCATTATGAGCTCCTCCAGGACACCCAGATATTTAATACACCATCCAAACTTCAAAGGCTACCCAGCGAAACCCGTTGGGGATGGTCTGGAAGCCACGGGTTGGCTGCTGCAGAGATGGTTTGGCAAGTAGACAGGATCAAAACATCCCTACACCGTCCAGAAAGAGTCACCTCTACGGGAGCCTCAGGAGAAATGGAATTTGGGTAGTGTGCAAAAATATGCCATTTTGCAGAAATGGACTGCTGTACAAAAATAAAAATGGCATGAGAAGGATCTCCACCTACATACTAGTACAGCAGTCAGGCAGAGGAGTAGGAAAGCACTGTTAGAAAAAAAAGAAAAAAAAAGAAAAAAAAACTTCCTCCCACCCTATACCAAGAGGAAGTCAGCCAGTTTCAATGATGGGAGTGTGTGGAGTAGATCAATACATCTACTCTCCTGGTGTGTGAAGGATATGGCTGAGGGAGGAGCAGGCCGTTTGGGTCTAAAATGGCCTCATTCAATAAAGCACCAATCACGTCCCTCTGTCTAACTCACAACGTCGGTCACAAGCTGGCCAATCAAATGATAATGATTCTGTAATGGCAGCTGTGGCAAATCACGAGATCACATTTGTAACAGCCAGGAATGAAAATCACAGAGGTATTGCTGCACTACTGTGAGGCTATTGGAAGAGACTGGTGGTCACCATGATGTTCTCTTTTTAGTTAGGCCTCAAACCTAAATATAGATCTTAGTTTGTCACAGAAAATTCACATTAAGCCGCATCTAAATTCTATCAAACCGCTACATTTAAAACAGGTACATTGCTACTCTGATTAGCATGATTTGAGTTTATAAAATCAGAACAAACAAGGAGCAAACAGGCTTCAGAAAATATTTCCCATGGTTCTAAGCTGCTGAATATTGAAGGTAAATCAGGTTGTGTGTGAGAATGTCAAAACGCATTCTGAGATTACATTTAAATGTGATCGGGGGGGAGTAATTACCACAAGGTTTATGACATAACGGCTTGCGTAGAAATGATGGGATATGCGCAGTTATGCAATAATTCCTCTGATTCTGAAAAAAACCTCAGCCAGCTATGTCTTCAGGTTTGTCACAAAACATGTGGTTCTAGAAAACGGGAACAGAAAGAATATTACTGTACACTTAGAAATAAACTATTCAGTGTTCACAGAAAACTACAAAATCCCCACTTGTCGCCCGGTTCCAGAAATCGTATTAGAAACTGATATTCCACAGTAATAGTGTGCGAGTTGGCTCAGACCCAGAGCTTGAAAAAGTGACAATGTGAAGTCAAGAGTTATTCTTTCCACGGTCCGTTCACAGTAAACCTTGGCGATCATGGCTAAACTAACTACCCATGATCTGCACCGAGATGAGCAGATTACGAAGTCATTGGAGGGACTCGTCTCGGAGCATATTAAATGAAACTGGCATCGACTTGCAAATGCTACACTTAGTTTTAGAGAGAAATCTATTCTGCTGTGAATTGACCCAGATAGAGGAGAGGCAGAACATTCTCTACAGCACCAAGCCCCAGGCATGGGATATGCAATGGGAGGCATTTAGCGAGGCAATTCACTCACCAGTTAGCCTCACAAAACCATTGAAAAACTTCCATGCCGTGTCAGAGATGTTGTGGTGCTTACATCTGGAGTCAAGCATCTGTTTAGGGACAGCTAGAGAGGGTTTTTGTACACAAGTGACAAAGCAGTGTGTGGCTGTTATGGCATCTGGTGGCATTACCTTTCGTTACCCTTTTCTTTTTTTTTAGAACAGGCAGCTATGAATTATTCTAATGATTTATTCAAATACAGCTTGAGGACTGCTGCCCATCCTGAGCCTAAACCCAACAACCATCATGGAGCCTAAACCCAACAGCCATCATGGAGCCTAAACCCAACAACCATCATGGAGCCTAAACCCAACAGCCATCATGGAGCCTAAACCCAACAGCCATCATGGAGCCTAAACCCAACAACCATCATGGAGCCTAAACCCAACAGCCATCATGGAGCCTAAACCCAACAACCATCATGGAGCCTAAACCCAACAACCATCATGGAGCATACAGCAGGTCTAGCTACATAACATGAAAAACAAAAGGAATCCAAAATAATCAGCATTTTCAATGGCATTCAAAATAAAAGGAATCTTTAATATATATATATATATATATATATTTTTTTTTTTTTGAATGGGCTACATTAAATACAAACCTAGGAGTGGTCAGATTAGTGCCCCGCCCACCCAGGGAATGAAGCCTGATCCATTAACCTCTAGTTTCGTTCCATAAGATCACTAGACTACCTGACAGACAGGGAATATGGCAGGAGGCACAGCTGTCAGTTCTCTCAGTATTCAGAGTACTGTTGCTAGCGCACTCCTGGAGTTATGAGTAAAGCCCCCCCCTGCCTGACTAGAATACATAATCCTCTTGTGCACATTCACATTATCCAATTACCTGGCTGGAACATCTGCACGCCCAGCAGCTGGTCTGCTTCCTGCCTGTAGTCAGAGTCCCAATGATAAACATCATGAAACAAAATCACCAGAAGAGAAAAAAAACAGCCAAGCCAAACAAGGAGTCATGTTCAGCAAGGATAACCCTTGACCAATGAGCAAACCTAAGCTTAGCTCAATATTTCAGTTTAAAACTTCTGCACAATCAACGACCACATTTACATGCACATAGTATTCCAGATAGACCTTAACTGGGATTTGAGCAATTTCTAATTCAGGATCATCCATTTACATACACCTTTGATATCCTGCTCACGAGTATCTCTGTTACCATGAATAAACAGAAGGTTTTTTTTTTAATGAGGTGCGATTAAATAACAAAAACATTGCTTATAATGTCCAACATTTGGCAGGCTATAATTACTGTTGATACACGTGGCTTCTCTTTTTTCATTCCTTATAGTTGCACTATGCAGTAATCGCGCATTTCCTGGTTGCTGAAAAACTTGAATAGTTTGCCTAATTTCAGTTAGTATAGTGTAGAGAATCATAATACCATCTAAACCTCTGAAATATTTCCCATAACCAAAAATATTGTTTCAACTGGTGTACAAAACCGAAAGGATTTAAAAAATATATATTTTTAACTTAACAAGAAGCATAGAAATAGCATACATAGAAAGTTCTACCACTTCTTGGACTTCCTTTCCAAGTAGAATGATCGAGCTCAAACTCACATTTCCATGTGAATTTTGTCAGGTCACACAAAAAGTTACATATTGCCACTTTAATGCTCTAGAATACTCAAAGCCGTGCTCACCCGAAAATCATAAATCAATAGAATGAAGGCATCATCAACAATCTAGTTGACATCAGAAAAGTCCTTTCATTTCTGCCAGAGTGAGGAGGTTTAGGGACCGGGGAGATTTACCACACAAACTTTCCAAATGCAGTTTGTTGGACAGTTTTAAGGAAATGTAAAAGCTGTGAAAATTATCCAGCATGTTACTTAAAGTATTTCAGTTAGTCTTGATGCATATTTAATGTGGTTGAAAAGTGAAAATGTAATTTTACTGCATGAAACACTTCATTCTGCAGGAGTTAATATTATAATAGGCTACAGTCTGCTTAATCTAACAATCTACTTAATCTAATAACAAATAATTATACCTTTCATGTCTTTATTGAACACACCGTGTATGTTGGAAAAAGTATGTGAACCCTTGGATTTAATTTAACTGGTTGACCCTTCCTTTGGCAGCAATAACCTCAAACGTTTTCTGTAGCTGCGGAATAGACCTGCACAATGTTCAGGAGGAATTTTCAACCATACCACTTTACAAAACTGTCAGTTCAGCAATATACTTGGGATGTCTGGTGTGAACCACTCGAGGTCATGCCACAGCATCTCAAATCAGGTTGAGGTCAGGACTGACTGGGCCACTCCAGAAGGCGTATTTTCTTCTGTTGAAGCCATTATGTTGTTGATTTACTACTGTGTTTTGGGTCGTTGTCCTGTTGCGTCACCAAACTTCTGTTGCGCTTCAATTGGTGGACAGATAGCCTTAAATTCTCCTGCAAAATGTCTTGATAAAACTTGGAAATTATTTTTTCTGTTGATGACAGCAAGCTGTCCGGGCCCTGAGGCAGCAAAGCAGTCCAAAACCATAACGCTCCCTCCACCATACTTTACAGTTGGGATGAGGTTGATGGTGTGCGGTGCCTTTTTCTCTCCACACATAATGTTGTGTGTTCCTTCCAAACAACTTTTGTTTAATTTGTCCACTGAATATTTTGCCAGTAGCGCTGTGGAATATCCAGGTGCTCGTGCGAACTTCAGACGTGCAATGTTTTTTTTGGACAGTGGCTTCTTCCGTGGTGTCCTCCCAAGAACATCATTCGGTTTTAGTGTTTTACGTATCGTGGACTCAGATGTTAGCATGTTCCAGAGATTCCTGTTAGTCTTTAGCTGACACTCTAGGATTCTTCTTAACCTCATTGAGCATTCTACGCTGCGCATTCTTCTCTTGCAGTCATCTTTGCAGGACGGCCACTCCTAGGGAGAGTAACAACAGTGCTGAACTTTCTCCATTTATAGACAATTTGTCTTACCGTGGACTGATTAACATCAAGGCTTTTAGAGATCATTTGTAACCCTTTCCAGCTTTATGCAAATCTTAGGTATTCTGAGATCTTTTGTTTGAGGCATGGTCCACTTCAGGCAATGCTTCATGTGAATAGCAAACTCAAATTTTGTGAGTTTTTTTTTTTTATATTGCCGGGCAGCTCTAACCAACATCTCCAATCTCATCTCATTGATCGGACTCCAGGTTAGCGGAGTCCTGACGCCAATAAGCTTTTGGAGAAGCCATTAGCCTAGAGGTTCACATACTTTTTCCAACCTACACTGCAAATGTTTAAATTATGTATTCAATAGAGACAAGTAAAATACAATAATGTGTGCGTTATTAGTTTAAGCACACTGTTTGTATATTGTTGTGATTTGAGGAAGAATAGAACACGTTTTTTGACCAATTTATGCAGAAATCCAGGTAATTCCAAAAGGGTTTACATACTTTTCCTTGAAACTGTAAATTAAATGTTTCCAACTATTATGGTCCCATCTGAACTTTATACGGTGATACTATGCAAAACTGAGTCTGCACAGACATGGAAAAACAACAATAAATGGTATAAGATGTTTACATGCCACAGTATCCAGTCTAAGATCAGCATATCCCAGGTATCTTATTCAGGTTACTCATAACCGGGATAGGAGCAGAGTTGGGTTATTGTAAAAACGGGATATGATGGTTTATAAGAGTCAACTCAAAAACACAATACTCGAGTATCCCAAATAATGAACAGGATGTTGGTTCGCATGTAAACGTGGTCAATGTCAGTGGACAACAGAGACCACTGCTGTAAACCACGAGCTCAGCAGTCTCCATATAGCCTACCCTGGTTCTGATTTGTCAAACAGAGCTCAATCCTAGCATAAAATAAATATTATTTGTTGCAAATGAGTCCAAAAAAAACACCACCTACAATGTCCTCTCCAGTGTTTGTAAACAAACATCCGGACAGTGTAGAAAGGGCCTGAAGTGAAAAGCTGTTACAGGAGCCAGCCCAATGGAAAAAGCTAGAAGGTCTCAATATGCCGGTAGTGTAATCAGTAGGAAAAATAAAGGTCACTAGATTATAGAAAAGATACTACATAGAGAGAGACGTCTTGTTCATTGGGCTTTATCGTTGATTTAACACAACAACAAATTGTGTTAAAGTTTGCTGCTCCATTTCACTCAGGAGAGGGAGAAAGAAAAATAATCTGGGCTTAAACATTCAGTCGACACCATGCATACAAAGTGGAAAGAGAGCGAAGAGTCGTCAAGTCAAGGTGTCAGCTTTTCACTCAGAGCCAATGGACTGTCAGAGTTCCCAAGTCTAGAGTAAAGTGTTGGGTCAGCAATACGAACCAGGCTCAAAGCTAAGAGCAAGAAGGCGACAGTCACAGTAGAGAAGCCCTCAACACCTTAAGTGAACGAAAAAAAGAAAAAAAAGTGCATATCACATCATTGCCAATCTCAATAAAATCACTGACTGATGAATGATCAACTGCATGAATAGGAAATGTGAACACTAACGAAAGCACCATTAAATCCAGTTCTACCCAGCACAGCTTCAGGGAAGAAAACTCTTGGGAACAGAGAAGCGGGGTAACATCAAAACCTTCAGTGGCGCCTGGAGGAGCAAGAACCCAAATATAGAGAGGAGTTGAGCTCTCCACCTCACTGACCTAATGGAAAATCTGAGTGAGGGAGCTGATTCAGAACACCAAGACATCTTGCAATCTTTTCATGTCCAGCGGATAGTCAGGCGAGGGCAGAAAAATTGACAGGGGAAGAGGTCAGATTGTCAGGGGAGTTCACACCAAGGCTAGCGGCAAACCAGGGCAGTGTGCAGAATAGCTAAGAAGCGCTCACATCTTGGGCCCTTACCTGCAGAGGTCTGCCTGAACTTCTCACTCTTCTTCTTCCTCCACTTCCAGGGCTTGAGGAGACGGCCCAGAGTGGCAAACTTGCTGCGGCGGCGGATGGGTGGGGTGTGCGTGCCAGGGACCAGGGACTCAGAGCGCATTGCGGCCAGCCTCTCGACCTCCTCTGCTGTAGGGACACAGGAGAAAAGGGGCTGATTAGGGTGTTTTCACATTATAGTCCTCTTTAAAAAGAACAGATTTCAGTAAACTCTGGGGTGAAGCAAAAAATAATAATCCAAAGAACTCCATTCTCTCTGGATTCACACTACCCTTGGCTTTAAAATGAGGACTTGGCTCTCTTGCCAGTTCACCTCAAGATTGTTGTGGTCCAAGTCCTCTTTGCAATCACTTGCTATGTTTAGAAAGGAACCAAGATATTTTTTAAACATTCACTCAGTGCACTCTTGGTAAATCAATTTTATTGGTCACATAGACATATTTTGCAGATGTTATTGCGGGTGTAGTGAAATGCTTGTGTTCCTAGCACCAACAGTGCAGTAGTATCTAACAATTCACAACAATACACAAAACTAAAAGTAAAAGAATGGAGTTAAGAAATATATAAATATTAGGATGGAAATGTCAGAATGGCATTGACTAAAATAGAGTTAAATACATATGAGATAAGTAAAGCAGTATGTAAACACTATAAAAGTGACTAGTTGCGGGTGCAGTGACTAGTGTTCCATTATTAAAGTCGACAGTTTTCCATGTCTATGTACAATAGGGCAGCAGCCTCTAAGGTGCACAGTTGAATAACTGTGTGGTAGCCAGGTAGTGACAATGACTAAGGTTCAGGGCAGGGTACTGGGTGGAGGTTGGCTAGTGATGGTGATTTAACAGGGATGGCCTTGAGATAGAGGCGGTTTTTCAGTCTCTTTCAGTCAGGCTTTGATGAACATGTATGGACCTTGCCTTCTGGATGAACAGGCAGTGGCTCGGGTAGTTTATTCCAGACCCATATCAAACATCTCCAATTCAAAGTTAAATCTAGAATTGGCTTCCTATTTCGCAACAAAGCATCCTTCACTCATGCTGCCAAACATACCCTTGTAAAACTGACCATCCTACCAATCCTCGACTTTGGCGATGTCATTTACAAAATAGCCTCCAATACCCTACTCAACAAATTGGATGCAGTCTATCACAGTGCAATCCGTTTTGTCACCAAAGCCCCATATACTACCCACCATTGCGACCTGTACGCTCTCGTTGGCTGGCCCTCGCTTCATACTCGTCGCCAAACCCACTGGCTCCATGTCATCTACAAGGGGCGGCAGCGTAGCCTAGTGGTTAGAGCGTTGGACTAGTAACCGGAAGGTTGCGAGTTCAAACCCCCGAGCAGACAAGGTACAAATCTGTCGTTCTGCACAGGCACTGCGTCATTGAAAATAAGAATGTGTTCTTAACTGACTTGCCTGGTAAAATAAAGGTTTAAAAAAAGAAAAAAAAAACCCTGCTCGGTAAAGTCCCCCCTTATCTCAGCTCGCTGGTCACCATAGCATCTCCCACCTGTAGCACACGCTCCAGCAGGTATATCTCTCTAGTCACCCCCAAAACCAATTCTTTCTTTGGCCGCCTCTCCTTCCAGTTATCTGCTGCCAATGACTGGAACGAACTACAAAAATCTCTGAAACGGGAAACACTTATCTCCCTCACTAGCTTTAACCGCCAACTGTCAGAGCAGCTCACAGATTACTGCACCTGTACATAGCCCACCTATAATTTAGCCCAAACAACTACCTCTTTCCAAACTATATTTTATTTATTTATTTTGCTCCTTTGCACCCCATTATTTTTATTTCTACTTTGCACATTCTTCCATTGCAAAACTACCATTCCAGTGTTTTACTTGCTATATTGTATTTACTTTGCCACCATGGCCTTTTTTGCCTTTACCTCCCTTCTCATCTCATTTGCTCACATTGTATATAGATTTGTTTATACTGTATTATTATAATAATAATAAATGCCATTTAGCAGACGCTTTTATCCAAAGCGACTTACAGTCATGTGTGCATACATTCTACGTATGGGTGGTCCCGGGGATCGAACCCACTACCCTGGCGTTACAAGCGCCATGCTCTACCAACTGAGCTACAGGACCACTATTATTGACTGTATGTTTGTTTTACTCCATGTGTAACTGTGTTGTTGTATCTGTAGAACTGCTTTGCTTTATCTTGGCCAGGTCGCAATTGTAAATGAGAACTTGTTCTCAACTTGCCTACCTGGTTAAATAAAGGTGAAATAAATAAATAAAATGCACCTTCGCCACACTATCTGTGTGGGTGGACCATTTCAGATTGTCCGTGATGTGTACACCAAAGAACTTGAAGCTTTCCACCTTCTCAGCTGCGGTCCCGTTTATGTGGATAGGGTCGTGCTTCCTCTGCTGTTTCCTGAAGTCCACGATCAGCTCCTTCGTTTTGTTGACGTTGAGGGAGAAGTTATTTCCCTGGCATCACGCCGCCAGGTCCCTCACCTCCTCCCTGTAGGCTGTCCCCGTCATTGTTGGTAATCAGGCTGTTGTGTCGTCTCTTGTGTCGTCTTCAAACTTGATGATTGAATACAGAGTGCAGGACAAGCCACACCACCAGGACAGGTTATTGGACAGCCAGGGATGTACCTACATAAAGTTTGAATGATAATACTTAGCATTTAGCTAAAAAAATATATACATTACAGGATAAATGAAAGAATAATAATTGCAGATTAAATAATGCTTGTGTACTCCAAATTGCACATTTGTTCATGGAGGTTTGTGGTACTAATGTGAGGGGCTATGGGACGGGAAACGGTGTTGCAGTAGTCTACTGCTTGATATGAGAATAAGAAGTGAACCTGGCGAGAGTAAACAGACCTGTGTATTATCAGACAGCATAATGCAGGATATATTCAGAATCTGAACAGCAGGAAGCTGCGGATTAGTCCGCACTAGCTTGCCAAAAAAACAGACCAGGGAGAAATAATTGTGTTTAGCCTACTAGCTCCTTATAGTCACTAGAGCGTTTGTCCTCCTTTGATGTAGTTTTTGATATCAAGAGGAGTAACTGACGAGAAAACGTGCTCAAGCTAATAGCAACAGAATAAGTGATAAGGCATCCATATTGAAATGACAGACTCTCCCAGACTTGTCCTGATAAAAGCAGTGCGTTGGCCTATGCTACAGTCCTAATCCACATACGCATCACCTCTACACTGAACAGGACTAGTCTCTGGCGGTCTATACTTACAAAACTTGTGCTTAAAACTTGCAATTTGTTAGCTTCTCATGAGATAACTTGTTACAGACCAAGTGTGCTATTTTAATATACTGTAAAACTATTTGGTGGAATGTGCTTTGTGGCTGCCCGAATGTTAAATTTGCTTGGACTCTTCTGTTCCATTTGTACATGTGTATTTGCAGGGCACAACCAAAAAGAAACTAAGCATCACAGTTCCTTCTCCCTAAATTCCCTTTCCCCTCTGAGTCTTATTCACTCAAATGCTCACACACACACACACACACACACACACACACACACGTTAGGCCTGAAAAAATAAATGCCTATAAAAACATATCTAACTGATGGGATACACGAGCTACATTCCTTGCCAAATGACAGTTATCACTAATTCAAAATCGACTGGTTGATTAAAGTAGGAAAATATGTGTGTTCCAACAACGAGCTGCAGTTTTGTAATAATTACGTCCCATCGATTTTCCGCTTATGCTACTTAGCTGCTAGTGCCATATATATATATAGAAACCTTTTCAGAGTTGCGATCACAGCGTGAAAATACAAGCTGAGAACTAACGCTCAGATTATTATATATTTTTTTAAACAACTTAAAAAACATAAGCCTAAGCAACATTAGCCAATTAAAAACAGAACTGTAGCAATGAGGTTTGTGCAGTAAGCTATATCCCAAATACGTTATCAAGAAGGCAGTAATCTCAGCAGAGGCGCTTGCTTGTAGAAGCCTATTGCCCTATTGCTTGAATTGTCCTGCCAATCTTCTCCTCAGACCATGTAGGTATATGATCTCACTGGTAATAGATCATTTGTTGCATGACTTGTGAGGCAAAGCTGAGTGAACAATATTAGCTTATTTTTTTACTGGCTGCCCCTCACCCGACTCACTGTCCCTCATCCCTCCCTTTGCTGAAGAAAGTGAACAGTCTTCCAGCTGATGGCGAAACTTAAGTGGGACTGCATTATTTATGCCTCATGCACCAATTCATAGTTACTCTTATGACCAAAGAATGAAATATTCCTAAAAAAAAAAAACATTATTTTTAAAGACCAGCCAGAAATAAGAAAGTTAGCTTATTGAAACACTTTGCTGTACTCATTCATTGCAGCTGCAATGCTGGTTGTAGCGTGAGTGGAAGTAGGAAGAACATTGATGCTGAATCAGAACTTAAACATGAACTCACTCATGAAAAAAAAAAAAATCTCTGCTGTATCGTTGAGTCTCTAGTCATGGTTTTAAATGTTTGGAAATCTCACATGATCAACTTTGCTGTGCGTTCGAGGCTTCTTTTTACAGTCTATGGCACAAGGCAACTGTGCAGATGCAGTGATCTGAACCATATGATTGGCCAGCGGTAGGCCTATTAGGTGCACTTGATTCGCTTTCTGGGCCTGCCGAGTTGGTCGGAGTTCTACCTTCAGACACAGGTAAGAAAAATACAGAAAATAAATAAAAGTAACAAATAATTAAAGAGCAGCAGTAAAATAACAATAGTGAGGCTATATACAGGGGGTACCTGTACAGAATCAATGTGCAGGGGCACAGGTTAGTCAAAGAAACATGTACATGCAGGTAGAGTTATTAAAGTGACTACGCATAGATAATAAACAGAGTAGCAGCAGCATAAAAGAGAGGGGGGGCAATGCAAATAGTCTGGGTAGCACTTTGATTAGATGGTCAGGAGTCTCATGGCTTGGGGGTAGAAGCTGTTTAGAAGCCTCTTGGACCTAGATCTGGTGCTCCGGTACTGCTTGCCGTGAGGTAGCAGAGAGAACAGTCTATGACTTGGGTGGCTGGAGTCTTTGATCATTTTTAGGGCCTTCCTCTGACACCACCTCGTATAGAGGTCCTGGATGGCAGGCAGCTTGGCCCCAGTGATGTATTGGGCCATACGCACTACCCTCTGTAATGCCTTGAGGTCAGAGGCCGAGCAGTCGCCATACCAGGCAGTGATGCAACCAGTTAGGATGCTCTCGATGGTGAGGCTGTAAAACCTTTTGAAGATCTGAGGACCCATGCCAAATCTTTTCAGTCTCCAAATTGAGCCCCGTATGAAAATAAATGAGAATAACCATTCCATGCACATCACTTCACAATGGCAACTTTTCCCATTTGGAAAAATATTATTTTCGATTTTATTCTGTTATATTACATCATGTTTTTATTTCATATAAAATTGGTGTCTTGACAGTGATAATGGCAAAAAAAAAAAAAGTTTTACTAAACCTGGCTGTGCTTCTACAAGCAAACGCCCCTGCTGAGGTAACTGTCTTTTTGAAGACAGTGTTTCAAAATATAACCAGTTGGTATTACAGTTTCAATATACTAATCTTAAAAATGACAATTTCTTTTAATAATTGACTGAATATAGTGTATATGCGCCAATTTAGCAATTAGGATTTGTTATCTGTAATGGTTATGATAAATTAGGCATTGTTGCCATATAAATAAATGCACCAATTTTTCCAGTGCGAGCCTTGTGTTATAAAAATGTTGTTTTCTTCATTCAAGTGCAATTTTTTATTTTTTATAAATAAAAATGTATGAGTACAAGAGCAGGCAAAAATTGCCAAAGGCCCATCCCCAATACAGGATACCGCGGGAAGATGCAGTGTAGATAGCGTTTACGCATTGGCAAGACGTCTTTCAAATGTATTTAGATTCTACATCTTTCATGTCGGTCCAAGGTCTCGCCGACATCTTCCCAGTGTACCAACACTCTCCAAACTACATAATCCTCACGCAATTTGATACATTGTCCAAACACGTGCGCTTTCTGGTTTTGGAATATCAAAATAGCAAAACATATTGGCACCTACGTTTCGTATTGTGAGGTCCTTGGCAATTCCCAGCCCCAGTAAAACAAAACACATCAGAATAAGTAGTCAGAATGTTGAATAAACTTAAACCTACTCTACCCGTTCGCTGATTTCGTACTTCCTTGACAATATCCACAGGAACGTATTATCGATCAGACTTCAAAACAATTGACCCGCGGGTGATTTTATTTGCCCCTCCCACATTTGAGCAAAAGTCTTTACAAGTGATTTTGGAAATATGATCCAAAGTAGTCCCACGCATAACAGAGATATGCGATCGTATACAAATGTAACCAAGGTTTGAAATCATTTTTGTCAAATATATCGTTTTTGGCTTATTGTGGTCCATTTTAAGTCTACAAATGATATGTGATTATGTTCACTGACCTTCCACTCAAGAGAATATTTAAATAAAAATATGCCCGCAGCTGAATCTCATTGATAATACCCATTTTATATGGTATTGCGCATGTGCCAGGGTTTTGCAAAGTCTATTTAGTAAGAGTTTCCTGTGGATATTATTTGGACATTAGGACCAACTGCATAGACAACCAGTAGAGTAAGTTCAAATGGAACTTATTTCTGGCTTGTAAGAAAACCTTTTTCACAGTTTGATGTAACACACACACACACAGAGAGAGAGAGAGTTGTCACCATATAACAGTCAATAGTGAGTTATATACTTGAGTAATAATATAGGCAAGGTCTGCCCTGATGACAGCCATGCAATCTGCCACCTCAGTCATCACTAGCTCAGGGACAGGTCGACAGTGTCAGTGTCACACCACCCCTGCCATGTGCAGACAGACACCGCCACTGACCACAGCGTACATAATTAAATCAAGTCACCATGATGGGTGACAAGCGACAACATGGGAGTGTCACTTCACAGGTAGGGAAGGCAGCCGCTCCACCGGGGGTATAGCATGATAAATCATGTGAACCAAGGTGGACATGAATGCAGTGAAACAGACGATTACCTAAATGCAGTGCCTGATGCCGCTCACAGCCTCAGCCTCACAGCCAACCATCTTAGGAATCCTGCCACATGTCTATAAATAGATTGACTCGATGCTAATTGAATCCAGTGGTGCTTCAAATGACTTCAAATGGAGTCCAAAAAGAAAGAGCGAGATGGGGGGTTAAGACCTGAGCACAGAAATTCATAAAAACATTGTTCATTTGTCACCTATGCATTTCAGACAACAACAAAGGATAGCCAACCACACACTTCCTAGATTTGTTGACAGGGATGCAAATTGATAGCGACATGGTTTATTTTCCCGGCTGTGTTTGGTGACAGATACTTCCATAGTAGCCCACACCAAACATCCTCAAGACATCCACCATGTCATATGAGCAGCAGCGAACAAATAAAAAGCACTTTGCAGTCAAAAGTTACACACTTCTTGCAACACAACAAAAACTCAAGAGAATGCTACAAAGACTAAAAGAGGCTTTAGAGTGTAGGCTACCACAGCCCTAGTGTTTCTTTACAAGCATGTATTCTCTGATACACACACACACATCTACACTCCTCTGGCCAGTTTCCCAGATCCAGATTATGCCTAGTCCATGAACCAAAATGTATCTTGGTCCTCAATCATCTTGGCTGAGTGAGTGACATTCTCCTTCATGTTTGGGTGGGGTGGAGTAGAATCAGTAGGGGACTGAGAATGACCACTTTAGGTGCTAATCAGGAGGAGGGGGTAGTAGAGCCTGGGATGGAGGGGGTCATCAAGAGGATTCCTCTGAGTATTAGGTCTATGAGTAGTAAACCACAATGCATATTGTGGAGCAGGCTCTTTGTGGTGTTAGAATAAGGCAAATTTTACACCCACACCAGTAACCTGCTCCAAAAGAAAAATATCAGTTCAACAACTCATAATATCATGGGTAATACACTGTAGCTGCTGTTGCATACCACTCTTTCCTAGAAATAATGCATTATAGCTGCCAATGTCTTGATACATGTGTGGCCCACTACGCATTGTGTCAAACTAAGTGATGTTACAGTTATCCCAGAATGCAACAGAATGGCAGTGTAAAGAATAGTATGACCATAAAGCAAGTACAGGATTACACATAGCAATGGAGTCAAGGCTCCGATGGAAAAGTACATTGTGTCTATGATGAAGGTTACCAGGATTACCAGAATTAAATACATCAAGCAATTTTAATCTCATAACTCTAGGACATACATCATCGCGGAATGGGCAAACAAGAACTGCGCATGTTACCCCCCCCCCCTATTGAGCGTGTTCAATGAAACCACTCTGTTTGATAGCCAGCAGAGCTGAAGGGAGACCGTACCACAACGCATCCATATGCCGCTATAGGCTAGGCTACTCACCGTCCTGGGTATCGTTCGCGCGGCTGCAGTTGCTGCAAATGTGCTTGATCTCTTTCCCGATGTGACAGTGGATCATGAAGGGCATATTGTTATTCTGGTGATGCTGATGGTTGGTTTGTTGCTCTTTCTTATTGTTGTTGAGAGACATCATTCTGACCAGGTAAAATGCCTTCTTCTTCGGTTTCTCAACCGTCACAGGCGTATTGTTTCCCCTGAAGCCCGTGTTATTGAACCAACTCCCATGCATGATGGTGGGCCCGGGATCCGCAGCCATCGGGTAGTTGGCCGTCTTGAACATAAAGACACGAAAATTGATTCGCGTCTAAATGCACTGCATACGGGGAGGGGTTTTTAAACAAACGGCGCCTCGACTCCTACCTGACCTCACCCCTTCAACCAATCACGAGGGTTTCGCTCCGCGCGTTTGCAGAACCCCTTTCTCTTCTATCAACGACGTCAGATAGAATATTGTAATTTCCACACCTGCACCTGAGGTTCCGATCTAGTGCACTCACACCCGCCTGCCTCCGCAATGCCAAGGGCAGAAGTCAAAACCACGGATGCAACTATACTATGATGATGGACCATTGCCGCTAGAAGACATATCGAGTGTGTGAATTGCAGTGCCTCTGCCTCTCCCTCGGTCCCCATCCTCGTCTGCAAAAATAATCCGCTCACGGCAAGCATAATTGGCTACCCAGTGTTCACTCCTGCAGTTATATTAGTCTACAGACAGAAAGTAAAGGTTTAACATCAAATCCCAAGACTTGATAATGACAAGAATGATTATAGGCTCCAGCTACATGATACACTATATGACCGAAAGTATGTGGACACCTGCTCGGAACATCTCATTCCAAAATAATGGAAATTAATATGGAGTTGGTACCTCCTTTGCTGATATAACAGTCTCCATCCACTCTTCTGGGAAGGCTTTCCACTAAATGATAGAACATCTGCAGGGACTTGCTTCCATTCAGCCACAAGCACATTAGTGAGATCGGGCACTAATGTTAGACCTGGCTCACATTCGGAGTTCCAATTCATTCCAAAAGTGTTCAATGGAGTTGAGATCAGGGCTCTGTGCAGGCCAGTCAAGTTCTTCCACACCGATCTCTACAAATAATTTCTGTATGGACCTCGCTTTGTGCATGCGGACATTGTCATGATGAAACAGGAAAAGGCCTTCCCCAAAATGGTGCCACAAAGTTGGTTGCACAGAATCATCTAGAATGTCATTGTATGCTGTAGCGTTAAGATGTCCCTTCACTGGAACTAAGGGGCCTAGCCCGAAACCATGGAAAAACAGCCCCAGACCATTATTCCTCATCCACCAAACTTTACAGTTGGCACTATGCATTGGGGCAGGTAGCGTTCTCCTGGCATCCGCCAAACCCAGATTCTTCCATCGGACTGCCAGATGGTGAAGTGTTATTCATCACTCCAGAGAACGCATTTCCACTGCTCCAGAGTCCAATGGTGGCGAGCTTTACACCACTCCAGCCAACGCTTGGCATTGCGCATAGTGATCTTAGGCTTGTGTGCAGCTGCTCGACCATGGAAACCCATTTTCATGAAGCACCTGACGAACAGTTCTTGTGCTGACGTTGTTTCTAGAGGCAGTTTGGAACTCGGTAGTGAGTGTTGCAACCGAGGACAGGCGATATATATGCGCTACGCACTAAAGCACTCGGTTGTCCCGTTCTGTGAACTTGTGTGGCCTACAGTGGTGTAAAGTATGTAGAAATACTTTAAAGTACTTTTGGGGGGGTATCTGTACTTTACTATACATTTGACAACTTTGACTTTACTACATTACTATAGAAAATAATGTACATTTTATTACATACATTTTCCCTGACACCCAAAAGTACTTGTTACATTTTCAATGCTTAGCAGGATAGGTAAATGTTCCAATTCATGCACTTATCAAGACAACACATTGTCATCCCTACTGCCTTGGATTTTGTGGACTCAAAAAACACAAATGTATCATTTGTAAATTATGTCTGAGTGTGCCGTTGGCTATCCGTACATAAAAACAAGAAAATGTTGACGTCTGCTTTGCTTAATATAAGGATACTTAAGTATATTTTAGCAATTACATTTTTCTTTTTGATACTTAAGTATATTTAGAACCAAATACTTTTAGACTTTTACTCAATAAGAATTTCACTGGGTGACTAACTTTTACTTGAGAAACTTTCTATTAAGGTAACTATACTTTTGCTCAAGTATCACAATTGGATACTTTTTCCACCACTGGTGGCCTACCACTTCACGGCTGAGCCGTTGTTGCTCCTAGACGTTTCCACTGACTTGTTGGATCCTATGATGGTGCCACGTTGAAAGTCACTGAGCTCTTCAGTAAGGCCATTCTACTGCTAATGTTTGTCTATGGAGATTGCATAGACCTGTCAGCAACGGGTGTAGCTGAAATAGCTGAATCCTCTAATTTGAAGGGGTATATACTTCTGTATATATAGTGCAGTTTGGATAGAGAGCTTGTTCCTACTTGATTAGAAAGGCAATT
Organism: Oncorhynchus keta; assembly: GCF_023373465.1. Taxonomy (NCBI): domain Eukaryota; kingdom Metazoa; phylum Chordata; class Actinopteri; order Salmoniformes; family Salmonidae; genus Oncorhynchus; species Oncorhynchus keta. The sequence goes on along the minus strand of NC_068435.1, from coordinate 30,928,184 downwards.
ATACACCAATTGAACCCAATTCACTGAAAAAAATGGAAGAATTACACTTTGAATTGCAATTAACTTCTGCTCTTGTTATGATAGTGTGAAATATTAATCCCAAGGGAAGGTAAAATAAAACTAGCCTTTATTGCTAAACACACACACACACCATTTTTGTGCATGAAGCAAAATTATCTTGTCATGTTAGAGGAAAATCAATCATTAGCCTGCTAACTTTAATTAATGTATCTGCCATTGTACCAACTATCCTTCAAATGTGTATAAAGGGAGTCATTAACCCTACTGTGCCTAACAGAATATTCAATAGGCCTATAGATCATACTCTTTATCAATAAACTAGTCACTAGCTACTGCTTTTCCTGGGGTTTGGCTCCATCACACATGTTCTTGTACTTGTTCTTGTACTTTTCTAGTAAAGTACAGGATGCAATCATGAGGCTCCTGGCAAGAGGCAAAAGCCCTCAGAGGAAAGTGAGGTGTACAGTAATGGTGGACGCTCTATGCCCGCAATGGGTCCAAAAGGACCAAGTGAAATAAGTATACTTCGCTATGTATTTTTTTGGACAGTGAAGCTAACTTTTAATTTGGCTCTATATTCCAGCATTTTGGATTTGAGATCAAATATTTCATATGAGGGGACGGTACAGTATGTCATTTGAAGGTGTCATAAGTATTTGGACAAATTCAGTAATATGTGTATTAAAGTACTAATAAGTTCAGTATTTGATCTCATATTCCTAGCATGCAATGACTACAATATTGTGACTCTACTAACGTGTTGGATGCTAGAAATATGAAACCAAATACTCAACTTTTGACTTCTTTAATATACTAAAAGTGAATTTGGCCAAATACTGAAAACACCTTAAAATGTGGGGACTAGATACATAAAGTGCTTTCATTCCTAAACGGTAAAACGGTAAAACAGATATGTATATAAAAAAAATCAAATAAAAGGTGACATTCTGTACTGTCGCCTCATGAAACATTTGATCTCAAATCCAAAATGCTGGAGTATAGAGCCAAATTGAAAGTTTCAGCTTCGCTGTCCAAAGAAATATGTGGATGGAAATCATGATGCATAGTCACGGTAGGGAAGGAAGGAGGGAGGTTGCGCAGTCATGTTAACAATCATAACAACTGCTCTATATCAGTGCGTCATGCCGTTTTATGCTGACGGCGGCCGTAGCATCTTTATCATTTGGGCTTGGAGAATTGCATGTCTGGAGCCTGGCAGATTGAGTTACTGCGTCTTCAGCCCAACTACCGACCAGGGCTTCAAATCCTAATTGAAGGATAAGATTGATAAATCAAAGGAGCAGATCTTTCTAGACTGGCAACACGCAGGTTGGGTACAGCCTATCGTGCATAATGGCCAACCACTAACCCAGCGGCACGCCACCCCATAGCCATGCAGTCCCCTTGCACTCCGACTCTCGATCCTCACAAAGTTCAACTCCAGAAGTTAAATGAGGCAGTAATAAGGCTGCGGGAACATAGGGAAGAAATCTAAAAGGTCCCCATGGTATTTTCAATCATGTTTCAGACAGAATATATTTTTGGTTTGTGCGTGTGTATGTGTGGTGGCTTTGATGTTCCTTTCAATGAGCTGCGGTTTATTCCAGTGACTTCAAAGCCCCTATCCGAAATGAGGGACAGAAGCGCCTGATTTTCCAACTGCCGCCACGGTGCGATACGGTGGAGTCGGTGCCCTTGGCCACTTTTTTGATTACAGAATATGACCATGTGCTATTCACACCAACTGCCCGGAAGATGGACAGTAAGGTTATCTACACTCCCACACTTGGCCAGTAATAAATGAAGACTTAAACAATTATTGTCAGGTCATATTTATGGAGTTCCAGCTGTGTGTGTGTGTAAGGATAAGGTATTGTCCATAAGACATCCATAAACTGACAGGGCTAATTTAGCTCACAAGGGATCAATCTTAAACCTCAGATTCACTACCTTCTACTGTATGTATTGTATGTAGGCCTGTGTGTTTGCGTACTTCAGCTCTGTATGCGACGGCTGGCATCTCCCTTCGATGATTCCTCTAAGCAGCACATGTTCAAAGCTGCATGCCAGACCCTATCAGTGTGTGCCGCTCCAGTGTTAGCTGTTGGCTCACGTGATGTGTGGCAGCGTTCTTATGTAACTACAGGCTGTGGAAAGGGCCCAAGCACATTACTTGGGCTCATTCATGGGGAAACAAGCCAAGTATGTTTTATTTATTTTAGGCTCCGAGAAATGTTAGTTGTTTTTAGCTACAGTAGCATTTCTTGAAGGGAGAAAAAATATTTTAGGTGGTCATTTTTTAAGTGATTTTTTAAAAGCGAGTTAACTTTATACTTTAGATGTAAAAGGCTATAGACACGGGCCATACCTTTCTTTCACCAGAGTGGAAATGTATTTGGTCACTCATTCCCTCTACAGGGGAAGCTATAAATCCCATTCCCTCTATAGCCTCGGCTCCAGGCTTCGATCACATTCAGCTAGCAGTAAGCCACCAGCATTTAAACCTATGTTCAACAAGTACAGTATTCATCATGTTTGTCCATGTTTGATTATTTATCTTGTTGGATAGATTTGAACATGTACAGCATAATAGAGTATTACACATATTGTTCCGGTTTCATACATGCCTCACATCATTTGTATTATTTTTTAAATGTAATTTCAAAGCTTATTCACTCCCTGCAGTGTCTAGCCAGCCACCTTAGTTTCCCTAAACCGATTACTGTCGAACATTTTCTGTCAGCACGTATACAACCCCCAAAAAAAAAACGGTATTAGAAAACCTACTGTTCTGTACAGTCAGTTTGTCCCAGTGGATTGGAAAGTCACTCATCCAGACAGAGAAGCACATGAAAGAGGAGGAGAAGCACGCTAAAGAGGAGGAGAAGCACGCTAAAGAGGAGGAGGAGCACGCTAAAGAGGAGGAGGTCCTCAACTTCTTGCTGTTAGTGCCTAGGCTGAGACAGTCCACTGAGCGTGCTCTCTAGGGTCCTGCTGCTGTGTTGTGAGTTAGGGCATGAGTCTGGCACTGACACATACAACCACCACTTTTGGAGCTCTCTCTCTCTCAAAGGTCACACACATCTCCTATATTCCCTCCCCATAAACTTGAAAGGGAATTAAAAGTACATGATAAAAGCAGGGTTGCTTTTTTTGTCTCTCCTTTCAGTTTCCCAATGGCAGTGTTGAATCGTTATGCAATTCTAATCTGGGAGGAACCTAATCTTCCTCCATTTAGTTACACAGTTATTGGCTCCACCCTGAAACTAAACTCAATCTTCCACTTGACAAGACACAGAACGTAATGTAATCTCTTATGTAAAGTCTGAAAAATATGAAAGAAAACAGTAAATGAGGTCACTTAAGGCACACACACACACACCCACACACACACACACTTTCAGGGACAGCAAAGTGTCTCAGAATAGACCTAATTATAGCTATAGTACCTGCACAGTGTTATGGATTGGAATCAGGGTGTGAAGAATAAGTAGCCAGCGTGAGGTGGTTATTCAATTAGCACAGAGTCGGAGAACAGGGGAGAACTGAAAGAGCATCACAACAGAGGTAACCTGCCACATTCCAGGAGAGAACTATTAGACTGCATCACTAGCTATGGAAACAAACTACCCGTTTGGTGCTGTAGGGGAGCACCTTGGCTACATTGCAGCTATAAATTCCATCCCAAGAGAGAAACATGAAATAATTGATAGCCAACGGAGACACAATTCCATATTCCAGGAGAGTACACTGCTCACATACAATCAACTACTATTTCTGAAATACATTTTATAATTTAATCCATCTGGTGTAAACTTTCATTTAAATGATACAGTATGAACATTGAGACAGCAGAAGCAGCACACTCCCATCCACATCAACAGGGAAGTGGAGAAGCTGAAAAGCTTAAAGTTCCTCGGCATACACATCACTGACAATCTGAAATGGTCCACATACACAGACAGTGTGTTGAACAAGGCGCAACAGCGTTCTCTTCAACCTCAGAAGCCTGAATACATTTGGGTTGGCCACTGTGACCCTCACAAAGTTTTACAGATGCACCATTGAGAGCATCCTGTCTGGCTGTATCACCGCCTGGTACAGCAACTGCACCGTCCGCAAACGCAGGGCTCTCCAGAGGGTGGTGCGGTCAGCCCAATGCATCACCTAGGGCACACTGTCTGCCCTCTAGGACACCTACAGAAAGGCCAAGAAGATCATCAAGGGCCTCAGCCACCCGAGCCATGGTCTGTTCACCCCGCTATCATCCAGAAGGCAAGGGCAGTACAGGTTAGAGGTCGACCGGCATGGCCGATTAATTAGGGCCAATTTCAAGTTTTCATAACAAATCGGTAATCGGCTTTATTTGGACGCCGATTATGGCCGATTACATTGCAATCCATGAGGAAACTGTGTGGCAGGCTGAGCACCTGTTACGCGAGTGCAGTGTCCAAAGGACCTTGAGGCTGCAAGGAGCCAAGGTAAGTTGCTGGCTAGCATTAAACTTATCTTATAAAAACAATCAATCTTAACATAATCACTAGTTAACCTAGTAATATCAAACATGTGTAGTTAACTAGCTTGTCCTGCGTTGCATATAATCAATGTGGTGCCTGTTAATTTATCATTTAATCACAGCCCACTTCATTTAACAAAAAGCGCAATCTTTGCACAAATGTACCTAACCATAAACATCAATGCCTTTCTTAAAATCAATACACAGAAGTATACATTTTTAAACATGCCTATTTCCTGCTAACATGCCTAAACATAAATTCATGTTAGCAGGAAATATTAACAAGGGAAATTGTGTCACTTCTCTTGCGTTCAGTGCAAGCAGTTTGGGCCGCCTGGCTCGTTGCGAACTGTGAACTAATATGCCAGAATTTTACATAATTATGACATAACATTGAAGGTTGTGCAATGTAACAGCAATATTTAGACTTAGGGTTGCCACCCGTTCGATAAAATATGTAACGGTTCTGTATTTCACTGAAAGAATAAACGTTTTGTTTTTAAAATGATACTTTCCATATTTGACCATACGAATGACGAAAGGCTCGTATTTCTGTGTTTTTTATATTATAATTATGTCTATGATTTGATATTTGATAGAGTAGTCTAACTGAGCGGTGGTAGGCAGCAGCAGGCTCGTAAGCATTCAGTCAAACAGCACTTTACTGCGTATGCCAGCAGCTGTTAGCAGTGCTTGAAACACAGCGCCTTTTATGACTTCAAGCCTATCAACTCCCGAGATTAGGCTGGCAATACTAAAGTGCCTATAAGAACATCCAATAGTCAAAGTTATATGTAATACAAATGGTATAGAGAAAAATAGTCAACGCATCATAATTCCTATAATAGCTATAACCTAAAACTTCTTAAACTGGGAATATTGAAGAACTGGGAATATTGAACCACCAGCTTTCATATGGTCTCATGTTCTGAGCAAGAAACTTAAACGTTAGCTTTTTTACATGGCACATATTACACTTTTACTTCTCCAACACTGTTTTTACATTGTTTAAACCAAATTGAACATGTTTCATTATTTATTTGAGACTAAATATATTTTAGTTATGTATTATATTAAGTTAATAAAAAAAGTGTTCATTGTTCATTCAGTATTGCTGTAATTGTCATTATTACAAATATATATATATATATATATATATATAAAAAAAATATATAAAAAATAAAAATAAAAATAAAAAAATCGGCCGATTCATCGGTACAGGCTTTTTTAGGTCCTCCAATAATCGGAATAGGTATCTGCGTTGAAAAATCATAATCGGTTGACCTCTAGTACAGGTGCATCAAAGCTGGGACCGAGAGACTAAAAAACAGCTTCTATCTCAAGCCCATCAGACTGTTAAAAAGCCATCGCTAGCCAGCCTCCACCCAGTACCCTGCCCTGAACTTAGTCACTGTCACTAGCTGGCTACCACCCGGTTACTCAACCCTGCACCTTAGAGGCTGCTGCCCTATGTACATCGCCATGGAACACTGGCCACTTTAATAATGGAATACTGGTCACTTTAATAAATGTTTATGTACTGTTTTACACATTTCATATGTATACTACTGTATTCTAGTCGAGGCCTATCCTATTCAACCCCTTCCCTTTTTTTTGGCGGCAGATGGTCAGAGGGTTGGGCCAGTAATCGAAAGGTTGCTGGATCAAATCACCGAGCTGACAAGGTAATACTCTGTCATTCTGCCCCTGAGCAAGGCAGTTAACCCACTGTACCCCAGGCACCAAAGACGTGGATGTCGATTAAGGCAGCCTCCCGCACCTCTCTGATTCAGAGGGGTTGGGTTAAATGCCGAAAACACATTTCAGTTGTACAACTGACTAGGTGTCCCCCTTCCCCCCTTTCAACTATTGCTGTACATATACTATTCTATCATTATATATTCTACAGATACATTATGGACAGTATATGGATAGAATATGTAGTGTATGTACATCCAATCCCATCTCACACACACACACACACACACACACACACACACACACACACACACACACACGCTTATCCTTCACTCTGCCGTCCAACTCAACCCAAACCAAAAGTTTGGACACACCTACTCATTCAAGGGTTTTTCTTTATTTTCACTATTTTCTACATTGTAGAATAATGGTGAAGACATCAAAACTATGAAATAACACATATGGGATCATCTAGTAACCAAAACAAGTGTTAAACAAATCAAAATATATATTTTATATTGACTGTAACACCGTCAGGGATTTATTTAGAATTCAAGGCACACTTAATCAGCACGGCTACAACAGCATTCTGCAGCAATACGCCATCCCATCTGGTTTGCACTTAGTACCACAATCATTCATTTTTTCAACAGGACAATGACCCAACACATCTTGAGGCTGTTTAAGGGCTATTTGACCAAGAAGGAGAGTGATGGAGTGCTGCATCAGATGACCTGCCTCTACAATCACCTGATCACTACCCAATTGAGATGGTTTGGGATGAGTTGGACCGCAGAGTGAAGGAAAAGCAGCCAATAAGTGCTCAGCATAACTCCTTCAAGACTGTTGGAAAATAATTCCAGGTGAAGTTGGTTGAGAGACTGCCAACACTGTGCAAAGATGTCATCAAGGCAAAGGGTGGCTTCTTTATATAAAATATATAATTTAATAATTTAATTTAAAAATATATAACTTTTTTGGTTACTACGCGATCCCATGTCTTATTTCATAGTTCTGATGTCTTCACAATTATTCTACAATGTATAAACAGTAAAAATAAAGAAAAAACACTGGAATAAGTAGGTTTGTCCAACCTTTGGACTGGTGCTGTGTAAACTGTACAGTGCGTTTGGAAATAATTCAGGCCCTTTGACCTTTTACACATTTTGTTACGTCACAGCCTTATTCTAAAATGAATTAAATAACAAAAAAATACTCAATCTACACACAATACCCTATAATGACATAGCAAAACCAGGTTTTTAGAATGTATGCAAAGGTATTGAAAATAAAACAGAAATACTTCATTTACGTAAGTATAAAGACTCTTTGCTGAGTGACAAGAAATTTAGCTCAGGTGCATCCTGTTTCCATTGATCATCCCTGAGATATTTCCACAACTTGATTGGTGTATTGTGGTAAATTCAATTGATTGGATGAGATTTGGAAAGGCACATACATGTGTTTAAGGTTCTACAGTTGACAGTGCATGTCAGAGCAAAAACAAACCAAGCCATAAGGTTAAAGGCATTGTCTGCAGAGCTGAGACAGGGTTGAGTCGAGGCACAGATCTGGGGAAGTGTACCAAAAAATGTCTGCAGCATTGAAGATCCCCAAGACTACAGTGGAAGAAGTTTGGAACCACCAAGACTCATCCTGGAGCTGGCCACCCGGCCAAACTAAGAATTGGGGGAGAAGGGCCTTGGTCAGGTTACCAAGAACCCGATGGTCACTCTGACAGAGCTCTAGAGTTCTTCTGTGGAGATGAGAGAACCTTCCAGAAGGACAACCATCTCTGCAGCACTCCACCAATCAGGTCTTTATGTAGAGTGGCCAGACGGCAGCAACTCCTAAGTAAAACGCACGACAGCCCACTTCGAGTTTGCCAAACGCCACCTAAAGAATCTCAGACCATGAGAAACAAGATTCTCTGGTCTGATGAAACCAAGATTGAACCCTTTGGCCTGAATGCCAAGCGTCACGTCTGGAGGAAACCTTGCACCATCCTTACGGTGAAGCATGGTGGGGGCAGCTCCAGAGCGGTCAGGAACTCAGACTGGGTGCGACGGTTCACCTTCCAATAGGACAATGACCCTAAGCACACAGCCAAGATAATGCAGGAGTGGCTTCAGGACAAGTCACAATGTCCTTGAGTGTTCCAGCCAGAACCCAGACTTGAATCCGATTGAACATCTCCGGAGAGACCTGAAAATAGCTGTATAGCAACACTCCCCATCCAACCTGACAGAGCTTGAGGGGATCTGCAGGGAGGAATAAGAGAAACTCCCCAAATGCAGGTGTGCCAAGCTTGTAGGGTCATACCCAAAAAGACTCAAGGCTGTAATCACTGCCAAAGGTGCGTCAACAAAGTACTGAGTAAATGGTCTGAATACTTATGTAAATGTTATACTTTCGTTTTTAATAGACTTTCAAACATTTCTAAAAACCTATTTTTGCTTTGTCATTATGGAGTATTGTGTGTAGATTGATAAGGGGGAAAAAAATATTGAATGAACTTTAGAATAAGGCTGTAACGTAAAAAAATGTGGAAAAAGTCAAGAGGTCTGAATACTTTCCAAATGCACTGTATATTTATACTCGGGACTCCGACATTGCTCATTCTAACATCTCTATTTATTTCTTCATTCCATTATTTTACTTTTAGATTTCTGTGTAGTGTTAGAAATTACTGCACTGTTGAAGCTACTACACAATCATTTCCCTACACCCGTAATAACATCTGCTAAAGATGTGTATGTGACCAATTAAATGTGATTTGATGTGATTTGGAAAGTGTTCCACCTTGTGTCTATTATATGAAAGTGCTACAGTGGAAAGGTGGTAAAGATGAATTTCCATGTGTGGCTTCCTGCTACCATCTAGTGGTCAGTCAATTCACATAACTCGCATCACACAACTCATTCAGTTTTAGGAGTGTCATAATATATATTTCATACCTTTACATTGTGTCTAGTACACCATATATGCTGTCCCAGGGACAGCATACCCATTTGTTGTCCCAGGACATCATACATTTGTATTTTTCTTTCTTTTAAACAATAATACTATGTATCAAAGAAGGCTGGTGAAGGGAGGACAGTTCATATAGACTTCTGGAATGGAATAACTGGAATGGTAATAAACACATGGTAACCATGTGTGTGCAATGGCAGAAAAAGTACCCAATTGTCATACTTGAGTAAAAGTAAAGATACCTTAAATAGAAAATGACTCAAGTAAAAGTGAAAGTCGCCCAGTAAAATACTACTTGAATAAAAGTCTAAAAGTATTTGGTTTTAAATATACATAAGTATCAAAAGTAAAAAACAAGTATAAATCATTTCAAATTCATTATATTACATTATTTTTTGTTTATGAGTAGCCAAGGGCACACTCCATCATAATTTACAAACAAAACATGTGCTTAGTGAGTCTCCCAGATCAAAGCAGTAGGAATAGAAGAGTAGAAGAGGAACACTCTTGATAAGTGTGTGAATTTGACAATTTTTCACTCTGGCTAAGCAATAAAAAGATAAGTACATTTGGGTATCAGGGAAAATGTTTGGAGTAAAATGTATATTATTTTATTTAGGAATGTAGTGATGTAAATGTAAATGTTGTCAAAAATATAAAGCATATTCTAAAAGTATTCAGACCCCTTGACATTTTCCATATGTTGTTACGTTACAGCCTTATTCTAAAGTACTTTTCCCTCATCAACCTACGCACAATACCCCATAATGACAAAGTGAAAACAGTTTTTTATAAATTTGTGCACATTTATTAAAAATTCAAAACTGAAATACCTTATTTACATAAGTATTTAAACCCTTTGCTACGAGGCTCGAAATTGAGCTCAGGTGGATCCTGTTACCATTGATCATCCTTGAGATGTTTCTACAACATGATTGGAGTCCACCTGTGGTAAATTCTATTGATTGGACATGATTTGAAAAGGCACACACCTGTCTATATAAGCTCCCATTGCACACAGTGCATTTCAGAGAAAAAGCCAAGCCATGAGGTCGAAGGTATTGTCCGTAGAGCTATGAGACAGGATTGTGTCGAGGCATCGATCTGGGGAAGGGTACCAAAACATTCCGCAGGATTGAAGGTCCCAAGAACACAGTGGCCTCCATAATTCCTAAATGGAAGATGTTTGGAACTACCAAGACTCTTCCTAGAGCTGGCCGCCCGGCCAAACTGAGCAATCGGGGGAGAAGGGTCTTGGTCAGGGAGGTGAACAAGAACCTGATGGTCACTCTGACAGGGCTCCAGAGTTCCCCTGTGGAGATGGGAGAAACTTCCAGAAGGACAACCATCTCTGCAGCACTCCACCAATCAGGTCTTTATGTAGAGTGGCCAGACGGCAGCAACTCCTCAGTAAAATGCACGACAGCCCACTTGGAGTTTGCCAAACGCCACCTAAAGAATCTCAGACCATGAGAAACAAGATTCTCTGGTCTGATGAAACCAAGGTTGAACTCTTTCGCCTGAATGCTAAGTGTCACATCTGGAGGAAACCAGGGACCGCTCATCACCTGGTCAATACCATTCCCTATAGTGAAGCAAGGTGATGGCAGCATCATGATGTGGGGATGTTTTTCTGTGGCAGTGACTGGGAGACTAGTCAAGATCAAGGGAAAGATGAAAGGAGTGAAGTACAGAGAGATCCTTGATGAAAACCTGCACCAGAGCGCTCAGGACCTCAGACTGTGGCGAAGGTTACCCTTGCAACAGGAAAACGACCCTAAGCATCCAACAAAAACAACACATGAGTGGCTTAAGGACAAGTCTCTGAATGTCCTTGAGTAGCCCAACCAGAGCGTGGACTTGAACCCGATCAAACATCTCTGGAGAGACCTGAAAATAGCTGTGCAGCGACGCTTCCCATCAAACAGGACAGAGCTTGAGAGGATCTGCAGAGAATGGGAGAAACTCCCAAATACAGGTGTGCCATGCTTGTAGCGTCAAACCCAAGAAGACTCAAGGCTGTAATCACTGCCAAAGGTGCTTCATCAAAGTACTGAGTAAAGGGTCTGAATACTTATGTAAATGTTTTACTTCAGTTTTTTCTTTTTAATACATTTTCAAAACAATCTAAAAACCTGTTTTTGCATTGTCATCATGGTGTATTGTGTGTAGATTGACAATTTAATCAATTTTAGAATAAGTCTGTAACGTAACAACTGTGGATAAAAGTGAGGGGCCTGAATATTTTCCGAATGCACTGTATATAGTACAGATACCCCAAAGAACTACTTGAGGATTTTTCACATCACTGTGTGTGTGTGGTGTGTTTGATACCATTCTGTTGACTCCATTCCAGTCATTACTAGGAGCCCATCCTTCCAAATCGAGGTGCCACCAGCCACCTGTGCTCTGTACCTTCAGTGTCAGAAATGGTTTGTGCTGAGTAGTGACATACTTAACCCCTCGGTAGCAGCTATACATCATGCAGGTGTAATGGCCTACTGGAAATAGAAAATATATATACATAAATGTGCACAGGCTGGTTTCATATGGCATGTCTCGTTTGGGCAAAAGTTCATCCTCCGTCCTCTCTCCTCCGTGACCCGGAAACCAATTAGTGGTCGAGGAGTATGTCATTGGGCATTTGAGTGGTAAAGCGTAAGTAGCCGGCTGTAGATTGCATGTCCGCATCACTACGGCCTGCAGCGTATTTATTTTATTCTCAACCTTTGGTGCTTTTGTCAGGAAGCATGTAAAGAGTATAATTTGATTCAAATCACATGAAGGACAAAACAGTCACAGTGCAGAAAAGGATTACACTACATCTACACCAGTTCACATAACTTACTCAGGTAACAATATGCCAAGCAGTCAAAGGAACTTGTTATTTACCCCAAGACTGGTGTCTGGGGTACTTGTTCATTAAGGGACAGTTTCCCGGACACAGATCAAGCCTTAACCCCAAACCCTACTATAAACTGAAGTAGTAGAATGAGCAGTAGGTTTACTTAACGGCATCCTAACTGTAACTTTAGCTTTCTTCATCTGATCTTTAGCAACGGTAGTCCAACCAATATTCTCAATAACTTCTTTCCCATTGTTGCCGGAGTCATCGGATTCAAACTCGGACGTCGCTTTCGGACGCACTATTAGAGGCCATGCACCCTCCATTACTCTCAACCCTTTAACCTAACTCCTAACCTTAACTTTGTATAAAGTGAATGTCTAGATACCCATACATTAGGTTGCGTGTTTGAATATCATCACGGACAACTTTAGAATTTTAGCTAATTAGCAACTGTTCAACTACTTCCTACTTTTTTACCTACTTTGCAGCTATTTAGCATATTAGCTAACCCTTGCCCTAACCTTAAACCCTTTAACCTAACTCCTAACCATATCCTTAACCCTAACCTTGATCCCTACCCCCTAGCCTAGCTAACATTAGCCACCAAGCTCTGCTTCTTAACCCAAGCTTGATGGGCCCTCGACACAAATTGATCACTAACATTTTGAATCTGAGCCATTTGCGCGTGCTCTGAGCAGAAAGTACAGTCCTTATCTGACTAAGATCATAACATGACGTCAGAAGTGCTTCAACCTTGTCAAATAAAAGGCAGGAGAGATTATTTCACAGAAAATAATATGTTTAGCGTGACAAAAATGAGCTAACATCTAACTGCTCTCTTATGTATCTTCATTGAACAGCTGAAGCAGAGCCGTTGCTATGAATACTCACAGACTCAGAGCGCCATGAACAGAGCGCATGCAGAGCGAGCTGTGAGCAAGGAGTGAGTGACAGCAGCTTACTAAGATTTTGGGCATGGCCTTAAATTTGGCAGAAGCAATTGGGCCTGGGTAGGGTAGGGCCTGAATGTCGTGGGCATGGTTAGGACTCGGACTTAACATTCATGCCTGTGCAGGGCTATAGTTAGCATTAGCATTAGCCACCTAGCCACATATCTAACATTAGACTCAACAAATTGGAATTTGTTACATATCATACGCATTGCTAATTCGTAACATAATATTTGAATTGTAATATAATTATATTAAATACATATTGCATATCAAATATATTTTCTCATATAGAAAATAAAATATGTCAGGAAATATTCCTCTCTGCAACATGCATTCTGATATGCTTTCTGGCCTTGCTAAACATGGTAACCATTTACTGTAGCTGTCAGAAAATAATGGTATATACCCATTAAAAACAGTCTATTATGACTTTTCCCCTTCTTAGAATGCGCCATCAAATCTTTCCTCCTCTGTGGACTTTAAATATTAATTGCCACTGTGACCCGTTTCCTGGGGGTTTAGTCTCGTAACGGTCCAGTAACTACATGTATTAACCCAGAGGCATATGCATTTTCTTCACTGCACTACTGTTGCAGTAGCCTTGTGTTCTCCACAAGAGAGCAGCATTGTTACATCACGCGCTACAACAAGACCAGCCCCCTTTGATCAAATTAGCTAGAGAATACTCTTTCTTCTATGATGGGAGTGAACAGCTCCCAGAATCTCAGGATCTGCTGTGTGGCAGATAGCAGAGCAGTTCAAACACATCCAGGACCAGGCTATAACTCCTATGGTTGTTGCGACCAAGAGAGTTGGCAAGAGAGCACAGACATATCTGGGACCAGGCTAGGTGGCAGAGGCTGCAGGTGTGGTTCTTCTCCTCCCAGTTAGTATAACCTCTTATAACCTGTTTCCGATGGTTTTTACACCAATCCAGCCTCTGGCATGAATCGGCGCACGTGAATCCCTGTCTCTAAGGCCTCTCAGGAGATGTGGAATGCAGAAAATATTAATATTTCATAAAGACAGGCACTCAAGCACTAAAAAGCTACACTGACATGGTGATACAGTGCCTTCAGAAAGTACTCATACCCTTGACTTATTCCACATTTTGTTGTGTTACAGCCTGAATTCAAAATGGATTACATTTATATTTTTTTCTCTCACCCATCTACACACAATATCCCACAAAAGTGAAAAAATGTTTTTAGAAATTCTTGCAAATCTATTGAAAATTAAATACAAAAATATCTCAATTCCATAAGTATTCACACCACTGAGTCAATACTTTGTAGAAGCATCTTTGGCAGCGATTTTAGCTGTGAGTCTTTCTGGTTGTAACGGTTCTTCCGTTGAAGGAGAGGAGGACCAAAATAATAAAGAAAACAAATAACTAAGGCCAGGGCGTGACACTGGGTAAGTCTCTAAGACATTTCCACACCTGGATTGTGCAACATTTGCCCATTTATTATTTTCAAAATTCTTCAAGCGCTGTCAAATTGGTTGTTGATCACCGCAGGACAACCATTTTAAGGTTGTTCCATCGATTTTAATGTAGATTTTTGTTTTACCTATCTACCAATAGGTGCCCTTCTTTGTGAGGCATTGCAACACCTCCCTGGTCTTTGTGGTTGAATCTGTGTTGGAAATTCACTGCTCAAGCAAGGGACTTAAGATAATATGTGTAGGGCACAGAGATGGGATAGTCATTCAAAGAAATCATGTTAAACACTATTTTTGCACACAGAGTGAGTCCAAGAAACCTATTAGGTGATCTATTAATTAAGAACATTTTTACTCATGAACTTATTTAGGCTTGTCATAACCAAGGGGTTGAATACCTATTGAATACTAATTTTGTATTAATTTACAACAATTTTGAAAAACATAATTCCAATTTAACATTATGGGGTATTGTGTGTAGGCCAGTTACAACAAAAATCTCAATGGAATCCATTTTAAATTCAAGCTGTACGACAACAAAGTGTTTAAGAAGCCCAGGCGTGGTAATACTTTCTGAAGGCACTGCATTTCTAGCTAGAGCTATTGAAGGGGGAAATCAAACAGGATTAGTGGACAGAATGAATTACTCAATCTAAAATGCCATAGTCCAATGGTTTTTCCTAATGGTGTTCACAGCCCAAGGAAATTGACATTCAAATATGCTCAAGTCAAAAGTTGTGACCATAATCATACATACATTTACCATAACGATGAGATGACATTTTGCTTTTGGAAATGAACAGTGCTCATACTATTTCGGGCATCTTGGTTCTGAGTGCTGTCTGACTGGGTTCCTTGGATTTAAAAAAGAACCCCCCCCCCCATCCCAACACCAAGGTCATTTGAAACACACTGATCTCTAACTGATCACTTGGACACAGACTTTCCCCTCTTGTCCTCGGTATGACCAAGTGAGAGTGTTGAACACACTGATATGCAAATGAGAATGATGGTGCAAAAAAAAATGAAAAAGAGCCAAGGCTCGTGTCTTTAAAAACCAAAGCCTGTCATTGAGAGCTACTCTAAACTGCCTGGAAATATAACACATTGCCCTCCCCTTTAAATATGTATTATCAAGCTGTTAAACCAACGCCCCTCAGTACTATGAGAAGACAGCACAGCATTCCCCAGTGGAGACATTAGTCAAAGTCAACTGCATGGTTTACCCAGCCATTAACAATATAGTTCACATTGGTCTTTCGTGCTGGGAAAAAAAGCCTATCGAAATGACTCCAGTCTCGGTAAATGCGATACTACCTTCCCAAAGCTAAGGCATTTAACTATTTTGGTGTTACGGTTAGCGTACTTGCCTTCGGGACCCGGGTTCAATCCCCACAGTGGATGTACCTACTTCCATCACCGGCTGCAGACATAGCCTCTATTTAACATTGTAGTACATAGCTCCCAATGCCAAGCTTCTCCTGACAGAGACTGGCTGGCTAGTGAAAGTGACTTCAATAAACACACAACAGGCACACCTGCCTGTACATCCAACTATAGTGAAAATTACAAGGTGTTGACGACAGGTTTTATATTCCCTGATTAGTCTGGACTGCAAGCCAGGCTGAGTAGCAGGAGATGGTATATTGCAGGGTTGTCCAACTCATTCCATGGTTTTAGTTTTTTCCTTTCAATTAAGACCTAGACAACCATGTGAGGGAGTTCTTTACTAATCAATGACCTTAATTCAATCAAGTACAAGGGAGAAGCGGAAAACCCGCAGACACTCGGCCCTCCGTGCAATGACAGTGGCTCTCAGTACTGCAGACAGCTGAACAGTAGTAGGCATGCTCTTGATGCTCTGTGCAGCTGGCTAGGCTACATCTGTACATCTCCCAGAATATGGGTTTCTCTACCAAGTAAAGAGCACAGAAATCAGTCCACCATATCTGCCTCAACTCCTGAACAGTGCCTTAGCCGTAGTCTGCTGATGTACCTGCTTCCTCTACTGAATGGTCCATTGGGGATGGATTGAGGTGCAGAAGCCTCAGCTCCAAAACCGCCATAATAAAGCCAGACTACGGTTTGCAACTGCACATGGGGACAAAGATCATACATTTTGGAGAAATGTCCTCTGGTCTGATGAAACAAAAATATAACTATTTGGCCATAATGACCATCGCTATGTTTGGAGGAAAAAGGGGTAGTCTTGCAAGCCAAAGAACACCATCCCAACCGTGAAGCACGGGGTGGCAGCATCATCATGCTGTTATTGTGAAGTGGAAACGTCTAGGAACAACAACGGCTCAGCAGCAAAGTGGTAGGCCCAAGAACGGGCCCGCAGTGTGCTGAGGCGTGTAGCGAGTAAAAATCATCTGTCCTCGGTTACAACACTCACTACCGACTTCCAAACTGCCTCTGGAAGCAATGTCAGCACAAGAACAGTTAGTTAGGAGCTTCATGAAATTGATTTCCATGACCGAGCAGCCACACACAAGCCTAAGATCCCCATGCGCAATGCCAAGTATTGGCTGGAGTGCTGTAAAGCATGCCGCCACTGGACTCTGAAGCGGTGGAAAAGCGATCTCTGGAGTGATAAATCACACTCAACCATCTAGCAATCTGCAGGAAGAATCTGGGTTTGCCAGAAGAACGCTACCTGCCCCAATGCATAGTGCCAGCTGTAAAGTTTGGTGGAGGAGGAATAATAATATCCCAGTCCCTGCTGACAAAAAAAATCCCCACAGCATTGATGAGGGGGGGGAAATGATTTAGTCAATTTTAGAATAAGGCTGTAATGTAACAAAATGTGGAAAAAGTCAAGGGGTCTGAATACTTTCCGAATGTATTTGGTAGATTTATGGACATTATGGCCAGTATGCGGATAGAATATATAGTATATCTGAAGAATACATGGATAGAATAGTGTGTACAGCAATAGTTGAATAGGCTGGCCTTGACTAGAATACAGTATATACACATATGAAATGTGTAAAACAGTATGTAAAACATTATTAAAGATAGAGACGAGGAGAGATGCACCAGTCAATACATCAAATACTACAACAGCAAACCACCTTATTAACTGTTATTAATTAGATACCTGTAGAATAACAAAACTACACAACTGGAGATAGACATATGTAGTGTAGTATATTCAGCGTATCCCCAACTGTCCTTCTCTGTGCCTGCTTATGGAGTAGGCTGCCGCTGCTCTAGACGTTTACATTAGTGTGCTAAAGATGAAACAGAGCTGCAAGCAGGGTGACCGAGGATGGCACACGGCAACTGTTGGGGAAAACTAATATTGCTTTAATAACTGAGGAGGAAGGGGGTGCGTGTGTGTGTGTGTGGGGGTGGGGGTGGGGGGTTTAGTCCCCGCAAGGTCAAATGCTATTTCTACAGGGGTTTATGGTTAAGGTTAGAATTAGAATTAGGTTTAGGGTTCGTTTTAGATTTAGGAGCTAGGGTTATGGTTAGGTTTTGGGGTTAGGGAAAATAGGATTTGGAATGGGACTGAATTGTGGGTCCCTACAAGGTTAGTGAGAGGAGTGTGTGTGTGAGCACATAGCTAGAGTAATGAAGCAAGGTCTTACAGGGGAGAAGGAATGGTTCCAATCCTAATTCAGTTACAGTGAAGTATAAACCCTACAGTCAGGGCCTCCGTGAAGAATTGTAGGACATGTGCAGCTCTTAGAAATAACAAAGATGTTTATTTTTTTCTCATTCCAATACAAGCCTTGTTAGCGGATCATACAATATACTCCGATAGGTAGAATCCAAAACCTTCGCTCTGCGAGTTTGATATTCATCTAGAATGAGGCCTGTGAGTTCGATATCCAAATAAACAGCATGTCAAACCTACACTTGTGAGTTTGATAGACTGTGCTTCCTTCCTGCATCTGTTCTCAATGTACTGTTGCTATGTGGGCACTGAGACGAGAGAGAGCAAACACACCACCACTGAGTTGAGCACAGCAACAACACTCACAGGTAGGCTGACGGCTTGGCAGCAGCTTGGCACATGGTGGCCCTCTGGGAAGTGCATAATAGCTAGCTAGGCCTCGCTCTCCCACACACACACTTGCTCTGTGTATCTATACATCTGTAATTTGTAACTCTCTACTACTCCCTGTTGTCGACTCTCTCTCTTTCCATATCTCCTTTCTATAGCTCTCCCTCCGGTTTATCTATACATCTCTAATTTGTAACTCTCTAGCTACCGCTGCGCTCCTTGTTGTCTACTCTCTATCTCCCCCTTCCCCCTCTCTCCCTCCTCTTTTGTGAATGGATTGCTGGCTCTCAGAGCTCAGTCGTTCCCAGCCTGCGATGACTCAGTCGATGTTCAAACGCTATACATGCAGCTCTGCTCTGGATCTCATGGGTGGGTGGCATTGCTTTATGTAACTGCTTACGCCCAGTAGTTCACTGGCGACAGAGCACACCGCTAAGTCCCAACACAATTATGCTAATTGCACAGGACTCGTCCCCAAGGGTCCCAGGGGGAATAAGGCAGAGGTGTTGGGGGATAGGGGGGGGCAGACAGCTGTAACCGCTCCCAGTTTAATGCTGACGCAGCTCTACAACACAATGTAAAGTATCGAGCAATTTCAATCTTGCATGGTGGCAGTGAAGTAGTAGTGTGTGTGGAATTCCAGATCAGTATACTGCCTCCCCTGATTCATGCATTGCTCCAGGTAAGAGCGTCATATGCAAAAATGAATATAACATTAAGCACCTAATACAACCTCTCTTGCCTTTTACTACACCTACTGTACCCATTTCCTCTTCATATAGCCTACTGGTCAGGCTTAATGTGGACTCACGTAACTATCTGAATGGTGGGTACATCATTTCCCGTAATGAGCTGTCTTAATGGATGAGCCACACAAACCACAACGTCAAATATGGCCCATTCTCATTGGCTGCTCTAGTTCTACCCAATGAAAACACATCTGCCCACTGGGCACACCATGTCATTTCAAAGTGGATAATATATAGTACATTACATCCTATCTTCACCCACTCAAAAAGTTAGTTGAGTTTCCAAGCAACCACCTAATAGCACAACCAAATTCCAATGAAAAAAAGTCTATCATTGCGCTTTCAACCGTTTAAAAGCTGAGCAAAGTTCAAAAAGGAATACAATGTCAGATATTTTGTTTATTTATACAACAGATTGTCTTATCACTGTGCTTCATCTAATAGCAGAACCAAATGACCTGGATTGCAGTAGAGATTACATTAAAAGTACATAGTGCAAGTGATCAATTCTATTTGAGATACTGCACAGATTATTACAAAGTTACTGCAGTGTAACTTTGACTGAATGGACGCCAAGGTTACTGCTGTACACTACACTCTTAGATAAAAAGGGTTCATCGGCTGTCCCCTTAGGAGAACCCTTTTGGGTTCCAGGTATTACCCTTTTTGGTTGCATGTAGAACCCTATGTGGAAAGGGTTCTATCTGAAACCAAAGTGGTTCTACTTGGAACCAAAAAGGGTTCTCCTATGCGGATAGCCGAGTCCGCACAGGAGTTCTTTCTGAGAGCTCTCATCTGTGTGTCAGCAGAAACATCATAAAGAGCTGGTCTTGTGCAGCGGAAACTGTACTGCGATACTACCAGCTATGCCTTTCCCTCCATATGGCTTCACAACAATGCTGACTGCCTGCACAAACTCCAACAGTGGTAAATTCACAGCGCTCCACCGGGTTTTCTGCAGATTGAATTAAAGAAAAACAGGCTGTGTAGAGAAAGAGACACTGCACACCCCACCTCCTCCAGGCAGCATATTGGCTTTTGGCAGTGGTGGAGCTGTCATTGGGATTCAGTGCCTCAACACCTCCTATCCCCCCCCCACCGTCCTTCTCCTACCCCCTTACCGAACGTTCTTCCACGTTGACTATAAATATGATTAATAACCTCATTGTCACGCAGCTTTCCCCAGCTTGGAGAGCTTTTGCAGAACGCATTATTTCACATGGGGGATGGGGGGGCACGTGGAAAGCATATTACAGCCAGTCATTCCCACACTCTAGCAGAGAGATGGGGAGGGCGATAGAGGGACTGAGAGAAAGAGAGAGACAAGAGAGAGAAAATAAAGTGCAATCTCTTCAGGCCTTTCAATGGTTGACATCTGCCGTTCTCCTCCTTTCATCTGAAGTGGAGGATGATGGCCGATCTCCTAGTCAGGTGGTTGGTTCTGATGTTTGAAAGGATTCGTAGCACGATTAGTTGCCTCGGTGCAGCACAGCTATACAGCTATTTTCAACATGACATGTTTTAGTCAGAGATCGATGGTACAACCTGTGCTGATCCACATGGACTGCGCTAAGAACACGTGCGTTGCATGACTAAAATGTGAGTGTGCGCGTGTGTAGGGTGTAACCTCTTGCCACTTTGTTGAACATGCTTAATAATAGTCCTGTGTATTGTTACCAAACAGCTAACATACTGCAGGTTTAGCAGAGTCCATGCTGGCACCAGCCCCAAAAGCAATCAATCTCAGATGCACTGCACCTTAACAGGAAGAAGAAGAAGAAAGGAAATCGGCACGTTAAGACTGACAGCAAATGTTCCCAGACAATCTTGACCGTGCAAACACCTCCAGAATATGTGATTTAATTTGTACTGGGGCTAAAAAAGAAAGAGGATAATCTAATCCGGTTGTGGTAGGAGTCGAAATTTATAGTGATTAAACTTCTTAATCCTTAAACTGGTGGTAAACTCAAACTGTCATCTCTGTTAAAGCCATAGTTACGTAGCCGCCCATGTCCAGGATGCAATGACTACTGGGGTCGTTCTTGAATTGAGGTGGCATTTGCATCCCTTGACTTTGCAACCTTGAAAAGCACTCAAAAAATTACAAATAGTTAAATATCATGTTTGTTAATATTTAACTGTTTATCAACAGTAAAACATAATGCAAGTTGTTTATTCTGCAACACTTTATGTTTATGCATGGTTTAAAGTAGTTAGGGTAAGCAATTTTACTTGTCCCAGTCGTGATGTGTAGAGTTGTAGCAATATGTTTTGGGGATTTAGAGATATTATCTATTATTATTAATACTAAAGGTGAACAAAAGTATTGAATATATTGTATAGAGATCAATAAAAACAAATAAGGCTATTAAAATATTTTTTTGTTTGTTGCTAGTATAATGTTTGACCCTCAGCTTTAAGTCAGTGGTGTTACCTCCTTGAAAATCCCTCAGTACAAAGATATACTGTACAAGGATCTTGAGCATACCCTCCCGTGGCAAACTGTTTTCAGGGGAGGAGTCTATATTAAACTAAATGATTTGCTAATTACACCCTTTTAGTATATCATTTTTTTTATTTTTTAAATCAGGATTCCATTTACAATTTGGTGTGTCTAAATCCAAAGTGTCACTTGGTGTTACTCAATTACTCAAAGGAAATAACATTGTTAGCAAAATTATGAATCATCTAACTTTAGTAAATTATTTTTAACGGGAAGGACCTTAGATTTGAGCATCTATGGCCTCCTTTTACGAAAATCCCCAAAAACCACACATTTCTCATAGGTGTTACCGTCATTGGTGTTACCGTCATTGGTGTTACCGTCATTGGTGTTACCGTCATTGGTGTTACCACTCCTACTGGTGACTCAAAGTTATCAAAATGTTAACATATTTAACGTAATTAATATGCCATACTAGTTGATTAAGAATGTGAAGATGTACCCAAATATATTTAAATAAATACACATTTTTTCCAAAATGCGATGCCCAAATGATGTCTCAATTCAATAACCAGCCTACAACAGTGTATTCAGACAGCATTCAGACCCCCAAAAAGTGTTACGCTCCAGCCTTATTCTAAAATTGATTAAATAAAACATTTTGCTTATCAAGCTACACAAAATAATGACAAATGTGTGTGTATATATATATATATAACAATAACATACAGTTGAAGTCAGAAGTTTACATACATTTCAACTCAGTTTTTCACAATTCCTGACATTTAATCCTAGTAAAAATTCCCTGTCTTGGGTCAGTTAGGATCACCACTTTATTTTAAGAATGTGAAATGTCAGAATAACAGTAGAGCATTCAGCTTTAATTTCTTTCATCACATTCCCAGTGGGTCAGACGTTTACATACACTCAATTAGTATTTGGTAGCATTGCCTTAAAATGGTTTAAAATTGGGTCAAACATTTTGGGTAGCCTTCCGCAAGCTTCCCACAATACGTTGGGTGAATCTTGGCCCATTCCTCCTGACATAGCTGGAGTAATGGAGTCAGGTTTGTAGGCCTCCTTGCTTGCACGCTTTTTCAGTTCTGCCCACACATGTTGTATAGGATTGAGGTCAGGGCTTTGTGATGGCCACTCCAATACCTTGACTTTGTTGTCTTTAAGCCATTTTGCCACAACTTTGGAAGTATGCTTGGGGTCATTGTCCATTTGGAAGACCCATTTGCAACCAAGCTTTAACTTCCTGACTGACGTCTTGAGATGTTGCTTCAATATACTCACATAATTTTACTTCCTCATGTTGCCATCTATTTTGTGAAGTGCACCAGTCCCTCCTGCAATAAAGCACCCCTACACCATGATACTGCCACCCCTGTGCTTCGCAGTTAGGATGGTGTTCTTCGGCTTGCAAGAGTCCCCGTTTTTCATCCAAACATAACAATGATCATTATGGCCAAATAGTTATATTTTTTGTTTCATCAGACCAGAGGACATTTCTCCAAAAAGTACGATCTTTGTCCCCATGTGCATTTGCAAACGGTAGTCTATCTTTTATATGGCGGTTTTGGAGCAGTGGCTTCTTCCTTGCTGAGCGGCCTTTCAGGTTATGTCAATATAGGACTTGTTTTTCTGTGGATATAGATAATTTTGTACCTGTTTCCTCCAGCATCTTCACAAGTTCCTTTGCTGTTGTTCTGGGATTGATTTGCGCTTTTCGCACCAAAGTACGTTCATCTCTAGGAGACAGAGCGCGTCTCCTTCCTGAGCGGTATGACGGCTGCGTGGTCCCATGGTGTTTATACTTGCGTACTATTGTTTGTACAGATGAACGTGGTACCTTCAGGCATTTGGAAATTGCTCTCAAGGATGAACCAGACTTGTGGAGATCTACAATTTTTATTCTGAGATCTTGGCTAATTTATTTTGATTTTCCCATGATGTCAAGCGAAGAGGCACTGAGTTTGAAGGTCGGCCTTGAAATACAGCCACAGGTACACTTCCAATTGACTCAAATGATGTCAATTAGTCTATCAGAAGATTCTAAAGTCATGACATAATTTTCTGGAATTTTCCAAGCTATTTAAATGCACAGTCAACTTAGTGTATGAAAACTTATGACCCCCTGTAATTCTTATACAGCGAATTATAAGTGCAATAATCTGTTTGTAAACAATTGTTGGAAAAATGACTTGTGTCATGAACAAAGTAGATGTCGTAACCAACTTACCAAAACTATAGTTTAACAAGACATTTTTGGAGTGGTTGAAAAATGAGTATTAATGGCTCCAACCTAAGTGTATGTAAACTTCCGACTTCTACTGTATTTAAAGAAGTATTCAGACCCTTTGCTATGTGAATAGAAATTGAGCTCAGGAGCATCCTGTTTTAATTGATCATCCTTGAGATGTTTCTACAACTTGATTGGAGTCCACCTGTGGTAAATTCAGTTGATTAGACATGATTTGGAAAGGCACACACCTGTCTATATAAAGGTCCCACAGTTGACAGTGCATGTCAGAGCAAAAACCAAGCTATGAGGTCAAAGGAATTGTCCATAGCTCCGAGACAGGATTGTGTCAAGGCACAGATCTGGGCATGGGTACCAAAAACATTCTGCAGCATTCAAGGTCCCCAAGAACACAGTGGCCTCCATCCTTCTTAAATGGAAGAAGTTTGGAACCACCAAGACTCTTCCTAGAGCTGGCCACCCGGCAAAACTGCGCAATCGAGGGAGAAGGGCCTTCCAACAGGATAACAACCCTAAGCACACAGCCAAGACAACACAGGAGTGGCTTCGGGACAAGTCTCTGAATGTTCTTGAGTGGCACTGCCAGAGCCCAGACTTGAACCCGATCTAACATCTCTGGAGAAACCTGAAAATAGCTGTGCAGCAACGCTCCCCATCCAACCTGATAGAGCTTGAGAGGATCTGCAGAGAAGAATGGGAGAGACTCCCCGGATACAGGTGTGCCCAGCTTGTAATTGCTGCCAAAAGGTGCTTCAAAGTACTGAGTAAAGGGACTGAATATAGTTAAATGTGATATTTCAGTTAAATGTTTTATAAATTAGCAAAAATGTCTAAACTGTTTTTGGCTTTGTTATTATGGGGTATTGTGTGTAGATTAATGAGGGGGGAAACTATTTCATCCATTTTAGAATGAGGCCATAACGTAACCAAATGTGGAATAAGTCAAAGGGTCTGAATACTTTTTCAAATGCACCGTATATGAAACCCTACCCTGCAGTGAGGCAGTTAGAGTAACCAGGCTCAAGCAAAGTGTATGAAGTAGAGGAGATAGATCCGCTCAGGGTAGAACAGAGACGGGCTCGAATAGAGATCAAATACAGGCAGCCTTAAAACTGGGAGTGGATCTTGTCTGGCCGGTGGTTATGTGATGTGCTTCACTCTGACACACTATCGTTTCCCCCAGAAAGGTCCAGGTGAGACAGGAAGATAGAGGGTGGTGTTAGATGGGCTCTGTCCTGCCACCCTCCACCATCCATCTGGCCATATTGATTGTACTCTCTGGAACAGGAGTGATTACAGAGACCAGGAGGGAAGGAAGGAGAGAGAAGCAGTGAGGGTGAGAACTCAACATTACTGTACCGCAACGGACTGGTAATATCAGGAATCAAGGTAAGACCCAGACTGTCGAAGTAACAATGTTTATTGTAGCAACAGGGGCAGGCAAAGACAGGTCAAGGCAGGCTGTGCCATTGATGACACGGGGGGACCTTCTTGGATACCGGTCGGTGCTGCAGAAGCGAAGTGGCCCGGGCCTTACTGAACCCCTCTCGGAGGTCCTGGTACTCTGCGGAGCTGGCGAAGAGGTCCGGGGGAATTTCCAAGCTCAGTCAATGGAGGGATTGTGTCGCTGGAGCCAAGAGAATCCCAATACCACGGGAACCTGCGGGGACTCAACTAGCAGGAATTGGATAGCCTCGCTGTGGTTCCCCGACACTCGTAGGGTGACAGGGGTGATCTTGTGGGTGACCCAGCCTATAGAGCGCCCGTCCAGCGCTCTAACACCCATGGGAATGGAGAGCTGTTGAGTGGGGATGCCCAGCTCGGACGGTGGGGTAACATCCATGAGACTCACATCGGCCCCCGAGTCGATGAGTACCTGGAGAGACTTGGACTGGTCGCCCCACAGCAGGATGGCATAGAGAGGAGAAGAACCATTATATTTCAGACCTTCCAGTGTACACACTCCAATGAATGAGCTAGCTCTCTTGAAGGGACAAGACACAAAATTACCATCAGTATCGCAATACAGACAACTATAGGTCTCAAGTCTGCGTATGCATTCGGCTGGAGATAGCCTAGCCCTGCCGAGCTGCATCGGCTCGGGAAGAGGTGAATCGGCAGTCTCCGGGAGGCTCTCGGAGGGACACGGGTAAGCACGGATCCTTTCAGGGATGTCCGGAGTTTATCAGCTCATGGTGGGATCCCTGAGTGAGGGATTGGGACCGCAATCGAACCTCTTCTCCCTCCTACGTTCCTGTAGCCGACCATCGATCCGGATGGTTAAAGCGATGAGTGAATCGAGACCCGTTGGTAGTTCTCAGACTGCCAGCTCATCCTTTACCTCCTCTGATAATCCATGCAGGAACTTGTCGAACCGCACTTCCGGGTTCCAGGTACCCTCCGCTGCTAGCGTGCAGAACTCCACCGCATAGTATATCACACTGAGGGTGTGCCGCCGGAGCTGGAGTAACTTCCGGGCAGCCTCTCTCACGGACACCGGAGCCTCAAACACTTTTCTCACCTCCGCCAGGAATACTTTTCTCACCTCCGCCAGGAATACTTTTCTCACCTCCGCCACGAATACCTCTGAGGCAGACTGTTGCTCCCACACCGCCGTGGCCCAGGCGAGTGCCCTCCCGGACATCAGCGTAATAATATACGCAATCGTTGAGCGGTCCAAGGGGAAAGAAGAAGGCTGCAGCTCAAAAACGAGGGAGCATTGGGAGAGAAATGCCTGGCAGGTTCTGGAATCTCCATCATAGCACTCCGGGGGAGGTAAACGGGGTGCCCAGGAAACCGCGGTGACGGCACTGCTACCAGGCGGGTTACAGAGGGGCTGGGAGGTTACCCTTCGTGGTCGGCTGCCTAAAGGCAACCCATGGACATGCTCCCGCAACATGTCCAATGCTTGGTCATGACGATCGGCCATGGCCTGGAACCCCTCCATTATGCCGCGAAGCAACTCCCTGTGCCTACCAATGGTGGCTCCTTGGGAGGAGATGGCGTAGCGGAGCTGGTCCGCTGGGTCAGTCATGGCCAGTTCGTACTATCAGGAATCAAGGTAAGGTCCAGATGCAGACTGTCAAAGTAACAATGTTTATTGTGGCAACAGGGGCAGACAAAGACAGGTCAAGGGAGGCAGGGGTCAAAAATCCAGGGTAAGGCAAAGGTACAGGACGGCGGGCAGAGAGGTCAGGCGGGCGGGTACAGGTTCAGGACATGCAAAGGTCAAAAACCAGGAGGACAAGAAAAGAGCCGCTGACAGGATACCGCTGGTTAGCTTGAATGAACAAGAGAAACTGGCAACGAACAGACAGAACACAGGTATAAATACACAGGGGATAATAGGGAAGATGGGCTACACCTGGAGGGGTGTGGAGACAAACACAAGGACAGGTGAAGCAGATCAGGGCGTGACAGGTAATGCTTATATACTGATACTAGGCATCTGGGAATGGGAAATAATGTTCCCGTAACATTGTGAAGAGGTTGTCAGTATGTTTGGTACTGAGGAAGGGAGTCATGTGTTAAATGGAGTGTGTGTATGTGTGTATGTGTGTGTGTATATCCATCCATGTGTATGTGTATGAAAATAGCTTCAAATTCATGTCCCCTGCAATGCAGCTCAGCCTAGTCCAGTCCAGTCTCCAGCCCATACGGGCTATTTACATTCAGCCCATGTGCTGCAATGGAGATCTAGCCATCAGTGTCCCCTGTCGCACGCCCCCACGCCTTAGTCTGCACACACAGCATTCAGCTGCCCAGGACATCTAACTACTGCACAGTAGCCCACCCCTGTGAAATGCACAGTGTATCACATCCATGACATTACAAGATACACAGTATTTGGTTTAAGACAGATCAACAATGAGTGTAGCAATCCTATATGGAGTGCACAAAACATGTGATTGAACTAAACCAAAAAACAGATCCAATTTACAATCACACACAGATGAAAGTCTCCTGTCTGATTGGATTTTTTTCACAATACTTTAGCAGGGCGGTATTCAAAGGGAACTGCAGTGAGGTCGCCAAAACGTACAGCCGCAATATGTTTATTTTTGGGAAACCTCACAAGTCACAGAAATGTGAGTCTAAAAGTCTAAGAAGCAGTAGATCTGTTCTATATGCACTAGTTCTATACTTCACATTTTTTTTAAAAGTTTTGTTTTTACGTCTTTCACTTTTGGTAAAAATACAATATATTTTTTTATTATATTTCACAACTGTTCAGATGGTATGATGACTTTCTACAATATACTTGCTTGTTTTGTCACAAACTGAAATTAGGTGAAATATTATACATTTTTGCAACCAGGAAATGGTACAGCGACTTCTGCATAGTGCATCTTTAAAGAGTACAGATTATCATATGGGACAATATACAAACATTTTAAAGAAAGACAATTTGGAAGATACAATTTTATTGAGTAAATGTGCTTATTGTTTTCTCTTCATTTTGATAAGAAAGTAAAATGCAACGAATTTAAGGTAAAAAAAAACGGGATCCCTGCTGAAAAAGTTTGAATACCACTGCTGTAGGGGTTGAGGGGTCAACAGTCAAAACTACAGTATAACAAATCTTTCTGTATGTCTGTCACACAAATGCACGGGCGCACACACACACACACACACACACACACACACACACAAAGTATACATCTCTTTCCATCTGACCTCATTTTAGAGCCAAAGAGCACCATTCACAAAGTTAAGGTTCATGCCTTCCACAAAACACTGTAACAGCTAACTGAAGGGACCACTGACAACCAGTACATCTGAACTTAAAACACACTGTGTGACTGCGTGTGTGAAACAGAGAGGCAAAGGTGGGCTTCAGTAAGTGAAACTGTGTGAGGCAAGATGACAGTATGCTAGAGTGTGAAAGAGAATGAATGAGGATAAATAAAAGGAGAGTGTGTATAGGGAAGGGAGAAGTGTGTGTGTGTGTGTGTGTGTGTCTGTTTGGGAGAGGGAGATAACAGATGTGACTGTTGTTAAGCTATGCCTAAGTGATGAGCAAACAAAACAGACTAATCTAATGAGAGAGCTGCTGGACTGACCGGCAGGCAGGCAACACACACACATACACACAACGTTGCAAGCACACGCATGCACCCACGCACACAAACATGCACGCAAACGTGCATACAAGCATGCACACAAACACACACACACAGCTCTCACCCAAATATTCACTCCGCAGCCTGCCATTCTAATCCTTCATTTTCCTGTACAGATGGGACTGGATTCTATTCATTCTGCATTTGTGTGCACAGTGTGAAATGGAAGTGTCAACCAGCTTCTCTGGTTAGCAGTAATTTCCTGTTGGGATGATTGATTGGAATCCTGGCTTCACCTTGTTAAGTCATCTGACAGATGTAGTTCCAATCGCTCAAAGCAAAGCCATGTATAGCTTGCAGATACACACACACACACACACACACACATACACACATACTCCTTTGGAATGGTCACCTGCTGCTCTGATTTTCGACTGCGTCCCATAGGGCTCTGGTCAAATGTGGTGCACTATATAGGGAATAGGGTGCCATTTAGGACTCAAATGTACAGCATCACATCACTGGGTGCTTCATAACAGTGAGAGAGAACAAGGCTTAGCCTAGCTGTGGTTTCCAACAACAGAAACCTCCACTATGTTAAGGATGAACTCACATGGCAGCCAGCAGCATGACTCAGCTCCGGTTAATCTAATCAAAGAGACCAATCAAATTAGCCACACGATGCTAAACAGACCAATTCAATATACCTATGTCTTGTCATACTCAATCCTTACTGTACTCACCCCTGATTCAATGATGGGGTAATTCCTGTCATAAAGTAAATGGACGCCATGGTGCTATAACATTGCAGGGCTGAGCTAGCCTCACTGCAGAGACTATATGAGCCTACTGTATGTGACCCTGGGAGGACAGGGTTCCAAATGTTTCAGCAGTTTCCGTTCAGAGTACAGAATAGAACTGCATACTGATTTCTTCAAGCCACGAATGAAAAATCTTTATTATGTTGATCAACACGTTCATCGGCCAATCAGACAATAGAGTGCCTTTGGAACTGTATCCTCAGACATTTGCAGTTGTCCTCTCAGAATGTTGTGTCTGTTCAAGTTTGTGTGTGTGTGTGTCTATGAGTGAGTGGGATATCTGACACCATATTGTGATCTGTGGTGTCTGGCAAAGACAGATTTGTGGTCATATCCAGTAGAATATACATTAGCAGCTTGCTTCAGGCCTATTCCAAGAATCCTGTAGATGCTGGTGGGGTATAGTTCAGCTGTTAGTAGTGGTGGTCCCCATTCTCCTGCCCCCTCTCCACTAAGGCCACCTCCCAATAGTGGCAAAAGGAGGACTGAGACATGCAAAGTCATAACCCTCTCAGCCTGCTCCCTTCCACGGTCTGACAGGCTCATTAGAACAGACAGTGTGAAACAGGTTCTGGTCAAATGGCTTGATGACTTTAGTCTCTCTCTCTCTCTCTCTCTCTCTCTCTCATAGTAAAACATGTTTTGGGGCAAATCAAAACACAAGAATGTAGACATTTCCAAAATACATCAATAGCCTGCAAAGTATTTATTCCCGAAACTATACAAAGGACTACAAGCTGGTGTGCAATATTGTGTGTTAAATCAACAACACAAGTAAAGCCAATCTTAACCTCATCAGGACTGATGCTGCAGTTTAGTCACAGTGTGGGCGTGACTGGAAAAACAACTGCAATTCGCCTGGATGGAGAACTGCGTGATGATGATCAAAACAGAAATGTAGCAATACAGTTTGGTTTAACAAAATATAGCAGGTTAAAGACAAAACAAGTCCCTAAAATAAAACATTCAAAGACTTTACCTTAAGTTATTTGAAGTCTTTGCAAGAAATGTTGGCGGGCAAACTTGGCTAGCTAGCAGTTTCAGCACCACAGCCAGCCAGCTGTGTGACAGAAGCACTGCAAGACTATTGAACTGATGCATTGACTATTTGTCAACTAATAATCTGTCGTTCCGCCCCTGAACAAGGCAGTTGACCCACCGTTCCTAGGCCGTCATTGTAAATAAGAACTTGTTCTTAACTGACTTGCCTCGTTAAAAAAAAGGTAAATATATATTTTTTTAAATGGCAATCACACAGAATATTTAGCATGATATCGAAATACGAATAACTACGATATTTGATTGAAAGGCTACATTTAGCTGCATTTGGTTCAGACTGTATGCTGTTACAATGCAAAACATATATATAGACCTCATGGTCTAACAACTGACTCAGCCCGAAATATGCCAAGTCACCATGGTAACAAGGAATGCAATACACCTAGGTGCTCGAGGGGAGAAATTTGTGCACGTTTCCCACAAGTCATAACCAAAATCGAATCAACATCCAATACACTAATATATTCTTACACTGTACGTAATAACTTGGATGTATCTAACATACAGTGCATTCAGAAAGTATTCAAACCCCTTGACTTTTTCTACATTTTGTTACTTTACAGCCTTATTCTAAAATGTATTAAATTATTTTTTCTCTTATCAATCTACATACCCCACAATGACAAAGTATTCAGACCCTTTACTCAGTACTTTGTTGAACCACCTTTGGCAGTGATTCCAGCCTTGAGTCTTCTTGGGTATGACGCTACAGGCTTGGCACACCTGTATTTGGGGAGTTTCTCCCATTCTTCTCTGCAGATCCTCTCAAGCTCTGTCAGATTGATTGGGAAGCGTCACTGACCAAGGCCCTTCTCCCCCAATTGCTCAGTTTGGCCGGGTGGCCAGCTCTAGGAAGAGTCTTGGTGGTTTAAAACTTCTTCCATTTAAGAATGATGGAGGCCACTGTGTTCTTGGGGACGTTCAATGCTGCAGAAATTTTTGGTACCCTTCCCCAAATTCCTTTGACCTCATGGCTTGGTTTTTGCTCTGACATTCACTGTCAACTGTGGGACCTTATATAGACAGGTGTGTGCCTTTCCAAATAATGTCCAATCAATTGAATTTACCACAGCTGTACTCCAATCAAGTTGTAGAAACATCTCAAGGATGCTCAACGGAAAAATGATGCACCTGAGCTCAATTTGGAGTCTCTTATCAAAGGGTCTGAATACTTATGTAAATCAACTATTTCTGTTGATTTATTTGTAATAAATTAGAAAACATTTTTTTTTAAACCTGTGTTCGCTTTGTCATTATGGGGTATTGTTTGTAGATGGATGAGGGGGGAAAAACACATTTAATCCGTTTTAGAATAAGGCTGTAATGTAACAAAATGTGGAAAAGGGGAAGGGGTCTGAATACATTCCTAATGCACTGTACACGGGTGCTTTAACAGTCAACACCAATCTGTTCGCTGTCAGGGATCTATCCGGTGTAGCCTAATCCTGGACACCTTGCTGGTGACTACGATGACATTGGGGCTCATATTGCCATTCGAATGCTTCTCTATTATGTAACTGAATTTAATTCATGCCTAATTCCGTTCTCTTACGAAATAAAATCTCACACGTTGAATAATGATCATGAGTATTGTTCTTATTCTTACAAAGCCTAATCGCAAATGATCATTTTAGCAATCAGACAATTCGATTGATATGATAAACTTGTCCAAAATGCTACCAAAATTGCAAATGAGGCAAAACCAAACTTCCATATCATAGGCTACATGCACTAGAGCCCACTGGCAATAGCGCAGATCAAGCACAGTCTCAGTAAAAACAAATACGATAAAATAGAATTATGTGTTTACAAAACCGTTAGTTTACAATAGGCTAGTAAGGTTAGGTGCAGTGCTTTATACGCTACAATGCATCGAACACAATCAATGGCCAAACGTGAGAAGCAACCTACCTGTGCGCAGGTTGAAGGAAACTCTGGCTTCGGCGAGGTACGGGGTATCGCTCTTGGACCGGACTCTCCTGATCGGCCGGCGGTCTATATGGTCCTCTGGAGAAGCCGCCATCAATTTGAGCAGCGTCCAGTGACGACTGGGGGGTTGGGACAGACAGAGAGCCACCACCGCTCAAGAGGAGGTACTGATGGGGAGGAAAAAAACTGAACGGGTAGAGACCGGAGAGGGAGATGTGACTTTTGAAGCGAGGTGGAGCCGCCACTACAAAGCTCCTTAACCCAACAGCAGACAGAGGGGAATGAGAATGGAATAAAGGGAAACAATTATGAATAATCAAGTAAATGGCCTACATTTTCAAAATAGCCTATCCAATGCGGATTTATGGAGTTAAATGATCAATATAAGCCCCTGTATGTATGTTGATCAGCAAGTGGAAATCTTGTATGAGGTCAGGGGATATTTTTTTAAACGTACACCACCAGAGGGCACTAGTAACTTTACTAGCCTACAACTTTCCCCTCCACAGTGGATTTTGGTGCGGAATCTTCAATGCTTTGCGACAGCAAGGGAGTCTTTACGGTTTTTCAAATTAATTACATTAAGAAAAGTAAACAAACTCTGCCTCGCCATCTGGTAACGCTGCTGGGTATGTATGGACGTGTTATGCATGAACTCGAGTTATTCTGAAAAAGGCAATTCCATGTAGTGATCGTTGTACACCTTATTTGCCTGCATGTAACATTTTTACTTTTGGTATTTAGCTACTTTCAGTATTCAAGATGGCTCTTCTTTATACCCCTGTTTCAAAGTTTTAGAAATGTAGGCTATAGTATCGTTGAGGAAATGATATTTATTCATTTAATATTCTGTTAGTTTTTATAAAACACGATTTGATTTACGAGCCACAGTTGAATGAGTTTGCTCACTGATAATCAACTTTTAACACTACTTGTGTAGACTGCTGGTTTGGACACGTTTTTGCCTAAATACCCTTTAGAATGCGTAATCTTATGCCCACGCAAAACGTGTTAAAATTCAAGGCTGTCATGCACAACGCGATGTAAAATGTAACAAGTAAATATGTATATCGCAGCCAGTTGACATTGATCAGGCGCTGGTGACAATTCTCATTCCCACATTCAAACAAGTAAATGACACGATGAGGATACATGTATAAATGACCGTGGCATTAAAAGTGTATGAATGCAAATGTGTAATGATATAGTTTGTCCATCTGTGTCACCAATATTTAACTAGGACAAACTATTCCAATGCAGTCAGAAAATACTTATCCTAACTTTCTGTCTTCTCTTACAGAGCTGTAGTGACAATGATTCTTCGAAATCTAGTTTCAATTGGACTTGGTCCTCGCGTGTCTTCTCCAGTGACACGTCGGCCTTTGGTAGAGATGACCAGGTCTGCCAGTTCAGGTAAAGTCCTACCACATGCATGAGCTGAATTCATAAGTCTCCATACATTGGCTTTACATTCTAGTGTACATTGTACACCCCCAAAAAAGTAAATTAATAATAACAAATTAGGATGGGCATCAGCAGTTTTTCTATTGTTATGTCAGTTACTCCATTACCCCATGTCAGCTAAACATCTTTAGATTGCTAAATTATTCTAGCCAGCTATCTAAACTTGTTGTAATCGTGGTCGAATTACCGACCAGGGGGCCCCAATTGATTTTGTTAGTCACTCTCACTCGGCTATCATATTCAAAACTGTAAACTTTTCTCTCCGCCCCATGGGAAAATGAATAGAATTGCATGAAATTAACTCCAAAACCCCAAACATGTCTCACCGCTGTCAAGAGGGGGGCTGAGAAAATGTTTTGTTTGCAAGTTGGGCGGGCCTCCCAACAATTTTACTTGGGGGCCCCCAAAAGGCTAGTTCTGACTCTGACTGCATGTGGGGGTACGCAGACCCCCGAGCAACTGCGGCCCCTCATGATGAGTTCAGGTTTTTGTGCCCCCCCCATCAATGTTTCCCATCCCTGCTCTAATGGCTCTTATTAATGTATAAATGTTTATCTTCTGTAGATATGTCTGAATTCCGGAAGGTCTTCTCTAAAGCCAGGCACATAGCCATCATTACTGGGGCGGGTGTGAGTGCAGAGAGTGGAGTGCCTACCTTTAGAGGTGCTGCGGGCTACTGGAGGAAATGGCAATCTCAGGTAATGTAAAACAGACATGCATAGACCTACAGGAATTCATTTCACAATCTGTAACATGCTCATGTACACGCAGACGTTTACATCATGCCATAAACACTCCCCTCCGTATGCATTTGGACAGTGAAGCTCAAATTTTACATTTGGCTCTATACATTTGGCTCATACATTGGATGCATTTGCAGTTTGTTTGGTTGTGTTTTGGATTATGTTTTGCCCAATAGGAACTGAATGGGGAATGATGACTAGAGTAATTCTTTCCAAGTGAGTAAATAAGATGTTTCTGACCAATTTAGAAAAATCATGAATTAATAGTGATGAGTGAGAAAGTTACAAAGGCTACAACAAAACATGCTTACCTTTCACGATGACCAATAGCAGGGGAAGTTAGCTTTTTTGGGGGAAGTATGATCTTTGTCCGTCTCACTCATCATCATTCACATTTCATGATTGTGGCAGTGACCCCACTCTCCTAGAGTGTCTTGGTGAGTTGGTATATGCTAAAAACACATTTCTAATTCATACATGCATTTAAAAATGTTACCATGACACATGGGTTCAAGAGTATTATTGCTTTTATGCAATGGGTTACCAGCATTAAAAAGCAAGATTATTTCCCAAACCATACATTTTTTAGCAAAACGTGGTGCTACATTCACTAACACTGGTTGTCTATTGCAATTTTAGGCGTACCCTGGTCATTAGTTCAATTCGTATTGACTGCCATGTAAAGCAAAACTACCCAAGTGTTGGTTGATAGTTCCAGAACTTTGTAGGTTGCCATGGCAAAAAAAAAGCTGCATTTCATTTGACCTGTTTTCTATTGACATTTCTTTGTATATATCCATAAAAATGATGCCGGCTGATTCATGATTTCGAGTCGCTGAGAAAAGCTGCCTGTCTGTCTCATCCTGACTCCCGACACCTTCATTACTACGGGACAGCTGGAGATTTGTTTCAATATTGAAATTCAATGTTGCAAATGTCAAAGAGAAAGACTGCAAGGTTTCTACGAATCTCTGCTGTTGAAAACTAAATGTTAGTCTAAAAGAAATGGGAGATAATGTCAAGATGCTTTTTATAGTGGAGATCAAGTTTATAATTGCCTGGCTGGGCTGGTGAGACTGTGGATTGCGCAGTCAGATGGAACAGACTAAATAGGCATTTCAACGTCATTTCTTTAGTCAGTGGTAACTTGTGGAAAAAACAACGTCTGGAATGTGGCTTTAACCAATCAGCATCCAGGATTAGACCCACCTGTTGTATAATGTCCAGTATATCATGGGCAAGATGGACTCTACGGGAATTCCAAACTAACCGTTGTATAAACGCTTGTACATGTGTGAAATAGGACAAATATAAGAACCCACCAAATTATTATTATAACTTACAAAAAGTGACTCCAAAATGACACAATACATTATTCACATTCACTTTCTATTGGGCAAAACATTATCCGAAACAGAACCAAAGCTGTAAATTCATCCAACAAGTTTGTAGTCACAAGCTTTATGTAGTCATTGTGACATTCTGCACTGTCGCCTTATATGAAACGTTTGATCTCAAATCCAAAATGCTGGAGTGTAGAGCCACGTTTAAAATGTTATCTTCACTGTCCAAATACATACGGAGGGGAGTGTACTCCCGTATCAATGGATTTGTCTTGACAACAACAATGAGGGGGGGGGGTTAGGCGTAACCACGGTTACTGTGTGCGGTTCCCAGGGAGAGCTGAGGAGCTGGAGCCAGTATCAGTTAATCTAAGTAGGACAGTCTCATCAGAGATTCACTTTGAGAGGGAGAATCAAAACAAACCTTTAACTTGTGTTTGTTCCATCCTGTGCCCCTAAGTGTTTATTTATGGGAGCTTGTTCACACTCTTAAATATGTGAAAATGTCATGTTTATTTTGTTTTTCCCTGGGATCTCTATATCTACAACTCAGCGTGCCTTGCCATTCTCTGCTCTAACTATGACCCAGTCCTCCCACCTGCTATTTACCTAGTCACTTACTCTCATCCAGTCTGCCCTTAACAATGTAGACTATCCCATCCATCTCCACCCTGACACCCTTAGAATCTACCTCCGCATCCTGTGAACTCTGTTCCCTCACCCTCCCCACCCATGTCCCTGTCCATCTCTGTCCACAGGACATAGCCACCCCTGAGGCCTTCTTTCGGAACCCTTCCCTGGTGTGGGAGTTCTACCACTACCGACGAGAAGTGATGCTGAGTAAGGGACCCAATGCGGCCCACCTGGCCATTGCAGAGTGTGAGGCCCGGCTGAGGAAGCAGGGCCGCTCTGTGGTAGTCATCACCCAGGTCATAGATGATCTGCACCGCCAGGCCGGATCCAGACATGTCCTCAAGATCCACGGTGAGAGGGCTGGGCTGGGACAGGGCTAAGTGGGTCTTTTAGAGGGATGGAATGGGCTGGGCAGCAGGGATTGGTTCAGACAAGGCAGTCAAATATGATTTTAGAAAGAAGGCACTGTTTCAAGAGAGGCTCCATTGTTAATAAGTAAGCTCAGAAGATGTACTCAAATAATTAGCCCTTGCTCTAGTGGTGGTTTCCAAAGCTTGTTGTCAAAAGTTGAACGTAAGATAAGGATAAGATTGACTTTAGTGTCCCTGAAGGTAAATCCTACTTGGACAAATGTTGTCATTATCAGCATGTTTTTGAGAGACTTCTCCAAAGTGTCTGGACGGTGCTCAGTTCTGTTTTTCTCCCCGGTGAATCATCAGGAAGTCTGTTTGAGACGCGTTGTGTGAGCTGTGGACATGTGGCTGTGAACCAAGGCAGCCCAATATGCGCTGCCCTAGAGGGGAAAGGGTAAGCGGCACTACAGCTCCTCAGTACAATACAACCACCTGCTCAGGTGAATCTTCTACATTGGATGTGTGACTTGACTTTTAGAAAAAGGGTTGTATTCGATTGTTCCACAGTTCTCCTGACCCAGATACCAGTGATGCCAAGATTCCCCCAGAGGAGCTGCCAAGGTAGGGGATGATTAGTATGGTTCCGTCTATTTGTTGACATGTATGTATGTATGTATATATATATATTTTTTACACAAGTCTACCATAGAAAATCGAAGCCACAGTGATAAAATCTTTTCCACATGGTGGCGGTAGTGTTATTTGCTTTTAACTTGACCTCTTCTCAATCCTAAGTAACCATACACCTGTTATGTGTGATGTCATCCCTTGTGTGTGATGTCATCCGTTGGTGGTTTTATGTGCAGGTGTGAGAAGAGTGACTGCCATGGTCTGCTCAGGCCCAATGTGACCTGGTTCGGGGAAACTCTGGACTCGCACGTCTTGACCAAGGTGGAGACGGTGCTGGACACCTGTGATCTGTGTCTGGTGGTGAGTTGGCCTCGTAGTCGCTGGAGAATCCTGTTGCTGCTATGTATCTCAGTCTTTATATACACACTTTAGTATGTAGTAAGATTTTGTCATACGCTGAGACAGAGCCTGATGTAAAGCACCACACACCTGAAACTGATGTTCAGAC
Organism: Oncorhynchus keta; assembly: GCF_023373465.1. Classification (NCBI taxonomy): domain Eukaryota; kingdom Metazoa; phylum Chordata; class Actinopteri; order Salmoniformes; family Salmonidae; genus Oncorhynchus; species Oncorhynchus keta. The sequence continues at coordinate 30,889,713 of NC_068435.1, read as the reverse complement.
CTATGTATAATATACACAAATTTCTCTGAAATGGCTTTGCTGGTGCCTATGCTCTCTATCTGCCCGTAGGTTGGCACCTCCTCCATAGTGTACCCGGCAGCCATGTTTGCCCCCCAGGTGGCGTCCAGGGGTGTGCCAGTAGCAGAGTTCAACATTGAAACCACCTCTGAGACCACGCGCTTCACGTAAGCCACAGCCCACCGCTATTAGAAAATGATGTGTTTTTGTCGTAATACAAGTTTCTTTGGGGATTTTCAATTTCTTTTCTTGATGTGCAAAATACAAATACATTTTGTGAAGTCAAATAGTGTGTGTATATATATATATTTTTTTTTTAGTAAAACGGGATATATTTAATCAAATAGGGATTCTTCGTCAAAACGAAGCCTGTGTTTTATTCATGATTCTACTGCATCACACAGTTTTTCAGGTTTGAAATCAGTCAGCGTTATCAGCTCTTTGGTCTTAGATCTGATTGATCAGATGTTTGTCAGGGAAATTAAGAACCAAACATTTCCTTAGGGACACTGGTGAGCATTTCTCAGATTTCTCCTTTTATCCTTGCTTTGTCGTGTGTGTGTGTGTGTGGTGTGCCGTGCTTCTGCTGTACAGGTACCATTTCCAAGGCCCGTGTGGGGCCACGCTACCCCTGGCGTTGGCGCTTCACGAGTCTGAAGTCGTCTGAGGGGTCAAGGGGTGGGGTTTGATGGTGTCCGAACCTCTGGGACTCCTCCCATATCCACTCCACGGCCGTTTGATTCCATGGTGATTATTCCCTTATCCGAAAACCGTGCCTTAAGACACTTTGAAACAGGAATTCTTGGTGGAGGGAGAGCTGCTGTCTGCAGCAGAGGACTGAATAGTCTTACTGGATACTTGATACTTATTCGGTTAACTAAACTGGAACTGAGATGTTATGTGTTGTTGTCTCTTCTTGAAAGGCAGAAAAGTATATATTCAGCTGAAATAAGGAGAAGTATTTCTTGATATAGGACGGGCAAATGTTTTCTTCTCTGGAGTTTTGAGCGTGTCATTTCTTCATATACAGTATAATAATAATAATAATAATAATAATAACACATGCCATTTAGCAGATGCTTTTATCCAAAGCGACTTAGTCATGTGAGCATACATTTCTCTCACTGCTAATTCAGTATATTTCAGATGTACAGGCTTTGCTGGTTGCTCTGTTTTTGTGACATTATTGAGGTCAGTGCACATGCTGTACATGACACACACACACACACACACACACATTATATAACATGCTGATGTAGCTTGTGAGATCAGATGATATTATTCTTTATAGCGTATAGTAATATAATCATATAGCTGAACCTTTTTCTCACTCTATGGAGGATATACTGTATTAACTCCAACCCAGTACAATACCTAATCCATGTGCCTGGCCAACTGTTTCCACAACCTTGGCCAAATACACACGAACCATGACCAAATACATGCTTTGAAACTCAAGTACATAGCAACGTCACAGAGGGAGAGTCAGTTCATTGAACTGGCTACTGCTGAACCTGGACTATTGTATTCCCGTCCCTGTACAGTATTTACCATATCAATATCTATCAATAGTCATACTGTGGTTACATGGCATGAGAATGTATTCAAGGGATATTTCAGGATGAAGCCCTTTATCTACTTCCCCTGAGTCAAATGAACTCGCGGATGAAAATGTCATGTCTCTGCAATACAGTGTGAAGGAAGTTACTAACTACTGTTAGCGCAATTGCTAACTTGCGCTAGCACCATGACTGGAAATCTATGGTAACTGCTAGCATGCTCGTAGATACCATCGAGTTCCAAGCATTGTGCTAACGCTAGTTAGCAATTGCGCTAACACTAGTTAGTAACTTCCTTCAGACTGTATTGCAGAGACATGACATTTTCACCCGCGAGTTCATCTGACTCCGGGGAAGTTGATCATTACCAAAATCCCGAAGTGTCCCTTTAACATTATCATTTGTATTACTCATTGAAATCTATTGTTTTGCCTAATCACGCACAACAACTCTGTTTTTGGAAATGTTCTATACCGAACCAAGTGTGTACTTCGATATCATGACTGTATTTGTACTTTTTTTTTATTTTTTACAACTACTGCTAGCTACTTTAGGTGTTTTTGCTTTTATGCAACGTAATGAGATCTCATGCAACGCTTCAAAATATACTACTGTCAACACCATGAATTCATTTGCATTACTTTTGTCCTTTTTTCTCTCACACAATGGTGTCATTACTGGCAGTCTTCAAAATAGGCTTATGTGATTGGGGGAGTTTGCATTCCCAAAGCTAACAGTAGATGCCAGTATGTAGACTGTAGATTCAATAAAACCCCTCTGAACAGACAGAGTACAACTGACTGCAGACTCTCCTGGCTATCTCTCAATTAGAATGCATGGGTAAGAGGAAATGTGTATTCTTCTGGGACAATGTTTTGCTCTGCTCAATGTGAAGTGAACGTTAGCATTATTTCGGTAGATAGCAAAACCAGAGAGCTCATTTGGACCATTGTAATGTTGTAAAAATAAAAAGCTAATGTACATGTGAACTTCTCGCAATTTTGACCGCATAATCCTGGTCCTTGAATGACCATCTCTAAGCGTGTTTTAGTTATTTATCTGGTCCTCTATGTATTCTGAAATGATCCTCCATTTGTATTGATATATTGAATGAGTGAGAAACCAGAGAGAGCATGAGGTTGGCGGCATGGCTATGGGAGAGGACTTGCCTGCTTAGGTCCAAGCAGGACAGACCTCTCTTATAACGCACAAGGTCAAAGGCGAAAGGTCATACAAAGGGAAGGACCTCACTTAGAATGTCTTATAGAAAACATCCACATAGATGGGGGGGGGACCACAGTAAACATCCCAAAACAATACAGGCAAGTTTACTCATCAGGGGTGGGTCTGCCTGGCTCCTTACTGTTGATTTGGTTGTTGATGGCTGAGGTTAGTGCAAATTGTGTGGGAGAAGTTCCCATCCAGCTGAGTCACCATCTGTTTAAAGGTCTGAATCTGTTCTTTATAGGCCTGGTTGACGAGAAATCGAGGGGGAAGGAGAGACTGACAGGGAGGTTACCTGAGCACTGTGTGTGCATGGTTGCACCTGTGTGTTTCAGTTTGTGTGTCCCAGTGTTTGTCTATGTTCCCCAGTGTGAATGTCCAGACTTAATGACATGAGTCTCATGTTCAGGGTCCTCCAGTGTTAACGAGAGAGAGCGAGAGGAGCGGTTATTATGAATCACTGTAAGAGCTGAAGTTCCACGCAAATTATTCTAAAACACACTCACATACGGTGCGCATTAGGATGTCAGTGAGGATTGGGAGGTTATTACTCTGTCTGCGTATGGCTTTTCTAGTTAATTTGTCAGATTTGGAAATGGCTAAATCTGTCAGATTTACAGAAATGTTGATTATTTAGCATTACCCCCGTGAAATTAACATAATAAATCATAATGCAGCTGTAGGCCTACTGGTCTGTGGTCCCTACATGTTAATCTGAACAGGCAGGCTGTAACCTCGAACAGACCTGTGTGTGTGCGTGCGAGTGAGCGAGGAGTCATGCAGGGCCAGCTCATATCATGCCCACCATGCACCCAGCGCTCTCATCAAATTAGTGTCTGGCACACACACACATGCAACCGAGGGAACCAAACACACAATAAACACATACATCAGAACCCTGTTTAGAATCAGATGGTCCAAAAATACCCCATCCCATTTCCCATTCATTAAGGAATAATTCCCTCTTCTTCATTGCTTCTCTGCTTCATTTCTTTACCCACAATCCCCGACTGTAAATGTTCATTATCATTGATGATTATCATCATAACCTTTCTCCTACTCTTCTTACCTTTTTCTTCTTATCTTCTACCTTCTAACACTGTGTCTAATGTCAGGAGTGAGGTGAAATCTGTTTTTCACATAAAATTAACTAATGAAATAGACAAAAGGATCAGATTCTTCTTGCATTGATAGGATGATATAGTTGTTTGAAGCCTCAATTGAGCAGGCCTGCTGGAGTGTGAGTGGGGATATTGGCAGTGACTGGAGGTCATATAAGAATGCAGGAGAGTGGGATAAGCGAGGGATGAGATGGTAGATGTGTAAAGGTCCCTGTCTGACCCAGCAGCCTGCAGGTTAATAGAGCCACCATCATTGGTATCACTTCTGCAAATATCCCTGTGTCTCTTTGAATGATAAAGTAGATTGACTAGGACACCGGCTGAAGTGTGTGTGTGTGTGTGTGTGTGTGTGTGAGTGAGAGAGATCGAAAATAAAAGGTGAGAAACAGCATGTTGAATCTGGTGAAGTGACTTGGTGACATCTATTTGGAGTGTTTGAGTTTTGAAATGGTTGAAGGTGGCATTTGGGGTCAGTTGTGTGTGAGTGTATGTCTTTGCCAGGGATTGGTAAGGAGGGGGGAACATTCATGTTTCTCTTTATGCAGACTGACAGGACTGTCAGAGCTATCCACGTCAGCAAAAATATCCCATGATTATGACCCATTCAAAGAGCATAGTAGCTTAGTAAAAATAGATATGATTTGAATCACCTACAAGACAAGCTATGACTGTTTTTCAATGTTACTGTGAAGAGAGATCTGGTGCATAAAGTGAGGTGTTTTGTCCCTGCCGGCCCAGATGTTTTTCCCTGTATAGGGCTGATGCTAGGGGTTCTGGGTAGTGAGGCTGGGAGGGAGTTGTTTTTAAGACTGAGAATAGGGTTCAGGTGCAGGCTAATCTCATCTAAAGCTAAGCTAATTAGGATCAAGGCAGGTGGCCACTGTCACCTGATTATTGATCATTGCCACAGGCCCTGAACTCACAGAATAAGATCAGAGCACAGGACACACACATGAAAGGAACCATTGTATATTTATTGATATAATACATGGATAATAATAATAATAATATATGCCATTTCGCAGACGCTTTTATCCAAAGCGACTTACAGTCATGTGTGCATACATTCTACGTATGGGTGGTCCCGGGAATCGAACCCACTACCCTGGCGTTACAAGCACCATGCTCTACCAACTGAGCTACAGAACCAAGTATAGGACTTGAACAGGCTCTATTATATTCTATTCTATACATTGGAATTATATTTGGGAATTTATTCAGTGCTACCAGGTTTTATTGAGTGCAAGAAATAGCATGTTAATTAGTTCCATTATGTTCCATTATGTTTATACATTTAACTTCTTATTTTCCACATAATCTGTGCTCTTGTTTTTGTTCTTCTGGACTTCCTATGTGTATGCCAACTCTGACAGCTCCTCTTTGAGTGTTGACCCACAACCACTTGTTCATCTCATAACTTCCTGCACAATCTTCACTCGTCATGGTCCCCAATATATGTGTTACCTCTCTTTTGACGTCAGATACCAATTTATAGTTTTTCCCTCTTCATTTTGTCCTCTCCCTCTGTTTCTTTCGCTCTTCCTGTTTCTGTGTCTCTCCGTGTGTGTGTCTGTTTGCTTGTGTGTGCATGGGTGTGTGGCCTCCCATGTTAAGGGTAAGCCCCAGCCCTGCACTCGGTATTGTAATTCAGCACAGGGCACGTGAGTCTCTGGAGAAAAGCCCTGGAGGGAAGAGACAGGGCACATGGGCACACACACACACACGGTGGCTGGCCTCTCCCAGATGACTTGCCGTATCAGCAGAATTAAAAGGATTCCACAGTGGGAATAGGGCTCCTGGCTATTGATCCAACCTAAACTAGAGTACACACACCCACACACAGAAATGTGTGTCTTGGAGCCTTTTCAGTCTAATGGGTTTTGATCATTAGCACTTCATTGCGCTTGAGAAGTTTACAAATAAAAAATGTTGTCACTTGCGCCGAATACAATTGATTTATTTTTAATTTTTAAATGTAACCTTTATTTAACTAGGCAAGTCAGTTAAGAACACATTCCTATTTACAATGACAGCCTACCAAAAGGCCTCCTGCGGGGCTGTGCTTAAAAATAAATATAGGACACAACAAGAATCACGACAAGAGAGACGACACAACACTACTTAAAATGAGACCTAAAACACAGCATGGTAGCAATATAACAAAAACATGTACAAACATTATTGGCCACAGACAACCGCACAAAGGGCAAGAAGGTAGAGACAACAATACATCACGCAAACCAGCCACAACTGTCAGTAAGAGTGTCCATGATTGAGTCTTTGAATGAAGAGAACACTCCTTGAGAACACACCCTGGTATTCCATCTGGCCCGGAGGTCTTGTGAGCGTTAACCTGTTTAAACGTTAACCTGTTTTAAAAGTCCTCGTACCAGTCCTCACAGGTAAAGAAGTGTATATGTTATCCTCTAGCTTTGGGGTCTGGAATGCACACACTGATGTAGAATAAACCCAGTTTAATAATCCCAGTTTTCTGGTTGATACTCCAGATTGGGTTTTTGGACTGAAATCCTCAAGAAAATATCTAATATGTGGTTTGTTAATAAGAGGAACAGAAATGACCTTGGGAAGAAAAACTGCTGCTATTTCTATCCCATCTAGTAAATTCACTCTGGAGTGCCAGAGTGTGCTTTGGGCGTCCGTAAATTCAGAGCCTTGTCAGATTGTCCTCAGAGCGTTGGCCAAGGAGTAGGGTTGATCTGAGCGTTCTGACCTCAAAACAGCAGTCAAGCTAACCAGTAAAGTTGGCTAGCATGCTAGCTGCTTCCAGACACATGAGCGAAAACCTCACTCTGATCATTTTACGCGCCCTAGCAGAGCTGGTTAGACTGTTTTCATGTTATCTAGTGAGCTGGTGACTGTAGCTGTGCTGCTGGCAACAACTGAATTACGTTTTTTTCCCAACGTTTCCTGACATCGGTCATATTCAACGGGTGTTGTGGGTGCTCTGAAATTATAGTCGATAGTCAGAGTGAATACACCCCTAAGCTCTTTAGTGACTCACTCACTGTTTACACACTGATTTCCTTCATGGAAACCTAAATAAATTAATATATAAAATAAATAAACAAGCTGGCACACTTACTAAAAATGTATGTACTCCCTGTATGGTAAGTCGCTTTATGGGTATTACAGCTAGCAGTGGGACTACTACTCCTGGGCCAGTATTCATAAAGCTTTTTAGTGTAAGCGTGCATATTTGAACAGGGAAGAACTGATGCTAGATCAGATTTTTAGTGTAGACGTGCCTAATTGGACAGGGAAGAGCTGATGCTAGATCAGCACTCCTACTCTGAGATGCTTTATGCAATGATCTGATGGTCATCCAGAAGGAGGAGTGAGCTGTGTTATGTAGTATGCAGTAACCAAGTCTGTGTACAACCCAGGAGATAGGTCAGTCAGACAACCAAGCAGTTAAATCAAGTCAAAGTGTATTGGTGCGAATGAAATCAAATCCCTGCAGAAATGTTCCAACATCTACTGGAAAGCCTTCCCAGAAGACTGGAGGCTGTTATAGCAGTAAAGTAGGGACCAACTCCATATTAATGCCCATGATTTTGAAATGAGATGTTCGACGAGCAGGTGTCCACATACATTTGGTCATGTAGTGTATCTACAACTACCCTTTGGTCTCCCAACCAGGGGTTTAACCAAGCCCAGCCATGATATTTGTCACTGACTATTACCAATGTACTATGCTATGAGAAGGATTGTTGAGCAATATCCACTTAAATACGAAATATATTCACTGTTGCTATCGAAGTGATTCCAAAGGGTAGTTTTAACAGAGCAAATGAAATGTGAACATACTTTATCAGTCAGAACGTATTCATATCCCTTGACTTTATCTACATTTTGTTGTGTTACAGCCTGAATTCAAAATGGATTCAATATATTTGTTTCTCAGCCATCTACACACAATACACCATAATGACAAAGTTAAAACATGTTTTTAGAAACGTTTGCAAATTTATTGAAAAGGAAATACATAAATATCTAATTTTTTCACACCCTAAGTCAATACATGTTAGAATTCCCTTTGGCACCCGATTACAGCTGTGAGTATTTCTATGTACAGTTGAAGTCGGAAGTTTACATACATTAAGTTGACTGTGCCTTTAAACAGCTTGGAAAATTCCAGAAAATTGTCATGGCTTTAGATGCTTCTGATAGGCTATTGACATCATTTGAGTCAATTGGAGGTGTACCTGTGGATGTATTTCAAGGCCTACCTTTAAACTCAGTGCCTCTTTGCTTGACATCATGGAAAAATTGGGTTCATCCTTGGGAGCAATTTTCAATTACCTGAAGGTACCACGTTCATCTGTACAGACAATAGTATGCAAGTATAAACACCATGGGACCAGGCAGCCATCATACCACTCAGGAAGGAGACTCGTTCTGTCTCCTAGAGATGAATGTACAGTGCCTTGCGAAAGTATTCGGCCCCCTTGAACTTTGCGACCTTTTGCCACATTTCAGGCTTCAAACATAAAGATATAAAACTGTATTTTTTGGTGAAGAATCAACAACAAGTGGGACACAATCATGAAGTGGAACGACATTTATTGGATATTTCAAACTTTTTTAACAAATCAAAAACTGAAATTGGGTGTGCAAAATTATTCAGCCCCCTTAAGTTAATACTTTGTAGTGCCACCTTTTGCTGCGATTACAGCTGTAAGTCGCTTGGGGTATGTCTCTATCAGTTTTGCACATCGAGAGACTGAATTTTTTTCCCATTCCTCCTTGCAAAACAGCTCGAGCTCAGTGAGGTTGGATGGAGAGCATTTGTGAACAGCAGTTTTCAGTTCTTTCCACAGATTCTCGATTGGATTCAGGTCTGGACTTTGACTTGCCCATTCTAACACCTGGATATGTTTATTTTTGAACCATTCCATTGTAGATTTTGCTTTATGTTTTGGATCATTGTCTTGTTGGAAGACAAATCTCCGTCCCAGTCTCAGGTTTTTTGCAGACTCCATCAGGTTTTCTTCCAGAATGGTCCTGTATTTGGCTCCATCCATCTTCCCATCAATTTTAACCATATTCCCTGTCCCTGCTGAAGAAAAGCAGGCCCAAACCATGATGCTGCCACCACCATGTTTGACAGTGGGGATGGTGTGTAAGGGTGATGAGCTGTGTTGCTTTTACGCCAAACATAACGTTTTGCATTGTTGCCAAAAAGTTCAATTTTGGTTTCATCTGACCAGAGCACCTTCTTCCACATGTTTGGTGTGTCTCCCAGGTGGCTTGTGGCAAACTTTAAACAACACTTTTTATGGATATCTTTAAGAAATGGCTTTCTTCTTGCCACTCTTCCATAAAGGCCAGATTTGTGCAATATACGACTGATTGTTGTCCTATGGACAGAGTCTCCCACCTCATCTCTGATCAGTCTTCTCCTTGTATGAGCTGAAAGTTTAGAGGGACGACCAGGTCTTGGTAGATTTGCAGTGGTCTGATACTCCTTCCATTTCAATATTATCGCTTGCACAGTGCTCCTTGGGATGTTTAAAGCTTGGGAAATCTTTTTGTATCCAAATCCGGCTTTAAACTTCTTCACAACAGTATCTCGGACCTGCCTGGTGTGTTCCTTGTTCTTCATGATGCTCTCTGCGCTTTTAACGGACCTCTGAGACTATCACAGTGCAGGTGCATTTATACGGAGACTTGATTACACACAGGTGGATTGCATTTATCATCATTAGTCATTTAGGTCAACATTTGATCATTCAGAGATCCTCACTGAACTTCTGGAGAGAGTTTGCTGCACTGAAAGTAAAGGGGCTGAATAATTTTGCACGCCCAATTTTTCAGTTTTTGATTTGTTAAAAAAGTTTGAAATATCCAATAAATGTCTTTCCACTTCATGATTGTGTCCCACTTGTTGTTGATTCTTCACAAAAAAAATACAGTTTTATATCTTTATGTTTGAAGCCTGAAATGTGGCAAAAGGTCGCAAAGTTCAAGGGGGCCGAATACTTTCGCACGGCACTGTACTTTGGTGCAAAAAGTGCAAATCAATCCCAGAACAACAGCAAAGGATATGGTGAAGATAGTGGAGGAAACAGGTACAAATGTCTCTATGTCCACAGTAAAACGATCCCTGTATCGACATAACCTGAAAGGCCGCTCAGCAAGAAAGAATCCACTGCCCCAAAACCGCCATAAAAAAGCCAGACTATGGTTAGCAACTGCACATGGGGATAAAGATTGTACTTTTTGGAAAAATGTCCTCTGGTCTGATGAAATAAAAATATAATGGTTTGGCCATAATGACCATCGTTATATTTGGAGGAAAAAGGGGGAGGCTTGCAAGCCGAAGAACACCATCCCAACCGTGAAGCATGGGGTGGTAGCAATATGTTGTGGGGGTGTTTTGCTGCAGGAGGGACTGGTGCACTTCACAAAATAGATGGCGTCACGAGGCAGGAAAAGTATGTGGATATGTTGAAGCAATATCTCAAGACATCAGTCAGGAAGTTAAAGCTTGGTCGCAAATGGGTCTTCTAAATGGACAATGACCTCAAGCATACTTCTAAAGTTGTGGCAAAATGGCTTAAGGACAACAAAGTCAAGGTATTGGTGTGGCCATCACAAAGCCCTGACCTCAATCCCATAGAAAATGTGTGGGCAGAACTCAAAAAGCGTGTGCGAACAAGGAGGCCTACAAACCTGACTCAGTTACTCCAGCTCTGTCAGGATGAATGGGCCAAAATTCTACCCAAAACGTTTGACCCAAGTTAAACAATTTAAAGGCAATGCTACCAAATACTAATTGAGTGTATGTAAACTTCTGACCCACTGGGAACGTGACGAAAGAAATGAAAGCTGAAATAAATCACTCTTTTACTATTATTCTGACATTTCACATTCTTAAAATAATGTGCTGATCTTAACCGACCTTAAACGGAATTTTTACTAGGATTAAATGTCAGGAATTGTGAAAAACTGAGTTTAAATGTATTTGGCTAAAGTGTATGTAAACTTCCGACTTCAACTGTAAGTCTCTAAGAGCTTTGCACACCTGGATTGTGTGTATTTGCACATTCAGTATTTGCACATTATTTTTTAAATCGTATAAACTGGTTGTTGATCATTGCTGGACAGCCATTTTCTAGTCAATGGATTTTCAAGTCGATTTAACTCAAAACTGTAACTAGGCCACTCAGGAACATTCAAGTCATCTTGGTAAGCAACCGGTGTATTTTTGGCCTTGTATTGTAGGTTATTTTCATGCTGAAATGTAAATGTGTCTCCCAGTGTCTGTTGGAAATGATTTTTCCTATGCTTAGCTCTTTTTGCAGTTTTACTTCAGTGCCATATTGAAAACAGGATACATGTTTTAGAATATTTGTATTCTGTACAGAATTCCTTCTTTTCATTCTGTTATTTAGGCAGAGGTGGAAAAAGTACTCAATTGTCATACTTGAGCAAAAGTAAAGATACCTTAATAGAAAAGTGAAAGTCACCCAGTAAAATACTACTTGCGTAAAAGTCTAAAAGTATCTGGTTTTAAATGTACTTAAGTACAGTGGTGGAAAAAGTACTCAATTGTCATACTTGAAAAAGCCAAAAGTCAAAGTAAATGCAATACATGAAATTCCTTTTACTAAGCAAACCAGACGACACGGTTTCCATATTATTATTTGACTGCCAGAGGCACACTCCACCATTCAGACATCATTTACAAACTAAGCATTTGTGAGTCTGAAAACAGGCTACCTAAGTATGGTGCTCAATCAGGGACAACGATTGACAGCTGCCTCTGATTGAGAACCATACCAGGGGCCTCCCGGGTGGCGCAGTGGGCGCTGTACTACCAAAGACTCTGGGTTCGCGCCCATGCCCAGCGTTGTCCGGGATAGGGAGGGTTTGGCCGGTAGGGATGTCTCATCGCGCACCAGCGACTCCTGTGGCAGGCCGGGCGCAGTGCGCGATAACCAGGTTGCCAGGTGCAAGGTGTTTCCTCCGACATATTGGTGTGGCTGGCTTCCGGGTTGAATGCACGCTGTGTTAAGAAGCAGTGTGGCTTGGCTTGGTTGGGTTGTGTATCGGAGGACGCATGACTTTCAACCTTCGTCTCTCCCAAGCCCGTACGGGAGTTGTAGCGATGAGACAAGATAGTAACTACTAAAACAATTGGATACCACGAAATTGTGGAGAAAAAAGGGGTAAAAAAAAGAAGGAAAAAAAAAGAGAACCATACCAGGCCAAACACAGAAATCCCAAATCATAGAAAAAAGAACATAGACTGCCCACCCCAACTCACGCCCTGACCATACTAAAACAAAGACAAAACAAAGGAACTAAGGTCAGAATGTGACACTAACTCAACCAAAAGTTAAAGAATGGGATTAAGTCAGTGGCTCAGATGGAACTATTCAAGCAGTAGATACCACTCCTTTAAATGTTGATATTTGGTTGCATTGTCAACCAAACACAATACAATATTACTTGTAATACAGTACCACTGTATGAGTCAGAACACCCATAAAACCTAGAGGTTAAACAGGGAAATTGTTCTGATCTTTTACCACCATTCATTTTGGAAACACTTAAAATAAGATCTGTGTTTCATGTAGGCTTTCCCTGGCGTTACATTTTGATAACTGTGTAAATCTCTCTCGGACAAGGTGACTTTCGTCAATATATTCGCCTGTATTTACCCCCCAAAATGAAATGCTAATTAGCTGCTAATGTGGCTATCATAAAAAACTACAATGCCATGATGATCTTGACAAGACTGCAGGATCGAGGCAATGGTAAGAATCTCTGGACTAGCTATCTAATGTTAGCTAAATGTAGTCATTAATATATTGGCCACATTTCTTAAATGGACAATTATGTGAACTGTCTTGTGCAAGTTCTAAATTGCCACAATACCTGCAGATTTGCATGATGTCTACTTTGATACAAATTATTTCACCTTTATTTAACTAGGCAAGTCAGTTAAGAACAAATTCTTATTTTCAATGACAGCCTAGGAGCAGTGGGTTAACTGCCTGTTCAGGGGCAGAAGGACAGATTTGTACCTTGTCAGCTCGGGGGTTTGAACTTGCAACCTCACAGTTACTTGTCCAACGCTCTAACCACTAGGCTACCCTGCCACCTCTACGCTCTAACCACTAGGCTACCCTGCCACCTCTACGCTCTAACCACTAGGCTGCCCTGCCACCTCTACGCTCTAACCACTAGGCTGCCCTGCCACCTCTACGCTCTAACCACTAGGCTGCCCTGCCACCTCTACGCTCTAACCACTAGGCTGCCCTGCCACCTCTACGCTCTAACCACTAGGCTGCCCTGCCACCTCTACGCTCTAACCACTAGGCTGCCCTGCCACCTCTACGCTCTAACCACTAGGCTACCCTGCCACCTCTACGCTCTAACCACTAGGCTACCCTGCCGCCCCATTATCATTTCTGAAATTAAAAGAATAAATAGAGCCTAATATATTGATAAATCACCTTGTCCTAGAGAGATATACATGGTTATCAAAACGTCTCGCCAGGGGTAAACCTACACGAAACACAGGCCTTATTTTAAGTGTTTCTAAAATCCCCTATTGGTAAAATGATTTGAACCATTTCCCTGTTTGACAGCTAGGTATTATGACACCTCCACTGTGGGGCTCTATACAGTAAATAGCCTAAAGCTTATCTAACATTCAACCTTAAAATGAGTGACACATCCATGGCCACATTTTGAGTTTAGTCTAACTATAAATGTATTCTTAAGTAATCATATAAAGAGTGCATGTTCAAGAAAGTAGCTCGCATAGGTTGTCGCAGGTCTGTGGAGATCTTCGCATTTGCTGTAATAATCTGTGCAGAATCTGAAATGGCAATCCAGGTCATTTGGCTCTGCTATTAGATGAAGCACAGCGTTGACACATGAATCTGTTGAGTAAATAAACAAAATATCTGACATTTGAATTCCCATTTGAACTGTGTATTTTTTATATATTTTGTTAGGTTTGCTGAGCTTTTAAATGAATGATAGCGCAGTGAGTGTTAGACATTTGGGTGATAACTAAACCAAAAATCTGACTTTGTTTTTCCACTAGCATTTGGTTGTGATTTTAGATGGTTTAGACTAGAGCATTGTGATAATATTCAACTAACGTTTGTCTCTTTTTGAGTGGGTGAATATAGGTTGTGATCTCATTGATCAACATCTTTAACCAAATATTACCCAATGATCCACGTTGAAATGACTCGGTGTGCCCAGTGGGTAATGACAGTACGAAATTGGCACCATCTCATATAACTGACTACAGAGCATTTTCTGAACGCTCTGCACAGACACCGTTCAAATGCCTACTGACTCATTACACCTTCAGCTTTAAGGTACAAGGTGATCTCGAGAAAGTGCTGTTCCAATTCTCCGAAATCATTTAGTATTTTTTCATGTTAAGAACCCTCTAAATCCATCTGAGAACATCACAGTGAGATGAGACTCCATTTACTGCAACCGCTAGTCTCCAGTTTCATGTGCCATATTGTAAACTGAACTGCAAGGTTCACAGCCAGGGGAGTTCGATCATTTGGGTCGATAGACCAGAAAATGTGACGTGTCACTCCCTATGCAAATGAGGTGTCAGATTTCACAGACTGCATCTCAGATTAGAGGGGAGAATGGCATGCAAAACGGTACAACCAGAGCTGTCACGGACTGCGCAGCAATTTACGTTGCGCCGCTCAAGGAGTGCTCTGTACACAAACAAATTGGACGGAACCCGTCCAGAATCGCTTAAAATCCCCTAAATACAGGACTTGAATGTTTTTAAGAATTGATGGTTGTTCTCATTCTGGCTCGATTAAGATAATGTTCTCTTCAGCTCAGGTATACAGTATATTGAAGAAACATTTGCCTTACTAAAAATAGCCTTACTGTATTGTATATTAAATCGCAATTAAGTTATGTGAACTGTAACACACTTCCAATGGTACTTGAAGTGTTTATCACTGTTTCGTGTTATCATAGATACTGTTCAGCTGTCACTCACCGTTAATTAGTTTAATGACAGGATATACATTTCAGACAAATGTTTAGAGCATTTGAAATGCAAATTAACAAAGGTCTGGAGATACATTTTGACTGACATTTTTCGTTTTGTATTTACACCTTCACATTTCTCGGTTGTGTTATGGGTGAGGCTAATATGCTGGAAATGTAATCTTCTATAACACAGTAGCCTAGGCTCCTGGTTATTTTAATAATATGTCTCTGATATAATGACAGTTCGGTTTTAAATCTCGGGGTTTGGCTTTTAGAGCCCTTTGTCACACATGGCTGAATCGTGTTGCCTTTCCTCTGCCTTTGTGAAACATTGTGCTCTCTCTGTGTTCCTATTGGCCATTCACGTACTAATATGACAGAACCAAAACAAAAGTCGTTTTACTCACCACCTTCTAACAGCGGCTGCCATCAGCTGATTTGCACTATGCTTTCAGACCCTCTCTCTCTCTCTCAAGCATGGATTTCTGTTTCATTAGGATGGTGCTGACACAAACTGTCTCAGATTACACCAGAGCTGTGTTTCAAATGGCATCCTATAGCCTATAGTGCATTACTTTCAACCAGAGCCATTTGGACCCTAGTCAAAGGTACTAGGTAGGGAATAGGTTGCTATTTTGGACATAACCCAGCTCTGCTTCTATCCGGCCACCAATGGGACCTGCATGCAACTCTAGAATCACTGATGAATACTTGATGACAGATAGTATAAACACAGATTTAGCCTAGGATAAAATGTACAGTGCATTCGAAAAGTATTCAGACCCGTTGACCTTTTCCACATTTTGTCACGTTACATCCTTATTCTAAAATCAATTCAATTGTTTTTTCCCCCTCATTAATCTACACACAATACGCCATAATGAAAAAGCTAATTTATAGAAAAAAATAACCCGCTAGACGCTAGATGCTTCGCTCTGTATTTGGGGAGTTTCGCCCATTCTTCTCTGCGGGTCCTCTCAAGCTCTGTCAAGTTGGTTAGGGAGCATCGCTGCACAGATATTTTCAGGTCTCTCAAGAGCTGTTCGATCAGGTTCAAGTCCGGGCTAGGTTTTGGCTAGGCCACTCAAAGACATTCAGAGTCTTGTCCAGAAGCCACTACTGCGTTCTCGTGACTGTGTGCTTAGGGTCATTGTCCTATTGGAAGGTGGACCTTCGCCCCAGTCTGAGGTTCTGAGCTCTCTGCAGACGGTTTTCATCAAGGATCTCTCTGTACTTTGCTCCATTCACCTTTCCCTCAATCCTGACCAGTCTCCCAGTTCCTGCCGCTGATAAACATCCTCACATGGTGCTGGCACCACCATGCTTCACCGTGGTGTGCCAGGTTTTCTCCAGGCGATTGGCATTCAGGCCAGAGTTAAATCTTGATTTCATCAGACCAGAGGAACTATCTTCTCATGATTTGAGAGTGGGCTGTGCCTTTTACTGAGGAGTGTCTTCCGTCTGGCCATTCTACCATAAAGGCCTGATTGGTGGAGTGCTACAGAGATGGTTGTCCTTCTGGACGGTTCTCCCATCTCCACAGAGGAACTCTGTAGCTTCTTGGTCCCCTCCCAGACAAGGCCCTCTCCCCTGATTTATCAGTTTGGCCGGGTGGCCAGCTCTAGGAAGAGTCTTGGTGGTCCCAAACTTCTTCCATTTAAGAATGATGGAAGCCGCTGTGTTCCTTGGGGACCTTCAATGCTGAAGATATGTTTTGGTGCCCTTCCCCAGATCTGTGCCTCGACACAATCCTGTCCCAGAGCTCTATGGACAATTCCTTTGACCTCATGGCTTGGTTTTTGCTCTGACATACACTGCCAACTGTGGGATCTTATATAGACAGGTGTATGCCTTTCCAAATCATGTCCAATCAATTGAATTGACCACAGGTGGACTCCATCAAAGTTGTAAACACATCTCAAGGATCATCAGTGGAAACAGGATGCACTTGAGCTCAATATTGAGTCTCATAGTAACAGGTCTGAATACTTATGTAAATATTTCTGTTTTTTATTTGAGATACATTTCTGAAAACCTGTTTTTGCTTTGTTATTAGGGTGTATTGTGTGTAGATTGATGAGGAAAAACAATTATTTCATACATTTTAGAATAAGTAACGAATGAGGAAAAAGTCAAGGGGTCGTAATACTTTCCGAATGCAAGATTCTGGCCATAGCTTTTTACTTGTTTTTTTATTCCCACCTTTGTGTGAGCCAACCGTAGTGCGGGGGATGTTTTTAGTGTCAGCTTGAGGGACTGTGACAGGCAGCTCAGACAACCAGTCTGTCAAAAAGGTTTTCTCAGAAGGAGTTTCTCATGTATGTCTCTATCCACTTGCCAATCTCAAATGCTAAACTGACACCAGAAGCAACCAGGTAAATCGTCTGGTAAACACAATAGATTATTTTTCTGACATGTTTTTTTTTTCCGGAGACTTCTCTCCCAGTTAGAAACCATTTTTACATCCATCTACGGAACACATGGGGATTGTTATACGGAGTATTTTTTCGACGTTTACTTAGATTTGTAATCAGCAGCACACGCTCCTGGAACCATAAAGGAATGTTATGCTTGTCCCTGATATCGGACAGTTTGCCATAGTTTGGGACACGTACTGTAAAGGAAACCTAAAGTATCAGATCGTAGTGAACAAAGATCTGTATTAAAGATATTGCATGAAAGCCAGGAAAGCCATTGATGCAATATTCATCAACTGTATACCAGAGACATCCACAGCAGATTCATCAGATACTGCTAGCTCGACTCTGTCTGTCTGTCTCTCTGTTTTTTTGCTAAACACTGAGGAGACTGTTTGCCTGGGTGAAATAGTGTTCTGCTTCACGTAGGTGTGCCTATGGTAGAGGAGAGGAGAGAAAGACAGACATGAGTGGTAGGAGAGAAAGAGAGGAAGTGAGGAGTCGTCAGTTTGAGGGAGGATAATTGGAGAGAGTGCTGTGTTCTTGGCCCACTTCCCCGGTGGAGAGACAAGTCCAACAGTTGGACAGGTGGTGTGGGGATGGTGTTGTCGACCGGCAGGACTGACGAGCTGAGACTCTGCCCGGTGGACATGTGGCTTCGCCCGCTCCTCATCTGGGACAGGAAGAGACTGTGTGTGTGTGTGTGGCTGTCATTTTGCCTCTGACAGATGACTAATCTTCTCTTGGTAATGACTGAGGAGGAGCTACCTTCTAAATGCCAAACGGCTGAATAGGAAGGGAGATGGAGAGAGAGAAGGAAAGAGAGGAGAGAGTGAGAGCGGAAGCGAGAGTGAGAGAGAGAGACAGGCAGGCAGGGTGGCTGCAACGCTACCAAGCATTGCAAAGATGAGACACGTGTTTCTGATTCCTCTAACTGTGTCTGATTTAGACTGATGTTATCTAGATCTCCTGTTTAAAACATGAGCTTTCATGTTTAATTGCTTTTGACCATGTAATACAATACACACATACAAGGGTGCAATAGCAGAGGGGGCTGCTATAAGGAAATGATTCTCTTCAATCAACTAGCTTTGTGCAGTAACCGGATATGGTGTTTATATCATACTGTATCTACACACTCGCTTAGAGATACATAATATGTACAGTGGGGAGAACAAGTATTTGATACACTGCCGATTTTGCAGGTTTTCCTTCTTACAAAGCATGTAGAGGTCTGTAATTTTTTGTCATAGGTACACTTCAACTGTGAGAGATGGAATCTAAAACAAAAATCCAGAAAATCACATTGTATGATTTTTAAGTAATTAATTTGCATTTTATTGCATGACATAAGTATTTGATACATCAGAAAAGCAGAACTTAATATTTAGTACAGAAACCTTTGTTTGCAATTACAGAGATCATACATTTCCTGTAGTTCTTGACCAGGTTTGCACAAACTGCAGCAGGGATTTTGGCCCACTCCTCCATACAGACCTTCTCCAGATCCTTCAGGTTTCGGGGCTGTCGCTGGGCAATACTTACTTTCAGCTCCCTCCAAATATTTTCTATTGGGTTCAGGTCTGGAGACTGGCTAGGCCACTCCAGGACCTTAAGATGCTTCTTACGGAGCCACTCCTTCGTTGCCCTGGCTGTGTGTTTTTCGAGTCATTGTCATGCTGGAAGACCCAGCCACGACCCATCTTCAATGCTCTGAGGGAAGGAGGTTGTTGGCCAAGATCTTGCGATACATGGCCCCATCCATCCTCCCCTCAATATGGTGCAGTTGTTATGTCCCCTTTGCAGAAAAGCATCCCTAAAGAATGATGTTTCCACCTCCATGCTTCATGGTTGGGATGGTGTTCTTGGGGTTGTACTCATCATTCTTCTTCCTCCAAACACAGCGAGTGAAGTTTAGACCAAAAAGCTCTATTTTTTTCTCATCAGGCCACATGACCTTCTCCCATTCCTCCTCTGGATCATCCAGATGGTCATTGGCAAAGTTCAGACGGGCCTGGACATGCGCTGGCTTGAGCAGGGGGACCTTGCGTGCGCTGCAGGATTTTAATCCATGACGGCATAGTGTGTTACTCATGGTTTTCTTTGAGACTGTGGTCCCAGCTCTTTTCAGGTCATTGACCAGGTCCTGCCGTGTATTTCTTGGCTGATCCCTCACCTTCCTCATGATAATTGATGCCTCACGAGGTGAGATCTTGCATGGAGCCCCAGGCCGAGGGTGATTGACCATCATCTTGAACTTCTTCCATTTTCTAATAATTGTGCCAACAGTTGGTGCCTTCTCACCAAGCTGCTTGCCTATTGTCCTGTAGCCCATCCCAGCCTTGTGCAGGTTTACAATTTTATCCCTGATGTCCTTACACAGCTGTCTGGTCTTGGCCATTGTGCAGAGGTTGGAGTCTGTTTGATTGAGTGTGTGGACAGGTGTCTTTTATACAGGTAACGAGTTCAAACAGGTGCAGTTAATACAGGTAATGAGTGGAGAACAGGAGAGGTTCTTAAAGAAAAACTAACAGGTCTGTGAGAGCCGGAATTCTTACTGGTTGGTAGGTGATCAAATACTTATGTCATGCAATAAAATGCTAATTAATTACTTAAAAACCATACAATGTGATTTTCTGGATTTTTGTTTCAGATTCCGTCTCTCACAGTTGAAGTGTACCTATGATAAAATTGACAGACCTCTACATACTTTGTAAGTAGGAAAACCTGCAAAATCGGCAGTGTATCAAATACTTGTTCTCCCCACTGTATGTTCACAACCGTGTCCAATATGAGAGTTTTTCATGTGGATTCACATTCTACAGTATCTTATGGTTTCTCTGTGTGTTCAATGTGTATGATCTAAAGATAACAAAACATTGTAGTGTACTAGAGAGGGAAGAGGGGGACCTGTGAGCTCTGCAATATTGAGTATTTTTTGTTCAAGAGAGGAGAGAGACAGATAGGGAGAATGACAAAGCGATATTTTGGATCCACCATCCTCTCATGCCTCTGAATGCTTGGCTGTTTGCTATTTGCTCCACTTGTGGTCTGGAAACAGGTCAGGATGTTCAGTCTGACATCACAACTTTACTTTGAACTTTAAAGATGACATAGCCTTGAAAGAAAATGCTCTCTCTCTCTCTCTCTGCCTCCCTCCCTCTTTCTTTCAAACAAACACACAGGCCTTCAGATACGCACGTACACACACACACACACAATAGTTCACACAATGATTCACACATCCGATATTATTCCTGGTATCTTCCAAACAACTCTCTTCACCTGGCAGAGGTGATTTGACTGTCTATTTAAAAAGACACCGGTGGTCTCCTCCCTTGTGCATTGCTATTTTGTACAGCTGCTCACAAATGTGTGAACATGTCACTGTTCCTCTAATTGGGCAATGCACACAGTCTATAAATGGATAGCATGTTATACTGCAATACAACCATTATACAGCAATTATGTTATTCATAGGCCTGTAGCTGATACATGTTATACACAGACTTTAATTGTGTTCTGGGCCTCCAAAGGCCATACTCGTTGTAATTTGTGTACATAAATCTCAGTAAGCTGCTTAAGTTTAAGCAAATTCAACTACAGTGTGGACTGTAGTGCGACCTCTCTATGGGGGACCAAATCTGCCGTAATTACAAATATATGAATAAATGCACACACAAATGGATAAACGCACACGTAAAAAGCTCAATAAATCGATGGACGAATGTACATTTAAAAAGATAAATCATTATTTAAATAATAAATCCCACTTACTTTCTTTAATTTGATTCATTTATATTATTTCTTCATTTATTTATTTCTGTATTTCAATAAGATAATGAAGCAAACGTCTGTGGGTGGTAAATCTAACACGTCATTTATCAATGCCACGGCACAATGCTCAATTGCATTTGACTGGGCTGCGTTCAACAAAGGCCATGTTTCACATTAGCACCCCCTAAACAATAATGTGTAGCACATATAGCTACACTACATTAACAAATGTATGTGGACACTTGCTTGTCCAACATCTCATTCCAAAATCATGGGCATTAATATGGAGTTGGTGGGTCCCCCTTTTTTTAAACCTTTATTTAACTAGGCAAGTCAGTTAAGAACAATTTGTACCTTGTCAGCTCGGGGATTTGAACTTGCAACCTTTCGGTTACTAGTCCAACGCTCTAACCACTAGGCTACCCTGCCGCCTCTACGCTCTAACCACTAGGCTGCCCTGCCGCCTCTACGCTCTAACCACTAGGCTGCCCTGCCGCCTCTACGCTCTAACCACTAGGCTACCCTGCCGCCTCTACGCTCTAACCACTAGGCTGCCCTGCCGCCTCTACGCTCTAACCACTAGGCTGCCCTGCCGCCTCTACGCTCTAACCACTAGGCTGCCCTGCCGCCTCTACGCTCTAACCACTAGGCTGCCCTGCCGCCTCTACGCTCTAACCACTAGGCTACCCTGCCGCCTCTACGCTCTAACCACTAGGCTGCCCTGCCGCCTCTACGCTCTAACCACTAGGCTACCCTGCCGCCTCTACGCTCTAACCACTAGGCTACCCTGCCGCCCCGTTATTGTTTTTGAAATTAAAATAATAAATAGAGCCAAATATATTGATAAATCACCTTGTCTGAGAGAGATTTACATGATTATCAAATCGTCATGCCAGGCTAAGCCTACACAAAACACAGGCCTTATTTTAAGTGTTTCTAAAATCCCCTATGGGAAAAATGAATGGTGGGAAAATGATTTGAACCATTTCCCTGTTTGACAGCTAGGTATTATGACACCTCCACTGTGGGGCTCTATACAGTAAATAGCCTAAAGCTTATCTAACATTCAACCTTAAAATAGATAATAAGCAGCGTGGTTGCAACAATCACATGCATCTAAGCTAATAGCTAGCTAACTACAGTCGAATAAGGAGGAGAATGATGTCATTATGGAATAAGTCACCTATGTGAAGCTAGTCACAATATGGATTAGCCACAATAGTGGAATTTGCATTTTCGCCTTAGCAATTGTTAGTGAGATGTGACGTGGTGCCATAATACAGCATAATAGCTTAGCTGGATATAAATTCACGTATGCCATGTCATTTGTCATAGTCCTTATCAACAAATGGCATGCATACTTTTAATCAGCTCTGTTGTTGTCCTTTGCGGACTTGAATGTGAAGTAGGCCAACTGATACATGAACGCTAAATACAGCAGTGGTGGTCGGTGCCATTTAATTAAGATGAGGGAAGCCGAAAATAAATGATGAGCATGGCCTTAGTTCTATTACAGCATATTGGATGACTGCCATTCATATTCCATTCACCCAGCTCAATGTAACATCAATAGGTTTAGGCTACTACAAGAAACACATTTCCCTATACCCATCATGAGGTTGCTTCAACCTAGCCTTTGAATGAAAGTTTACAACGTAGGCGCACAGGTCGAGAGAAATGACTGACATTGACACATTCAATACCGCCTTGCACACTCTTGCCTGCATCTAGCTGATCTAGGGCGTAATCATTAGTCCAACAGTTGCAAACGAGAGTTTCTATTGGACAAATTAATTTATGTTTATCCCCATTTTATTCTATTTGCTTCCGTTTAAGAAACATTTTTTCAATAGAATCAGCGGAATGAATACACCCCTGATCACACGCACACTTTCATAGCAGCCACATATAAACAGCATGATCCCTTTGATCATTGTTTAATTCGTTCTCGCATCTACACTTTCCTTCTCTCACCTTTTACCTTTGCTTGTGGACTTTAGTGACAACAAATCATCTGTATGTGAACTAGCAAAAAACCTTTCCAAGCCAAACCTTCCTATCATAACAGCTAACCGCTACACACAGCCTACATCGTTGTCACCGTATTAACGTCAACATTGTTAGTAAACCCACTACAATCATGCAGTACAGTGTACAGTCAACAGCAATTACACTGGTGGGCCCCGGTGGCAATAAATTAATAAAATCAAAAGCTTACCTTGACTTGGAATAGTTTCAGTGTTGGATAGGCATAGCCAGCTAGCTGACATAGCATCAATCTCTGTTGAGCCGTGTGTTTCTGTAGGCTAAACTAACTAGCTGCATTCACTAGCTAAGTGGGGGAAAAATACAACAAAATATAGCTAGCTCTCTCTCCATTCCTTCTTCATTTTTGAAGAAATGAATTTGTTCAACACTTTTAAGTTATTGTCTTTCTCTCTCTTTGAGTCAACTACTCACCACCTATTCTGATAAATTGGAGGATGTCCTCCCGAAGTTGTCATAATTACTGTGTAAGTCTATGGAAGGGGGTGAGAACCATGAGCCTCCTAGGTTTTGTATTGAAATCAATGTACCCCGAGGAGGACTGAAACTAGCTGTTCTCCAGCTACACCATGGTGCTACCCTACAGAGTGCTGTTGAGGCTTCTGTAGACCTTCTTTGCAAAACAGTGTGTTTTAATCAATTATTTGATTACGGTAATATATTTAGTTTTATCTAAAAAGAATAACTTTTTATTTTTCACTTTTTATTTTTATGAAATTCACTGAGGACGATGGACCTCCCCTTCCTCCTCTGAGGAGCCTCTACTGAAATACATGTACCATTTTCTTTTGTTAATCTCTGCACGTTTATCATCTGATCTCTTAGAGCCTGGTAGAGATAGATATGCAACCATACTACAAGTCAGGACATTTCTCTGCATCCAGGCTGAGGCTTGCTACCAGCAGGAACATGGAACACTCCATGTCAGTAAGTCATGAAATGTTTGTTTTCCTTTATAGTGCATGATACTAGGCCCTGGGCCAGTAGGAGGTTAGGGATCTCTTTCTAGCACACTCACAAACTCTCTCCGTCTATCTCCAGGTGCTACAGAGACCGAATGGTATTCCAGAACCATCTGACCGACTACCTGCGCTCACTCCAGAGCACAGAGATGTAAGCTACACTCAAAATAGTATACTTGATGGTCTATGTAAGCCTCCTTCTCTATGGCAGTCTGACTGTGTGACAACATCATATATTAACAAGGGTCACTGGTTGGATTGGATTTATTGTATTCGCTCCAAAACTGATGCTCTCTCCTCCCTGTAAAAGTCTCCCAGACTTTTATCAAAACGAACATGTCCATCACTCTATCCCCAGGTGAGTCTGCTAGGCTACAGAACTTTAGAGCAGCACATAAAAAAATCTGCCACCCTGTCGTCGGCTGTCTGCAGACAGTTCCCTGAAGTAGGATGCAACTATCAAGGCTTTCAAAGGCTACATTTAGGGAATTACCAAATGCAATACAATGTTGTATAAACAACTTTTTTTTTTAATTATTAGATTACAAAACAATAACTTTTTCATGGCATGTATGTCACATTGTTCTTCACAATAACTTTTACTATCTTCTGTGGTAACTTAAACACAAAGACATCCCTTAGAGCTCATGATTAAAAAGGACTAAAAATGTGTATTATGTCCAGGGTGAATATTTTTATATTAATGTAAACCAGACACATCACAGAGGTGTCAACTAAAACATATACAGTTGAAGTCGGAAGTTTACATACACTTAGGTTGGAGTCATTAAAACTCGTTTTTCAACCACTTCACAATTTCTTGTTTACAAACTATAGTTTTGACTAGTCGGTTAGGACATCTACTTTGTGCATGACACAGTCATTTTTCCAACAATTGTTTACATTCAGATTATGTCACTAATAATTCACTGTATCACAATTCCAGTGGGTCAGACGTTTACATACACTAAGTTGACTGTGCCTTTAAACAGCTGGGAAAATGCCATGCTTTAGAAGCTTCTGATAGGCTAATTGACATAATTTGAGTCAATTGGAGGTGTACCTGTGGATGTATTTCAAGGCCTACCTTCAAACTCAGTGCCTCTTTGCTTGAATCATGGGAAAATCAAAAGAAATCAGACAAGACCTCAGACAAAAAATTGTAGACCTCCACAAGTCTGGTTCACCCTTGGGAGCAATTTCCTAATGCCTGAAGGTACCACCTTCATCTCTACAAACAATAGTACACAAGTGCAAACACCATGGGATCACTCAGCCATCATATGACTCAGGAAGGAGACGTGTTCTGTCTCCTAGAGATGAACGTACTTTTGTGCAAAAGTGCAAATCAATCCCAGAACAACAACAAAGGACCATGTGAAGATGTTGGAGAAAACAGGTACAAAAGTATCTATATCCACAGTAAAACGAGTTCTATATAAACATAACCTGAAAGGCCGCTCAGCAAGGAAGAAGCCACTGCTCCAAAACCGCCATAAAAAAGCCAGACTACGGTTTGCAACTGCACATGGGGACAAAGATTGTACTTCTTGGAGAAAAATCCTCTGGTCTGATGAAACAAAAATAGAACTGTTTGGCAATAATGACCATCGTTATATTTGGAGGAAAAAGGGTGAGGCTTGCAAGCCGAAGAACACCATCCCAACCGTGAAACATGGGGGTGGCAGCATCATGTTGTGGGGGTGGCAGCATCATGTTGTGGGGGTGCTTTGCTGCAGGAGGGACTGGTGCACTTCACAAAATAGATGGCATCATGAGGGAGGACAATTATGTGGATATATTGAAGCAACTTCGTAAGACATAAGTCAGGAAATTAAAGCTTGGTCGTAAATGGGTCTTCCAAATGAACAATGACCCCAAGCATACTTCCAAAGTTGTGACAAAATGGCTTAAGGACAACAAAGTCAAGGTATTGGAGTGGCCATCACAAAGCCCTGACCTCAATCCTATAGAAAATTTGTGGGCAGAACTGAAAAAGCGTGTGCGAGCAAGGAGGCCTACAAACCTGACTCAGTTACACCAGCTCTGTCAGGAGGAATGGACCAAAATTCACCAAACTTATTGTGAGAAGCGTGAGAAGGCTACCCGAAACATTTGACACAAGTAAAACAATTAAAAGGCAATGCTACTAAATACTAATTGAGTGTGTGTAAACTTCTGACCCACTGGTAATGTGATGAAATAAATAAATGCTGAAATAAATCACTCTCTCAACTATTATTCTGACTTTTCACATTCTTAAAATAAAGTGGTGATCCTAACTGCCCTAAGACAGGGACTATTTACTAGGATTCAATGTCAGGAATTGTGAAAAACTGTGTTTAAATGTATTTGGCTAAGGTGAATGTAAACTTCTGACTTCAACTGTATATCCCAGATAAGATTGAAAGTAGACTAAATTAATATAAGTCGGTGATTGCATCCTTATCAGTTTGTGTGGTTACATACAATACATGTTGACAGAACAGCTGTGAGACAGAGAGTGTTCCTGTACTCCCAGGTATGACCCTTGCTTTCGGTACCACTGAAGGACACCATTTTTAAAATATATTTTTTTAACCTTTATTTTACTAGGCAAGTCAGTTAAGAACAAATTCTTATTTTCAATGAACAGTGGGTTAACTGCCTTGTTCAGGGGCAGAACAACAGATTTTTACATTGGCAGCTCTGGGAATAGATCTTGCAACCTTTCTGGTTACTGGCCCTATGCTCTAACCACTAGGCTACCTGCCACCCCTGAAGATGTGTCACCATCCATGCCCATGTCACAGCATGCAGTGGCCTGATACCAAATACATTATGTACCTTTCATCACCAAAGCCATGTTAGCATCTACTGCACATGTTGAACAATTCAACCCTTTTGTTAGTGTTATTGATTTGGAAATGCAAAAAAATAATTGTCTCTCACTGTCATCTGTGTTTACTTCCAGCAAACTTAACATGTAAATATGTGTATGAACATAACAAGACTCAACAACTGAGACATAAACTTAACAAGTTCCACAGACATGTGACTGACAGAAATTGAATAATGTGTCCCTGAACAAAGGCGGAAAGGGGGGTCAAAATCAAAAGTAACAGTCAGTATTAAGTGGCCACCAACTGAAGTGCATCTCCTCATGGACTGCACCAGATTTGCCTATTTTCCTGTGAGATGTTACCCCACTCTTCCACCAAAGCACCTGCAGGTTCCCGGACATTTCTGGGGGGAATGGCCCTAGCCCTCACCCTCCGATCCAACAGGTCCCAGACGTGCTCAATGGGATTGAGATCAGGGCTCTTCGCTGGCCATGGCAGAACACTGCCATTCCGGTCTTGCAGGTAATCACGCACAGAACGAGCAGTATGGCAGGTGGCATTGTCATGCTGAAGGGTCATGTCAGGATGAGCCTGCAGGAAGGGTACCGCATGAGGGAGGAGGATGTCTTCCCTGTAATGCACAGCGTGGATATTGCCTGCAATGACAACAAGCTCAGTCCAATGCTGCTGTGACACACATCCCCAGACCATGACGGACCCTCCACTGCAGAGTACAGCCCTCGGTGTAACGCTCATTCCTTCGACGATAAACGCGAATCCGACCATCACCCCCGGTGCGACAAAACCGCGACTCGTCATTGAAGAGCACTTTTTGCCAGTACTGTCTGGTGCAGCGACGGTGGGTTTGCGCCCATAGGCAACGTTGTTGCCGGTGATGTCAGGTGAGGACCTGCCTTACAACAGGCCTACAAGCCCCCAGTCCAGCCTCTCTCAGCCTATTGCGGACAGTCTGAGCACTGATGGAGGGATTGTGCATTCCTGGTGTAACTCAGGCAGCTGTTGCCATCCTGTACCTGTCCCGCAGGTGTGATGTTCGGATGTACCGATCCTGTGCAGGTGTTGTTACACGTAGTCTACCACTGCGAGGGCGACTGCTATGCACCATTAGCCTTTATACAAGTTTATGTAATATACTAATGAATCATTATGTGATCTTGCAAGACATTGATTCCGCTTTGATCTAACTTTACTAAATGAGCACTCTTCAATTTGTAATAACAATGGAGTTTTATGAACATCAAGGTAGAAACGCTGAGAATTTGGTTCCTAGATCTCTTTGATGTGATAAGGTTCATGTGTTGGATCAGTTTGCCTGCGTTTCTGTAAGCTAAGCAATCAGACACTAGGGCGAGTTCAAGTGTGATTTAGGCCGACATGAGCCCCAATTCCTGAACAAACTGTTTTGAGGACAGCTGTTTTAGAAACCTCTGGTAGAGTTTTCTGTCTGTGACTGTTATGTCAGATTTGGCCAGCTCCAAGTGGTCAAGCCTCTGACAGACGGGCCTCTGCACACACGCCAATAGTTATTCATCATTCACGCCACCGCCAGAGAGAGAGGAAAGGGAAGAAATCTCAATTTACCTACCTATAGGCAACTATAGCCTAGATTTTTAGTTACTTTGTCAATCTAACATTTTGATAGAATTTTTGTTTTCCAGAAATATTTTTTCCAGCACTGTGTATTTTCTAATTTTAAAAAAAAGTGAGTGAGAGCGCTGCACATTTCATGGACTCAAGATCCACAGGCAAGGATGTACAATGCAAACAAAGTGCTCCCGAGTGGCTCAGCAGTCTAAGGCACTGCGTCTCAGTGCTAGAGGCGTCAGTACAGACACCCTGGTTTAAATCCAGGCTGTATCACAACCGGCTGTGATTGGAAGTCCCATAGGGCGGCACACAATGTGCCCAGCGTCGTCTGGGTTATGCCGGTGTAGGTCGTCATTGTAAATAACAATTTGTTCTTAAATGACTTGATTAGTTAAATGTAAAAGAAACATATATTAGAAGAAAATAAAAAATTTGCTGCGGGACTTTTATTTTGAAGGTGAACCGCAAATTCCACAATTGTGGCTAATTGTTATCGTGGCTGGCTTCACCGAGCAATGCTGAAATTGATCAACCAATGGTGTGTTAGATACCACCCACAGATGTTTGATTGACACCCCCTCATTATCATATTAGAGGAAGAAATACAGAAATAAATTATATATATAAATATAAAAACCAAAAACATATGCCATACTATGTTTCGTTTTTAAAGAGAAAACACAAATCTAAAATAAGGATAAGTTTCTCATATACTACCAGTCAACGGTTTTAGAACACCTACTCATTCAAGGGTTTTTCTTTACGTTTTAAAACATCTCTACATTGTAGAATAATAGGGAAGATGTGAAATAACACATGGAATCATGTAGTAACCAAAAAAGTGTTAAACAAATCAAAATATATTTTAAATTTGAGATTCTTCAAATAGCCACCCTTTGCCTTGATGACAGCTTAGCATTCTCTCCCCAGCTTCATGAGGTAGTCATCTGGAATGCATTTCAATTAACAGATGTGCTTCTTAAAAGTCCATATTATGGCAAGAACAGCTCAAATAAGCAAAGAGAAATGACATTCCATACTTTAAGACATGAACGTCAGTCGATATGGAATATTTCAAGAACTTTGAACATTTCTTCAAGTGGTGTTGCAAAAACCATTGAGCGCTATATGATGATTCTGGATCTCAGGGGGACCACCGCGGGAATGGAAGACTCAGAGTTACCTCTGCTGCAGAGGGTAAGTTCATTAGAGTTACCAGCCTCAGAAATTGCAGCCCAAATAAATGCTTCACACAGTTCAGGTAACAGAGACATCTCAACAGAGACTGTGTTAATCAGGCCAAACTGCTGCAAAGAAACCCCGACTAAAGGACACCAATAATAAGAAGAGACGTGCTTGGGCCAAGAAACACGAGCAACGGACATTAGACCTGTGGAAATGTGTCCTTTGGTTTGGAGTCCAAATTGAAGATTTTGGCTTCCAACCGCCATGTCTTTGTGTGATGGGGTGAACAGATGATCTCTGTATGTGTTTTTCCCACCATTAAGCATGGAGGAGGTGTTATGGGTGGGGGTACTTTGCTGGTGACACTGTCTGTGATTTATTTAGAATTCAAGACACACTTAACCAGCATGGCTACCAAAACCTTCTGCAGCGATACGTCAACCCATCTGTTTTGGGCTTAGTGGGACTGTCATTTATTTTTCAACAGGACAATGACCAACACACTTACAGGCTGTGTAAGGGCTATTTTACCAAGAAGCAGAGTGATGCAGTGCTGCATCAGATTACCTGGCCTCCAAAATACCTCAACCTCAACCAAATTGAGATGGTTTGGGATGAGTTGGACCGCAGAGTGAAGGAAAGGTAGCCAACAAGTGCTCAGCATATGTGGGAAGTCCTTCAAGAATGTTGGAAAAACATTCCAGCTGTCGCTGGTTGAGAGAATGCCAACAGTGTGCAAAGCTGTCATCAAGGCAATGGGTGGCTATTTGAAGAATCTCAAAAATAAAATAAATGTACTACATGTTTCCATGTGTTATTTCATAGTGTTGATGTCTTCACTATTATTCTACAATGTAGAAATAGTAAAAATAAAGAAAAACCCTTGAATGAGTAGGTGTTCTAAATCTTTGACCGGTAGTGTGTGTGTGTGTGTGTGTGTGTGTGTGTGTGTGTGTGTGTGTGTGTGTGTGTGTGTGTGTGTGTGTGTGTGTGTGTGTGTGTGTGTGTGTGTGTGTGTGTGTGTGTGTGTGTGTGTATATATATATATATATATATATATATATATACATACAGTATATCACAAAAGTGAGTACACCCCTCAAATTTTTGTAAATATTTGAGTATATCTTTTCATGTGACAACACTGAAGAAATGACACTTTGCTACAATGTAAAGTAGTGAGTGTACAGCTTGTATAACAGTGTAAATTTGCTGTCCCCTCAAAATAACTCAACACACAGACATTAAAGTCTAAACTGATTTATTCATTTATTTATCCATTTATATGTGCATTTATGTATTTCTAATTTTGGCATGTTTGGTCCTCCATACCTCTCAAGTCTGTTTTGTCTTGTTGTCTGTTGAGTTACTGAGACGTGTCTTATCTCCACCTCATAATGCGCATGCGTGATCCAATCTGAGCCTTGCGAAAAGCTGTTAGATTCAGAACTCGACCGTCGTGTGCGGGACTCTGTTTCCATGATGTTGTCCTTGCCGAAGTGAAACGAAAAATACTTTTTGGTGTCTTGCTCAAGGGGCGAACATGCTTGCACGTTTCCTTGGTGACTGATCTCGACGAGCAACGGATTTCAACCTGTGGATAGTGCATGTCGCGCGTCAGGAGATTACAGTGGCAGGCCAGTCCTCCAGCCTTAGTGATCCGGGACGCTCTCCTCTCTAGACTGCTGCGTGCTTGATTGTTTCCCGGCGTCGGTCTGTGGCGCGCTGTGTGGTCCAGTGTCTAGTTTATGAATGGCCCTGACATGGAGGAAATTCCGTTTCAGAAAGTCAAAACCCGGCGGAAGAAAAGCCATTGTCCACCAGGCGTCCCTCTGACTACCATCGCATGCGAGGATGAGTTCGACTGCAAGGAGCTGGAGTCTCTGTTCCAGAACTACAATCTAAAGCTGGAGCAGACGTCCACTCTCAAAGCCCTGGCGGTGCTCATCGTCATGGCATCGACGCTGGCGGTGGTGGAGTTGCTGTCCGGCCCCAATCTGACCATCTCCAAGGGGTCCCATCCGGTACATTGTATCGTCTTCGTGTCCCTCTTCATTGTCACCAATGTCAAATACCTTCAGGTGACCCAGCTCCAGCAGATCGTCAACCTGACCTTGCTCTTCGGCTTCACCTTCTCGTTCCTCTGCTGTCCCTTCTCCCTCGGCGCGGTGGGGCTGGAGCCCCCGACCAACCCGGAGCGAGGCATGTGGCAGCTCATGCTGGTTACATTCGTTGCCTACTCGCTCCTGCCGGTGCGGACTCTGTTAGCAGTGATGTTTGGAATAATGATTGCCATCTCTCATATAATTGTGACAGCCACCTCCGTGACAGTTGAGACGCAGAAATTATGGAGAACGGTAAGTAGGCTATACATAGTTAACCACCAGGCTAGGCTATTCGAATCATGGATAATGGGGCTTTAATCTCGAACAGATAAGGGAAAAGCGAGAGGAAGAATGAGCCTGTCAATATGAAGTTCAGCACCATCAAGTGGACAGCGACCGGCGGGGGTCACCGACTTGCGCGCGATTCATACGATGTCTGAGCACTGCTTGTCCGCCTGCTTTGATTTTGAAATGAAATATGTTTCGGTTTTATATCTGTAATGCCCTAGATTTATGTAGAATAGAAACATCAGTGAACTCAAGGCAGGCTGTTTTTTTTATAAGGAGCGCGTGCTGGATGTATGCTATAGTGGAAAGTGCAAAGCCGTGTGCGATAACGTGCGGAGAGGTGCTCAGTAGTTCAATCTAAACACGGACTTCAATGACGTGTGGCTGATTGTGATCACAACTGCAGACAGGAGAGCAGGGCCTGGAATTTAGGTTTACGAGTGCTTTAACGATTCATCTTTCCTACAATGGCTGAACATGTAACATGCTTTTCCCAAAACACCACGCGGAGAGAATGGTCGCTAAGTGCGTTGTTGGAGCCAATATCCTGCTGATAAAATCAAAAGAAAGGGAGAGCTGCTCTCATACTAGCTTTCTCCAATCAAATCGTACCTCATCATTAACATTATTTCACAATACCGACGACGGATCCGCTCATATTACCATCTACGGCTGCAGATATTGATGCGGCTTATTTCCACTCGCACACAATGGTTGAGTCAGTGTTATTTTAACGTCATTTCAATGAAGTTACGTTGAACCGACGTGGAATAGACGTTGAATTGACATCTGTGCCCAGCAATAAATCACCGATATTAGGCTAGACATCATATAATATATTGAGACAAATTACAGACAGTAACCTACAAGTATCAACATATAACTTAATGGATTGAACTTGAAATGTATTTCAATATGATTGAAATAGACCTATAGCCTACTGTTTATGCTATGTTTTAATGCAATCATCTCGGTTTTAATTTGAAGTGTATTTTTATACTTTTATTGTTTGTATCAATTACAAAGACATTGGCAACTTTATTTGTAGTCAACTTTGTTCTGAAGTTAACGGCGGTCACAGAGAGACGGACGAACCATTCGATTCTATGTTTAGCAGCGACCTTTCTGTGTATAAAGTGACGCAGGAGGGCAAAAAACGACGCGCTTGGCTGTTCTACGAGTGGTCTGAGGCAGGCGTTTGATTACGAGTGTTTTCAAGAGCAACGTCAATAACATTGGCTTTCCCCTGCTCGGAGATTTAACGATTCTCCTACGAAGGAAGGTTCTATCGATGAATTTACCCTTAATATGCTTTTGGGAAACCGAGCCCATGTCTGGTCAGTCAAAGTATAAGCAGGCTTTCCGTGTTGACATTGCTTCAGTTCTAGGCTAATAGTCTCATGTTACTGAGGTAGGAGGGAGGGGGGTGGACATGTAAATAGGCAATAGAGCTGTATCTGTCTCACACCATTGACTTCAAAATAGCCTGCGTGACTGATTTGACTTGGGTCCGTGATGTGTGTGCCTAAATGATTGACACCCTTGAAAAAGATGAACAGTAATGACTGTAGGCCTATAAAATAAATAATTAAAATACTAAGCTACAGTATATTGTATGCAACAACAACAAAAAATTGAAAATTATATTATTTATAATTCAGTAAGGTATTTTTCTTTCTAAAAACTTGTTTTCGCTTTGTCATTATGGGGTGTTGTGTGTAGATTGATGAGGGGAAACAATTATTTCATCCATTTTAGAATAAGGCTGTAACTTAACAAAATGTGGAAAAGGGGTAGGGGTCTGAATACTTTCTGAATGCACTGTATGTCTAATAACATGACCCAACCTCATATCACCCTATACTGCCAACAGAGTGGAACAAAACAAACAGGACCACACAGAGAGACCAGACAGACAGTGCTCAGACTGGATAGAACCGAAGTAGGCAGTGGTTGATGACCCCAACCAGATACTAGACAACCAGACAGTTAATAAAAGGTCAAGCAAACCCAAAGAACTTAATACCAAAAATGCCTTGACAGTCTCAACAAGTTCTCTCTTTCTCTCTCTCTCTTGGTCTTGCTCTCGCTCACTCGCTCTCTCTCTGTCATGGAGAAGTTTAGCCCTCAGTCATATCAGCTCTGATTTGCTTTCTTCCTTTAGCATGTGGCATGTAATATCTTGCTCGTGTAGCCTATACGTGTGTCAGGAGGACGGTGTGTGAAGGACAGCGCTAGCGGTAGCAGAGTACAGCCTAGGAAGGGAAAGCTAATCCATTAAGCCTGGAGATTAGCTCAGTGGTATGACCGTAAAGGACCTGTGTTTCAACCAACCAACAACCACCAAACAAGCCTATAGGCCCCCTTCCCTTCAGGGTCACAGTGAGGCTATGTGTGGTGTAAACAAACCAATAATAACCAAATCTCAGTCAGAGTGAGAAGGACATAAAATGATTATGTTCCCTCTTCTGATTATCCACTACAGCATTGCTAAATTCTGTTATAAGAGTCCACCAGTACACCACACCAATCATGTGTGATCATGATATTTGAGTCTCGTTGTCTGCATTGCAGACATGAGACCATGGATTTCTTGTGCCTTGGGGATCGGGTCAGATCCCAGCTTATCCCATTTGCTATTCATGTTGACAATATAAGCTTGTCCTCATCAAATACAATCACACACCCTACAGTACAGTATAACTAATTAACTTATTGGATGCTGTTGCCTGTATTGTGTTGTCTAAATGAGCTGCTTGTTCTTACTAGTCTATCATTGACCTATAGTGAACAAAAATATAAACGCAACATGCAACAATTTCAAAGCTTTTTCTGATTTACAGTTCATAGAAGGAAAGCAGTCAATTGAAAATGTAATTCATTAGGCCCTAATCTATGTATTTCACATGACTGGGCAGGGACACATCCATGGGTGGGCCTGGGAGGGCATAAACCCACCCACTTGGGAGCCAGGTCCACTCACTGGGGAGCCAGGCCCAGCCAATCAGAATTAGTTTTCCCCCCACAAAAGGGCATTATTACAGACAGAAATACTCCTCAGGACTCCGCTCCCCATCCTCAGATGATCCTGCAAGTACAGAAGCCAGATGTGGAGATATTGGGCTGGCATGGTTACACATGATTTGCGGTTGTGAATAGGGCTGTGGCGGTCACGAAATTTCTTCAGCTGGTGATTTTTCAAGCAAATAACTTTCGGTCTCACGGTAATTGACCGTTAATTAAAATAAACCCATGTAGCATCTCCTGGCTTCCACAGATAGCCTGCAAGCCACTGATGCAGTCCTTTGGAACATCTACATTTTAACAAGTCTAATAAATCCATGTAATGTAACCTACACCATCACAATAAATCCATCATTTATTTTTAGACAGGTCTAAAGAAGCATGATATGAAGAAAATTGAGTCTATTTCAGAAGAACAGAACAGAATAGCACACTCTGGCTATGCCAAATGGATGTGGGCAACGCTAGTTCATTTAGCAGACCAGATTTTCTTCGAATTCCGTGGCATTATTGTATAGTATGAAGAATACAATTGAACAAAGCTGAGTAAAATAGAAAGGATATTTTCTCCAAACGATTTGACGGAGTGCACACATGCGGATATTCTGTGTTGAGAGGTTAACAAAGAAATAGATACTCTTATGTGGTTAATTTAGAGTTATTAATATAACTTTAGTTGTGATACAAACGTTGGCCTATATGTTATTTTTAAAACATTCTAAGGCTGCACGATGAGACTCTAATGATGATTTGAAAAATGTAGCTTGAATGGCATGAATTGAATGAGCTCTGCTTTGTTTTTTGTTTTTTTTTCGCAGGCTGTACACACTACATCAGTTACTCATTCACAATTTGACAAGCACTTGATAATTGATAACAATTGTTGGAAAAATTACTTGTGTCATGCACAAAATAAATGTCCAAACCGATTTGACAAAACTTTAGTTTGTTCACAAGAAATTTGGGGAGTGGTTGAAAAACGAGTTTTAAATTATTCCAACCTAAGTGTATGTCAATTTCCGACTTCAACTGTATTACAGCAGACCTTGTAAACATCAGTGGTGAATCACCAATCAGGGTCTATAGAAAAAATTACTGCTGGTGAGGAAGACAGGCTGACATACAGTGTATGTGTGTGTGTGTGTGTTTGCTTGTGCATGTGTGTGTGTCTGTGTTTGGGTGTTAAAGGTCACATCTCCAGGCCCAGTCATGCTCAGCCACATGGAAAACACTCAGTTTACACAGGCTCTGTCTATCTGTTGTTCTCTCCTACCTGACCTACACTCAGCTGGAAGCATAGCCCACTTATGTTTACCCCTCTGTGCTTACACACACACACACACACACACACACACACACACACACACACACACACACACACACACACACACACACACACACACACACACACACACACACACACACACACACACACACACACACACACACACACACACACACACACACACACACACACACTGAGTGATTGCTTCCAAATGTGTATTGACAAGACAAAGCAAATACTTCATTTTTGACTTCAAATTAATGGTTGTGAATGTGCAGTACATCTCTTTTCTCTTCCTCTGTCTATACTATGTATCAGTCCGTTAATGTGCAATGTGTTTAGGCCAGGTGGTTTCTACTACCTCAGCTTCACTTGGCATTTTATGCATTAAAGGGTCAATCAGCAGTTCAAAGAATACCAAAGCGGAGCACCCGGCCACTGATTTGGTAAATAGCTGAGGAGTGGGACTGGAAAATGTAACCACTGTAACATTCATAGACAGAGCTATGGATGCAAGGACTGACCATCCATGAGATACAATTATACTTTTAACCATGCTTTGAGGCTATGCAGTGTTTGTTTTCAATTACATTGTTTACCAACAAAGGTGAAAACAAGCTTATTTGAAAATGGCAGTAATTTGAAAACGTACATGTCCATTATCATTTAATTAATATTTAACCTTTATTTAACTAGGCAAGTCAGTTAAGAACAAATTCTTATTTACAATGACTGCCCACACCGGCTAAACCCTAACCATAACGATGCTGGGCCAATTGTGCGCCGCCCTATGGAACTCCTGATCAAGCCCGGTTGTGATACAGCCCAGGATCAAACCAGCGTCTGTAGTGACGCCTCTTGCACTGCAATGCAGTGCCTTAGACTGCTGCGCCACTTGGGAGCCCATTTCTCCATACTTTCTCGTTGTAGACATTCAAGAGCGGCCTGGAGTGTATTTTTTTAACCCAAAATAAGAATTTCCTATTAACATTAAATTTTTTTATTCAAACATCCCCTGGGCCAGATTGAATGGGTCCAGTCTGCCAGTCATTCTGCTAACGGTAGTGAAACTACCTTCAACATCCTTCAAACTTCACACAGAGACATAAATGGTACCCATGTGTTCATCTGACTCTGGGTAAGTACAAAAAGGGGCTTGATTGCCAAAAATGTCTCAATGTCCCTTTTGAGATCAGAGTGACAAGTTAGGCTACAACATATTGGTAGCAAACAGAATGAGCAGTGGTGTGAATTAGAGCCACAAGCGCACAGCCGCCTCTTCCTTTATCATCTCACCACAGCGCACAGCCGCCTCTTCCTTTATCATCTCACCACAGCGCACAGCCGCCTCTTCCTTTTATCATCTCACCACAGCGCACAGCCGCCTCTTCCTTTATCATCTCACCACAGCGCACAGCCGCCTCTTCCTTTATCATCTCACCACAGCGCACAGCCGCCTCTTCCTTTATCATCTCACCACAGCGCACAGCCGCCTCTTCCTTTATCATCTCACCACAGCGCACAGCCGCCTCTTCCTTTATCATCTCACCACAGCGCACAGCCGCCTCTTCCTTTTATCATCTCACCACAGCGCACAGCCGCCTCTTCCTTTATCATCTCACCACCACATCATCTCACCACAGCGCACAGCCGCCTCTTCCTTTATCATCTCACCACAGCGCACAGCCGCTCTTCCTTTATCATCTCACCACAGCGCACAGCCGCTCTTCCTTTATCATCTCACCACAGCGCACAGCCGCCTCTTCCTTTATCATCTCACCACAGCGCACAGCCGCCTCTTCCTTTATCATCTCACCACAGCGCACAGCCGCCTCTTCCTTTATCATCTCACCACAGCGCACAGCCGCCTCTTCCTTTATCATCTCACCACAGTGCACAGCCGCCTCTTCCTTTATCATCTCACCACAGCGCACAACCGCCTCTTCCTTTATCATCTCACCACAGCGCAGTGGCACCGCATCAGTCAGTCTATATTTCAGATGACGTCAACATAATGGCTTTTTAACCCACGGAGCGCCGGGATTTTGACTGGTGATATTTCAATATTTCAATTTTGTAAATATTCCATAATAAACAGCTAAAATAATTAATTATTTTTATAATGTTCAATTAGCTAACGGCCCATCCAGACCGGGCCTAAACTACAGTATATTGAAACAAATTTCACACATATAATAATAGATGTGAGCCCAAAGACAAGATTAAATAGATAATGGTCTGATGGGTGACAAAAGTATTAATTGCCAAATTGAGACTGATGACCAGTGCAGCATACATTGACAGCATCCACTGACAAAGAGCTGACCAAAAAACACTTTTTCAAATCATCCTGTAGAGGTCCATGCTGGCAAGATGTTTTGATTGCTATTCCCTATCGGAGAGAGCAGATTCTAAGCTTTCCAAATTCACCTGGTTTTGCCAAACAACTCTCAAAATGGCACAGAATATGGTAATAATCTAACCTTTTCCTAGTATAACCACGACTCCACTCCTCCTCTTGTGAGTGCTGGTGGAAAACAGTGATGAATTGTATTCTGTTATATCCCTTTATATTCTTACTGTAAAATACAGTATATGTGTTGACTGTGGTTGGGCAGGGAAATGAATACAAGCGTGTTATGTATGCTAAATTGACAAGTTGATTTCATTGGCATGGCGAAGCCATATAGCCTCGGCAAGTACTGTAAGTACCTATACATAAAACTCAACATGCTATTCTGTTCTTTTGAAATAAATTGTCTTTTGTATCATGTTTAATATGACCTTCCTAAACTAAATATGAATGATTTCTCTGTGATTGTGGATATTACATTTGATTTATTTGACTGCCGGCTATTCTACTGTTAAACATGCATACGGTCATTTCGACCGTCATGGTGCTTTAGTTTTAGTCTTTTATGATATTTATCTCAAAGGACTGCTAGAGTGTTAAATACACTTCATTTGGAAAAGTCAGAGACAGGTCGGTTCAATGTTTTTATTGAAAGGAAGTTATTAAAATTCCCAAAAATTCCAAACAGTCAGATTGACGTCTTGGCGGTTGTGGTAATAAAGAATTACCGAAAGTGACCTTCTCGTTCCACAAAAGAAATGTGCCAGTGTTTCCCCTAGGATTTTGGAACAAAGCTGCATCATGTATTTGGTATTTAAGACTGTCTTTAACTTGAGAGCATAGTGTCGCTCAGTTGGTGTGAGAGCATGGGACTAGGAATACTGAAGCCACACCTTCAATTTCCGCAGGGATCCTATGTCACTTTGGATGAAAGATTATGAAGTTATGTATTCTAAGTGGCATAATGTTGTGTTGTTTTTCTGCTTGCAGCTGGTGGCCAACACAGTGCTGTTTACCAGTGTGAACCTCTCTGGATTGTTTGTGCGCATCCTGACTGAGCGAGCACAGAGGAAGGCTTTCCTACAGGCACGCAACTGCATCGAGGAGAGGCTACGCATGGAGGATGAGAATGAGAAACAGGTAGAAACACACACACATGCACACACACACACACAAATTCCCACGGACACACAAGCATGCAGACACACAAACACACATTAACAGAAGGCATAAGGGTAAAATCAGGCTTCTATATTTCTCTCATATTATTTCTTTAAACACACTTGGTGACTCATTCACACTTTTTTTTCTCCCAATTCCGTTTGTTCCACCACCTTTTATCTCTCACTTTTCTTATCTGCACCACCACTAACACTCTCCTCTCATATTCTCAAGTCTGATTGACTTTTAAGTTTACCTCTCTTTCCTTCTCCTCACGCTGTCCCTCTCTCTCTCACCCACCCACACACAAAGGAGCGACTTCTGATGAGTTTGTTGCCCAGGAACGTGGCGATGGAGATGAAAGAAGACTTCCTGAAGCCTCCTGAAAGGATCTTCCACAAGATCTACATCCAACGCCACGACAACGTCAGGTAGGACACCCATCCAAACTCCAAAACTCCCAACCCAGCGTCAGGGGTAGAAACTTGGCATTGATTAGCTCCGATGATCATTTAAACGATATGGCTGCGTTTTAGAAGTCTCTGGAAGTCTCCTGCCGATAGCTTAAAATATGATTGATTTTATAGAACTGGGTCTGCTCTACTCATTCGCCTGCCCAGATAACAAGTCACTTTGACGAATGGTGCTTGTTTAATCAAAACTGAATGAATGTCTGCAAGATCACATTATGATAGTATTCTACATACATTTGAAGTGGTTGAAAAACCTGCATTTCAACCACTCCACAAATTTCTTGTTAACAAACTATAGTCGGTTAGGACATTTACTTTGTGCATGACACAAGTAATTTTTCCAAAAATTGTACAGACAGATTATTTCACTTATAATTCATTGTATCACAATTCCACTGGGTCAGAAGTTTACATACACTAAGTTGACTGTGCCTTTAAACAGCTTGGACAATTCCAGAAAATTATGTCATGGCTTTAGAAGCTTCTGATAGGCTAATTGACATGATTTGAGTCAATTTGAGTTAATTGGAGGTGTATCTATGGATGCATTTCAAGTACTACTTTCAAACTCAGTGCCTCTTTGCTTGACATCATGAGAAAATCAAAAGAAATCAGTCAAGACCTCAAGTCTGGTTAATCCTTGGGAGCAATTTCCAAATGCCTGAAGGTACCAGGTTCATCTGTACAAACAATAGTACTCAAGTATAAACACCATGGGACCACGCAGCCATCATACCGCTCAGGAAGGAAACGCGCTCTGTCTCCTAGAGATGAACGTACTTTGGTGCGAAAACTGCAAATCAATCCCAGAACAACAGCAAAGGACCTTGTGAAGATGCTGGAGGAAATAGGTACAAAAATATCTATATCCACAATAAAACGAGTCCTACTGTATATCGACATAACCTGAAAGGCCGCTCAGCAAGGAAGAAGCCACTGCTCCAAAACCGAAAAAGCCAGACTACCGTTTGCAACTGCACATGGGGACTAAGATCATACTTTTTGGAGAAATGTCCTCTAGTCTGATGAAACAAAAATAGAACTGTTTGGCCATAATGACCATCATTATTTTTGGAGGAAAAAGGGGGAGGCTTGCAAGCCAAAGAACACCATCCAAACCGTGAAGCACAGGGGTGGCAGCATCATGTTGTGGTGTGCTTTGTCGCAGGAGGGACTGGAAGGAAAATTATGTGGATAGATATAATGAAGCAACATCTCAAGACATCAGTCAGGAAGTTAAAGCTTGGTTACAAATGACCCCAAGCATACTTCCAAAGTTGTGACAAAATGGCTTAAGGACAACTAAGTCTAGGTATTGGAGTGGCCATCACAAAGCACT
Source organism: Oncorhynchus keta (assembly GCF_023373465.1). Classification (NCBI taxonomy): domain Eukaryota; kingdom Metazoa; phylum Chordata; class Actinopteri; order Salmoniformes; family Salmonidae; genus Oncorhynchus; species Oncorhynchus keta. The sequence goes on along the minus strand of NC_068435.1, from coordinate 30,847,924 downwards.
GACCTCAATCCTATAGAACATTTGGGGGAAGATCTGAAAAAGCGTGTGCTAGCAAGGAGGCCTACAAACCTGACTCAGTTACACCAGCTCTGTCAGGTGGAATGGGCCAAAATTTACCCAACTTATTGTGGGAAGCTTGTGGAAGGCTACCGGAAACATTTGAACCAAGTTAAACAATTTAAAGGCAATGCTGCCAAATACTAACTGAGTGTGTGTAAACGTTTTACCCACTGCGAATGTGGTGAAAGAATAAAAGCTGAAATAAATCATTCTCTCTGCTATTATTCTGACATTTCACATTCTTAAAATAAAGTGGTGATCCTAATTGACCTAAGACAGGGAAGTTTTACTAGGATAAAATGTCAGGAATTGTGAAAAACTGAGTTTAAATGTATTTGGCTAAGGTGTATGTAAACTTCCGACTTCAACTGTAACTAGCGTTTGGCATATTACTTGAACATGTGATTACCGTGATTAAGGTAACCAGTAACGTTATTTTAATTGACATAATTTATACTTTTCAATTTAAATTAGCAACGGAATATCATGTGCCGAGAGAGAGTTCGGGGGCTTGCAAAGATAATCTTGTTCTGCAGCTGAAATGTACCATATACAGTGCATTCGGAAAGTTTCCAGACCTCTTGACTGGATAAAATCAAATAAAATCTTCTCATCAATCTACAAACAATACCCCATTATGACAAAGTAAAAACTGGTTTTTAGATTGTGTGTGTGTATGTATGTATGTATATATATATATATATATATATATATATATATATATATATATATATATATATATATATATATATATATATATATATATATAAGTATTCAGACCCTTTACCCAGTACTTTGTTGAAGCACCATTGGAAGCGATTACAGCCTTGAGTCTTCTTGGGTATAACGTAACAAGCTTGGTACACTTGTATTTGGGGAGTTTCTCACATTCTTCTCTGCAGATCCTCTTAAGCTCTGTCAGGTTGGATGGGGAGTGTCGCTGCACAGCTATTTTTAGGTCTCTCCAGAGATGTTTGATCCGGTTCAAATCCGGGCTCTCGCTTGGCCACTTAAAGACATTCGCAGACTTGTCCCGAAGCCCCTCCTGCGTTGTCTTGGCTGTGTGCTTAAGGTCGTTGTCCTGTTGGAAGGTGAACCTTTCGCCCCAGTCTGAGGTCCTGAATTCTCTGGCCCAGGTTTTCAGATCTCTCTCTGTACTTTGCTCCATTCACTTTTCCCTCTATCCTGACTAGTCTCCCAGTGCCTGCTGCTGAAAAACATCCCCACAACATGATGATGGCACCAACATGCTTCACCGTTATGGAACACACTGGAGGGATGGTGCCAGGTTTCCTCCAGATTTGACGCTTGGGTTTGCTGTTGTAATGGTTAAATTGGCATTGAGCAAAGCTTCTTGTGAGCTGACAGAGGGGCATTGTGTCTCAGTCAGTGGTTGGTGTCAGTGTTTGCCAGATGGCATTAGCTTGCACAGAGTGTTACCGACCAACACACTGGTTTCGCTGGAGGGGGACCAGCAATTTATTCAGTGGGTTGACTGAGTGCTTCTTCGTCAGTAACTCTTCCACTTCCAAAGAGCTTTTTTGGCTCCTTCCCTCACTCCTTTCCTCCCTCTCTCTCTCCACTTTCCTCTCCATGCCTCCTTCCCTCACTCCTTTCCTCCCTCTCTCTCTCCACTTTCCTCTCTCCATGCCTCCTTCCCCCACTCCTTTCCTCCCTCTCTCTCTCCACTTTTCTCTCTCCATGCCTCCGTCCCTCCCTCTTTCTTTGCAATTGAATTCAAAAGGCTTTATTGGCATGGTAAACATATATTTACATCGCCAAAACAAGTGAAATAGATCATAAACGAAAGTGAAATACATAATCAAAAATGAACAGTAAATAGTACACTCACGAAAGTTTCAAAGGAATAGAGACATTTCAAATGTCCTATTATGGCTATGTACAGTGTTACATCTCTCTCACACTCTCCCTCTCTCTCTCTCTCTCTCCTCTTCTCTCTCTCTCTCTCTCTCTCTCTCTCTCTCTCTCTCTCTCTCTCTCTCTCCCTCTCCCACCCTCCTGTTGCTACTCTTCACTTGATTATCAACCCCTCTTGTCTTCCTCTCCCCCACTCCATGCTCTCTGTCTCTTTCTTCCTCTATCCTCCCTCTACTCTCCTCCTCTTCCTCATTTTCTTTATTTCTCCCTTTTTCACTTTGTATATTTATTTCCTTCATGTTGTCAGAGGGGTGTTGACGTGTGAGGTGGGAAGTTTGCTTAGCCTCGGGATTAAGCCTCTACAGGAGATGAAATGCAATGGACACTAAACTGTTTAGCGTAAGGCTGTGTGTGTATGTTTGTGTGTGTGTGTGCCTGTGTGTGTGTGTGTGTGGTTAAATATGGACACATCTCAGTGGAGTGCTGCTGATTGCTATGTGCCTCTCACTGCACCAAAGGGCTTTAGGCCTTGTTCACATGCAGTTAGTGCCCACTGACGATCTACTGAAAGAGATCCAAGCCTATTGCAAGGGGTGAATAATATGATGAAGGTCGGCTGCAATTGAAAAGTAAACAGTGGTACAGTAATTTAGTCAATACTTTGTTATTATGTTCCGCGACTGGATTTGAAATGAAATGATTATGGTAGCTTGGATTATTATGATACGGTGCCGGTGTGGGTAGTTTATAAACACTTAAATATTATGCCGTACTAATAAACGTGTCTATAAATAAGAAAAATATGAAACATTGCCAAAGTTAAGCCAAGAAAAACCATAGTATGTTACAGAGCATTACCTCACATGAAATGCCAGCCATAGAGTATAATGCTCCTTGATAAGGGAATCTTCTTTGCAAACGAGATAAATTAATAGATGCTTTGGATTGTATTCATCTCTCAATTTACATCACATTAAGCTGTGTCTGTGTTGCACTGAGAAGGAAAGAGGGAAAAGCAGGAAGGTAATATGCAATGGTGTGTGCAGAATTATACTGGGAAAGGAAGAGAGGGAAACAACATAGATGGGAAGAGAATTAGAAAAGCAATGCATCAGAGCCTTTAGCTCGTTTGTGTACTAAACAATGCATCAGAGCCTTTAGCTCGTTTGTGTACTAAACAATGCATCAGAGCCTTCAGCTCGTTTGTGTACTAAACAATGCATCAGAGCCTTTAGCTCGTTTGTGTACTAAACAATGCATCAGAGCCTTTAGCTCGTTTGTGTACTAAACAATGCATCAGAGCCTTCAGCTCGTTTGTGTACTAAACAATGCATCAGAGCCTTCAGCTCGTTTGTGTACTAAACAATGCATCAGAGCCTTCAGCTCGTTTGTGTACTAAACAATGCATCAGAGCCTTTAGCTCGTTTGTGTACTAAACAATGCATCAGAGCCTTCAGCTCGTTTGTGTACTAAACAATGCATCAGAGCCTTTAGCTCGTTTGTGTACTAAACAATGCATCAGAGCCTTTAGCTCGTTTGTGTACTAAACAATGCATCAGAGCCTTTAGCTCGTTTGTGTAGCATCAGAGCCTTTAGCTCGTTTGTGTACTAAACAATGCATCAGAGCCTTTAGCTCGTTTGTGTACTAAACAATGCATCAGAGCCTTTAGCTCGTTTGTGTACTAAACAATGCATCAGAGCCTTTAGCTCGTTTGTGTACTAAACAATGCATCAGAGCCTTTAGCTCGTTTGTGTACTAAACAATGCATCAGAGCCTTCAGCTCGTTTGTGTACTAAACAATGCATCAGAGCCTTTAGCTCGTTTGTGTACTAAACAATGCATCAGAGCCTTTAGCTCGTTTGTGTACTAAACAATGCATCAGAGCCTTTAGCTCGTTTGTGTACTAAACAATGCATCAGAGCCTTTAGCTCGTTTGTGTACTAAACAATGCATCAGAGCCTTCAGCTCGTTTGTGTACTAAACAATGCATCAGAGCCTTTAGCTCGTTTGTGTACTAAACAATGCATCAGAGCCTTTAGCTCGTTTGTGTACTAAACAATGCATCAGAGCCTTTAGCTCGTTTGTGTACTAAACAATGCATCAGAGCCTTTAGCTCGTTTGTGTACTAAACAATGCATCAGAGCCTTTAGCTCGTTTGTGTACTAAACAATGCATCAGAGCCTTTAGCTCGTTTGTGTACTAAACAATGCATCAGAGCCTTTAGCTCGTTTGTGTACTAAACAATGCATCAGAGCCTTTAGCTCGTTTGTGTACTAAACAATGCATCAGAGCCTTTAGCTCGTTTGTGTACTAAACAATGCATCAGAGCCTTTAGCTCGTTTGTGTACTAAACAATGCATCAGAGCCTTCAGCTCGTTTGTGTACTAAACAATGCAGTAGCAGTGAAACAGAAAACTGTTTGTATCTGATTCTGTCATGCCATACTATTCGCTAGACAGCATCAGATACATGGGTTACATATACAGTCCATGTCCTCTGCCTCAACGACAGTGGCAGTATGATCGGCAGCACCTGTGTTTTTACTCCAGAAATGTGTAGTCTTCCTTTCTATTTCTTTTCCCTGCCCAGCTCTGAAAGTGCCAGAGCAAAGGGGTTGAATACTTACTGACTCAAGACATTTCAGCTTTTCATTTTTCATTCATCAGTAAACATTTCTAACAACATAATTCCACTTTTACGATATGGGGTATTGTGTGTAGGTTAGTGACCAAAAATATCACAATTGAATACATTTTAAATTTGGGCGGGAACACAACACAATGTGGAAGAAGTCAAGGGGTGTGAATACTTTCTGAAGGCACTGTAAGACCTGAGGCAATTTTGTAAATCCGTCACTTCCTGCAGCCTTCAAACCAACGGGCAACACACACACACACACACACACACTCCATTGTCCCACATTACTGGCAACATGCCCAATCCTACTGACAGTCTGCTATTGTTGCGTAACCCAGACAGACAGGCAGGCAGGTTGCCTCACAGTCATCTCCTGAATCCCACCTGACACATTCTAGTCTGGCTTGACAGGTCTAGATCTCCTAGAGCACGGCCCTCTGGGGACTTTACACCTGTTGATGATGTGCTGTCTGTGTGTGTGTGTGTGTGTGTGTGTGTGTGTGTGTCACAACACTGCCGGCCTCCCTGTCCTCTCACACAGAGAATCAGCAGAATTATTCATCCAGGAAGTAATTGACCCTCTGCTCAGGGTAGCTTTTATCACTGTGACCCACATGCCATCTCATCAAGCAGGCTCTTTACCACTGCCACCAGTCTCTACAAGAGCCCTGACGTCAACAACTCTCCTCACACACACACACACACACACACACACACACACACACACACACACACACACACACACACACACACACACCTCTAGCCTTGAACCCCTCCGAGTTGCTTTGCAAGCCTTTTTCACACACAACAAGATTACATTCCAATCACGAGCACTAGGCTCGCCTGGCTGCTTCAGAAAGGCTAGGCTACATTACGATACAATACAATGTTTATTGGTCCATTATACACTGAATAGAACATAAATGTGTTTTGGCAGGTTTTTTTTGTCCGTCACAGCAGTACTCAGCCCAACCACACATTAGTATAATAGGGAGATGGCAGAGAAGTCCCCTGGAATGTGATGAGATCTGGCTGGATGAGATGATGGAGGATTACATGGCGAGGTCAAATACAGTATGTCCGCCTGGCCTGGCGATGCGGTCTTGCGGGCGCAACACAGACTGGGAGACAGCGCTGTCTGAGAGGCTCGGTCCAGGGTTTAAATGCCCCATGAGACCTGGGGCTGGGGCGCTGGGGGAGGATATTACTCAACACTGGGCTAATAACATCTGCTCACAGTAATGGCTCTAATAGGATGATTTGTTTATTGGGGTCAGGGCTGAAGGGAATATGGCTGGTCTGGGATATATTATTGGCACCCTTGATAAAAATGAGAAAAACATATGGTAGGCCTAAAAAATAAATATTAAAATATACCCTAGTTTATTGTATAGCGGATTATATGCACAATTACCTTCTATAATGGTATTTCAGTGTTTGGTTGGTTAAATGTGATACACCACTCCGTTTTTGTAGTTTACTACTTGACTCATCTCTCTCCCGCTGTCTCACTAAGCCCCTTATCACTCAAGGAGCGCAGTTGTTGTTGCTCGACCACTAGATCATATGTCGATTGGTCACTATTGTGAATCCCGAACCACCGCCTCGCCCCTACCAACTCGCTTGGCGGGTTCTCTGTTGTCATGTGTTGCCGACAAAACTCAGAGGGTGACTTCCAGGGAACGGCGAGAATCAATCAACTTTGGGGCACTTGTCACTTCAATGATGCAATTCATGTTCCACTTTTAAATAATAAAATGAGCATGACATTCAAATTAACACATCGTTTTACAAAATATAAACCTTAACAGTTCACCATTTTAATTTGGGAGGTAATTCATCTTTTACATGTGTCAAGTCTCGACATCAGACATACAGTAAACAAAAAGCTTCTCCATTCTTTTGTGTGAAATTGCAAACTCAAAGATAATGTGTTGCCCTTATGGCATAAATGATTCCACTTAGGTATGAAGCCGCCAGCGTTGCAGGCTCAGTCCAAGTGCCATTGCAATTGTAATATTTGGTAAAAAATAAGGCCTAGATCTTTTGCACACATTGTGCAGCCCTACGTAGCAGTGTGTAAATTGAAATCACTCATGTTGTGTTGCCACCCTAGGGTCATGCACAACTCGTAAAGCAAATTTAGAACTTATTAAAAAACCTACAATACCGTCATGTTGTAAAAAATGTGAAATATTTTGTCATACGATATTTTGACCATATAGGTCAGCCCTATACTGAGCTATATTGTATGCTTAAAAAATGTTATAATTATATTATTTTATACTAATACAATTGCTCAGAGAAAGAGATTTTCTAATACAGGTTTTTAATTAAAAAAATATATATAATCCAAACATAATCTGAAACACAACCAAAACAAACTGCAAATGCATCCAACAATTTTGTAGCTTGATGTAGTCATTAGGGCTAGGAATATGGGACCAAATACTCAACTTTTTGACTACATTTAATACCCTACAGGTGAATGACTTCTTCAAATGGGGGGGACTGGGTACATAAAGTTCATTGATAATGGTAAAACAGATACTAACTACTTAGGGAGGTGTATGTTTTCTGTCTAACTCCTAACAGGGCAAGGCTCTGCGTTGATCCCTATGAGAATGATCTCGGGGAAGAACAAACCATGTTGCTATTCTGAGTCCTGCTTGATTTCACTGCCTGTCAGGCAATGGAACAGAACATGGATCATCTCATTGGCTGTCACCGTTCCATCTCAATCTAAACAGATTATCACAAGAGACAATGCTCACCTCAACAATCTGACCGAGCACGCGATGCTCATCTCTATCCCTCGTCGGCGCGATCTAACACCTCAGGTCTGAGACACTGTTATATCAGGAAGATTATGCTGTACCTGTCATCTTGGAATGTTTCATTTCTATGTCTCTCCTCAACCCCAACTCTCTCTCTCTCTCATTTTTCTAATCTCTACTCTCTCTCTCTCTCTCTCTCTCTCTCTCTCTCTCTCTCTCTCTCTCACTCTCTTCCAGCATCCTGTTTGCTGACATTGTGGGGTTTACCAGCCTGGCGTCTCAGTGCACAGCCCAGGAGCTGGTCAAACTTCTCAATGAGCTCTTTGGGAAGTTTGATGAACTGGCCACGGTAAGTCTATTATCTTTCCTGTTCTCACTTTGAGCTTCTACTGGTGACACTTACCGCATGTCTACTTTTCCTCATGCTCACCCTATTCTAAAGGCTGGCTCCTAGACATGCTAGCATGGGCAATCGGCTGTTTAGTTGTTATACTGTGGCATATTTGACCCTCATCTACATGCTACCCTGCTGCTTGTTGTTGAAGTATGAATACCAACTCATGTACTTTGGTGATTTTTTTTGCTTTGGTACATTCATTTAAGTAATTGCTGGTGCATCATTGAGAAAAATGTTATCTGTTCATTTGTCACAGGCAATTTGGATCCCCTTTTGACCTACAATTGCCCAATGTTTTCAGTTTGTCTTTGACCAGAGGACTGTCCTTTTGCTCCCTGGTCTGTCTAGGCTTTGGGTCTGGTTTTGACCCGTAGCGATATGGAGCGTGTGCATCTTCATGTCAGGAGGTGAGACACGGTTGACTGGCTCTCTCACAGCTGTCATTCCAGTTTTCCACAATGTCATCGGTGGCATCAGGGCCACATATGTTTGGTACGATCACACGCGCTCTCGTCTGCGGCAGAGGTGACGGGATACTTAATCCATTCCAGATGTCTTGTCTGTGATCGTTTTGAATGATCTGAATGGAGGGGAGGGGTTAAGCGGACGAGTCTGAGTTGTATCCGTCCCAATATTTACATTCGGCGTCAATGGAAACAGATGTGAACGCTCCTTCGGTCAATATCTAGTGTTTCATTCTTAGCAACTCTCTTGCTATGTTGGTGCCGTGAAAGTCCATGCAACTTTTGTCTTGCTTTGGACAAAAAAAATTATATCTTGTACTTTAGTACTATTTTTGGTCGGTTTTTGCTTGTTGCAGTTATCATTGTTATCACAAGAGAAAGTGTAAATAGTTAATATAATGTATATTCACCTCTCAACAGGCATGATTGCTGAAGTAGCCTCACCCTACCCCTCACCTTCTACAGGGAATCCCAGACCTTGATATTAGGCTGAAACATATGTGTTGTGTTGGAGTTAGAGGTGTCAGACCCATCACCCCTCACCCCTAGCTCTCCAACACCAACCACACACACCCATCAGATCATCCTCCCACCTCTCTTAACTACATGTAATCTGGCCCCAATTATGTACACTGTGCACATGTGCCTGTGCAATCCCTTAATCCACGGGATTACAACCAACCCTTTTCTGCTTTCATAGAACATTTTCTTGGCCAAATCGGCCCAGCTATTTTCAGTCTCTTTGTTTACATGCAATTAAAAACAAAACCAGACAAGACGACTGCAGTTTGACTAAAGGTGATTAAGGGCGGTCATGGTGGTACAGTGTAATTTTCAGATGGAATTTCTAGAAACTGTTGTGACATTGGTAATTTGGGGATTATTCCCAATTGTATATATTACCATGCCTTCAATGCTCTTGGCCTCATTATTCACATAAGAAGGTCCTGGCCTGCCTGTTGGCACAGATACAGTCCTACAACCTAATGCCTCACAAGTAACTGAGAGAGAGAAAGAGAGATTATATACAGTTTATAGTAGATGCTGACATGCAAGAACCACATTTCACATTAAGCTTTAAGCTATCTCCCATAAGCTTGATGTGTATTGTGTCACAGTGGCAGTGTCCCCACAGATCACAGTGACAACTGTCCCCAGACTTTAACTCCCTCACCAGAGGTTCACCCTGTGTCCTGACCCATAGACCCAGTCACTGTGATAAGTGGCACCGCAAGTGATTCATTCTGCCAGGCCACAACAGGCTGCACACACTCACACGTACAAGCACACACACACACGCACAAGCACACAAGTTGAGACACACACACACACACAGTCTCTCCCTGTCAAAAACGAGGAGCGGGCGAAGCCACATGTCCACCAGGCAGAGTCTCAGCTCGTCAGTCCTGCCGGTCGACAACACCATCCCCAACACCACCTGTCCAACTGTTGGACTTGTTGTCTCTCCACCGGGGAAGTGGGCCAAGAACACACTACTCTCTCCAATTATCCTCCCTCAAACCGACTCCTCCTCTCTTTCTCTCCCACTCATATTTTTCTTTTTCTCCTCTCCTCTCACCCACTGCTCATGCTTCTTTCTTTCCCACCACCCCCCATCTCTCTCTCTCTAAGACATGCACAATGCAAATGAGCAATGACTTGGTATCACATTTGACTTTAGGCATGTAAAAAACGAGCTTGATCCCACTTCCCTTTCAGTCTGTTTCTTTGTAAACTGTGCTGACTGTTTCACGCTGGCTTCTCTCACAGCCTCTTTATCACTCTCCTCCCTGCGCCTTAGGGTGTATTGATGTTGCTCTGTGATTGTGACAAAATTAAAGGGACAAAAATAACATCACTGTTGATTTGGTTAACCCCTTCTATCTTAAACTATGGGTTATCCCTTTTATTTAAAGCTGCAATATGTAACTTTTTGGGACGACACGACCAAATCTACAGAGTAATGTGAGTTATAGATCTGTCTCTTGCTTTCTCATTGAAAGTAAGTCTAAGAAGCGGTAGATCTGTTCTATGTGCCCTATTTCTATGCTTCCCGTTCTTAAGTTTTGTTTTTGAGTCAGTTTTGAGTCGGTTTTGTACACCAGCTTCAAACAGCTGAAAATATAATATATTTTTTTAGATGGTACAATGATTCTCTAAACTATACGTGCTTGTTTAGTCACATAAACTGAAATTAGGCAAACTATTACAATTTTAGCAACCAGGAAATGGTGGAGCGTTTTCTGCATAGTGTACCTTTTTAAAGGGCATCTAACCTAAATGATGACTTCATAACACATTCGTAACCGATAGGGCCTTTTGTTTTTCCTTAATCATGTGACCTGATCAGGACAAACTCCCTATCATAGCCCATAACTAGGGTATTTTCCTGATCAGGTCACGTGGTTATAGGAAAAACTTCTGGCCCTAAGACAATTGGTATGTGATGAAGAAACACATTCCACTCATCCCTCTCTTCCTCTAGAACTGTTTCAACAATGTTTCTCTCAGTTTCTGTCTGTCTACTAAGCACCGGAATCAATAGTCTCTGTGCAGAGAGAGATACTCTGCTGATTTATACAGCATTATTATGCAATAACTTTTAATGACTCTGGCTCGTGTGTGTGTGTGTGTGTGTGTGTGTGTGTGTGTGTGTGTGTGTGTGTGTGTGTGTGTGTGTGTGTGTGTGTGTGTGTGTGTGTGTGTGTGTGTGTGTGTGTGTGTGTGTGTGTGTGTGTGTGTGTGTGTGTGATTTTTCAGTTTCCATGGTAGAGTTTACACAGAGCTTTCTTATCCCCCTCTCTCTTCTTTCTCTCTTCCAATCTCCTCTCAACGCCACTTTGCATCTCAGCTCTTAGACCAGCTCCTTGTTTCTGGTCTGTTTAATTGACACACAACAGCCTGCTTCCCTGAACTGCATATTTCATGCCCCTGTTATATTTCATGTTCCTTTCCCTCTGTTCTCTCCACTCATTTGTGGGCTTACATTTGTAATCGGACTCTTTGATATTTCTTCTTATGTCCTGTTTGTGTGTGTGCTCACACACACACAGAGATCATCATCATTGTGTAAATGAGTGTCAGAGAAGCCAATGGACACAGCTGAGCACAGAAATCCCATGTCCCATAACGTCTTTTGGGAAGGGACTGACATATGTTTTAGTTGATACCATAGTCTCTGTGCCCATGAATGCTAAGGCAACCTGTCTAAATGAATATCGCCACCTAGCACTCACATCTGTAGCCATGAAATGCTTTGAAAGACTGGTCATGGCTCACATCAACACCATGATCCCAGACACCCTGGACCCACTCCTATTCGCATACCGCCCCAACAGATCCACAGAGGACGCAATCTCTATTTTACCCCACGCTGCCCTTTCCTACCTGGACAAAAGGAACGCCTACGTGAGAATGCTGTTTATCGACTACAGCTCAGCGTTCATCACCATAGTGTCCTTAAAGCTCATCACTAAACTAAGGACCCTGGGATTTAACACCTCCCTCTGCAACTGGATCCTGCACTTCCTGATAGGCCACCCTATGTGGTGAGGGTCGGCAGCAACATATCCACCATGTTGACCGTCAACATGGGGGGGGGGGGGCCCTCAGAGGTGCGTGCTTAGTCTCTTGTAATCCCTGTTCTCCCTGTTCTCCCAAGACTGCGTGGCCGCGCACAACTATTACGACTATCTACCTCAATTACCTCAAACCCCTGCACATCAACACAGTACTGGTACCCCAAGTTATTGTTACGCATTGTGTATTTATTCCTTGTGTTATTATTTTTCAATTCTTCAATTCTTTATCTTTTTTTCTTCTCTGAATTGCTGGAAAGGGCCTGTAAGTAAGCGTTTCACTTTTAGTCTATTGTTTACAAAGCACGTGACAAATACAATTAGTTTTGATTTGATACAATGACAGACCTTAACATATCACAATATTGATGTGCTAGAGCCATGGTCAGGCCATCTTGTCTGGATGACATTCTCTACTACACCCTGTCACCTTCAAGATGGACGGAACACACAACGTTTAGGCAGTGGTGTAAAATACTTAAGTCAAAATGCTTTAAAGCACTACTCAAGTAGTTTTTTGGGGGGTATTTGTACTTTACTATTTATATTTTTGACAACTTTTACCTCGCTACATTCCTCAACAAAATAATGTACTTTTTACTCCATACATTTTCCCTGACACCCAAAAGTACTAGTTACATTTTGAATGGTTTGCAGGACAGGAAAATGGTCCAATTCATGCACTTATCAAGGGAACACCTCGTCATCCCTACTCCTTCTGATCTGGCGGACTCACTAAACACAAATGCATAATTTGTGAATGATGTCTGAGTGTTGAAGTGTGACCCTGGCTATCCGTAAAAAAAAAAAAAAAAAAAAAAAAATGGTGCTGTCTGTTTTGATTAATATAATCTCTCTCTCCCTTTCTCTCTCTCTCTCTCTCTCTCTCTCTCTCTCTCTCTCTCTCTCTCTCTCTCTCTCTCTCTCTCTCTCTCTCTCTCTCTCTCTCTCTCTCTCTCTCTCTCTCTCTCTCTCTCTCTCTCTCTCTCTCTCTCTCTCTCTCTCTCTCTCTCTCTCTCTCTCTCTCTCTCTCTCTCTCTCTCTCTCTCTCTAATCATGGCCATACAGTTTGCGCATGGGTGGTATGGTCACGTGACAGGGCCCGAGTAATCCTGCACAGTTTGGGTCTGAATCTGCCCCCTAAGCCCTAGCTCACTGGGCAGATCAGATGAACTAACACAGGGACAGGAGAAGAGACGCAGCGCAGCACAGAGAGAGGACTGAGAGGAGAGGAGGCTTTCTAAGCACCAGGGCTTTCCTCTCCCTCACGTATCCACAACTCCAAACTCGATCTACTTATTATAGCCTCGCTGTAGCCAGACTCTAGTGTACAACCCGCCATCTGTTATAGGCTATTTATTATATGTTATGTTAACCCACACCATGGACGTTTCACCCTGGTTTCACCCTAGTTTCATCCCTGCTTGCTCACATTTGTTTATATTCAAAATGTAGAGTTTAGGCGTTTATATAGTGGAGTACGTTCATAAATACTCACTAGCAGGGAGCCTAGTTGCGCCTCTCCTTTTAACAGAGGATGTTCATTTTGGAGCTATATGTGATCTTTGTCTTTCCAGTAGTTTGAACACTCAGGGATCATATTAATGGATATGTCCTTGTAGGTGGCTTGGTCTAGTAGTACAGTACCTCTCCTGTTGTAGAGTAAGACGATGTCTCCCCCCTGTTAAACCAGTGCTAGCAGATACAGTAGCACCTTGGAGTGTTACACTTAAAGAAAATGAATTCTTTCTTCTTTTCTTTTCAAAGCTAAGTCCCAAATGGCTGCATATTCTCTATGTTATGCACTATGAAGGGAACGGGGTGCCATTTGGAACGTCGACAGAGGCTAACCTGTTAGTGAACAGCTGGCACGTAGCCTACGTTCTTCACGCAGGTGGCTTAACTCTGTGGCTTACTCCTTTGGCACAGTGTAATTGCCTAAGCTGTCTATTTGAAATGGCTATGTGTGAGTAGGAGCCTGAAGGGGAGTCTCCTAAGTCCTGATGAAAATGTGTAACTTCTGTTGTTTGTGCATTCACACAGCCATAAAGAGCTAGTGAAATAGCTAGAGACCTCAAACAGAACCCAATACTCTCGCTCTCCTCTGAAGATTCAGAACTTTCATTATGCGTTCCACTCTTTTATTATTTAGATTTTACAGTGTTCATTCTACCTGACTGTGTCGGAGTAGTTAGTTTGAGATGAGCTTTGGGCTTTGGAGGGTTGATGATGTACGTTTGAGTGAGTTTTTATTTGTTTTATGTGTGGTTCGATTGTTCAATCAATACCACTGTCTTATTAGAAAGTAGGCTGCGTGTCACCGATCTCATTGCTTATGTTTACATAGCTAGGTCATAGATTCTCCTGCCATTGTATTTATAATTTTTTTTTTGTTGTTTTACGGTGATCTCATCAAATTGTTAAGAAATAGAAATGGTTTATAGAAATTATGGTGGATGATTACGTCCTATGGAGTCTTTTTTTTCTGGAATTCCACCTTTTTTTAAATGCTTTTTTTTGTTGTTGACAGATTAGAAAACAGGAGGAGACAGAGAGAGTGGAAGTGGGACAAGTGGGAGTGGGACTTTTTTGCTTACGACATGATTCTATATGTGTTATTTCATACAGTTGAAGTCCGAAGTTTACATATACCTTAGCCAAATACATTTAACATTTTAATTGACCTGTCTTAGGTCAGTTAGGATCACCACTTTATTTTAAGAATGTGAAATGTCAGAATAATAGTAAATATAATTATTTATTTCAGCTTTTATTTCTTTTATCACATTCCCAGTGGGTCAGAAGTTTACATACACTCAATTAGTATTTGGTAGCATTTAACTTGAGTCAAACATTTTGGGTAGCCTTCCAAATGCTTCCCACAATAAGTTGGGTTTGGCCCATTCCTCCTGACAGAGCTGGTGTAACTGATTTAGGTTTGTAGGCCTCCTTGCTCCCACACGCCTTTTCAGTTCTGCGCACACATTTTCTATAGGATTGAGGTCAGGGCTTTGTGATGGCCACTCCAATACCTTGACTTTGTTGTCCTTAAGCCATTTTGCCACACCTTTGGAAGTATGCTTGGGGTTATTGTCCATTTGGAAGGCCCATTTGCAACCAAGCTTTAACTTCCTGACTGATGTCTTGATGTTGCTTCAATATAACCTCATTATTTTCCATCCTCATGATGCCATCTATTTTGTGAAGTGCACCAGTCCCTCCTGCAACAAAGCACCCCCACAACATGATGCTGCCACCCCTGTGCTTCACAGTGAGGATGGTGTTATTCGGCTTGCAAGCCTCCCCCATTTTCCTCCAATTATAACAATGGTCATTATTGCCAAACAGTTCTATTTTTGTTTCATCAGACCAGAGGACATTTCTCCTAAATGTACGATCTTAGTCCCCATGTGCAGTTGCAAACCGTAGTCTGTCTTTTTTTATAGTGGTTTTGGAGCAGTGACTTCTTCCTTGCTGAGCGGCCTTTCAGGTTGTGTAGATACAGGACTTGTTTTACTGTGGATATAGATACTTTTGTACCTGTTTCCTCCAGCATCTTTACTAGGTCCTTTGCTATTGTTCTGGGATTGATTCGCATTTTGAACACCAAAGTACGTTAATCTCTAGGAGACAGAATGCGTCTCCTTCCTGAGCGGTATGATGGCTGCTTGGTCCCATTGTGTTTATACTTGCGTACTATTGTTTGTACAGATGAACGTGGTACCAAGGATGAGCCAAACTTGTGGAGGTCTTGGCTGATTTTCTTTTTTCCCCCATGATGTCAATCAGAGAGGCACTGAGTTTGAAGGTAGGCCTCAAAATACATCCACAGGTACACCTCCAATTTACTCAAATGATGTCAATCAGCCTATCAGAAGCCTCTAAAGCCATGACATAATTTTATGGAATTTTCCAAAGGCACAGTCAACTTAGTGTATGTAAACTTCTGACCCACTGGAATTGTGATACAGTGAATTATAAGTGAAAAAAATCTGTCTGTAAACAATTGTTGGAAAAAATACTTGTATCACGCACAAAGTAGATGTCCTAACCGACTTGCCAAAGCTATAGTTTGTTGTGGAGAAGAAAGTTGTGGAGTGGTTGAAAAACAAGTATTAATGACTTCAACCTAAGTTTATGTAAACTTCCGACTTCAACTGTAGGTTTGATGTCTTCACTATTATTTTATTTTACAATGTAGAAAATAGTAAAAAATAAAGAAAACCCTGTAATAAGTAGGTGTGTCTGGACTTTTGCTGGTGCTGTATATTTACAAAAAATGAATGCAAGTAATTTCAATTATTTTTTTAAACTTAAGTATCCTGCAATGCTTGCTATACAACCTCTAGTTACCGCTGGTAGATTGAGCACTGAGCTCAACAATGCAAAAAAAAAAAAAACTAAACTTGTATTTCCATAAGTATTCAGACCCTTTACTCAATACTTTGTTGAATCACCTTTGGCAGTGATTACAGCCTTGCATCATTTTGGGTGAGACGCTACAAGCTTGGTACACCTGTATTTGGGAAGTTTCTCCCATTCTTCTCTGCAGATCCTTTCAAACTCTGTCAGGTTGGATTGGGAGCATCGCTGCACAGCTATTTTCAGGTCTCTCCAGAGATGTGCTATCAGATTCAAGTCCAGGCTCTGGCTGGGCCTCTCAAGGAAACTTGTCCCGAAGCCACGCCTGCGTTGTCTTGGCTGT
The DNA here is from genome assembly GCF_023373465.1 of Oncorhynchus keta. Lineage (NCBI taxonomy): Eukaryota > Metazoa > Chordata > Actinopteri > Salmoniformes > Salmonidae > Oncorhynchus > Oncorhynchus keta. Next base: position 30,831,427 of record NC_068435.1, on the reverse strand, counting down.
GTGCTTAAGGTCGTTGTCCTGTTGGAAGGTGAAACTTCGTCCCAGTCTGAGTTCCTGAGCACTCTGGTGCAGGTTTTCATCAAGGATCTCTCTGTACTTTGCTCTGTTAATCTTTCCTTCGATCCTGACTCGTCTTTCAGTCCATGCCACTGAAAAACATCCCCACAGCATGATGCTGCTACCACCATGTTTCACAGTTGGGATGGTGCCAGGTTTCCTCCAGACGTGACTCTTGGCATTGAGGCCAAATAGTTCAATCTTGGTTTCATCAGACCTGAGAGACTTGTTTCTCATGGTCTGAGAGTACTTTAGGTGCTTTTAGGCAGACTCCAAGCCGGCTGTCATGTGCCTTTTACTGTGGAGTGGCAACCATAAAGGCCTGATTGGTGGAGTGCTGCAGAGTTTGTTGGCCTACTGGATGGTTCTCCCATCTCCACAGAGGAACTCTGGAGCTTTTGAGGTGCTCCAAAAATATCTCTCCCCATCAACGTCATCAAATAGATGCTTTGTGAAAGACACATCAGAATCAAAGAGAAATGACTGTCCTCAATCAGGATACGCAGTAAGGGGAGAGTGTGGGGAGCAGAGACCTGAGATAGACATACATCTCCCAGAGTTTCTCAAAGAGTTTCTCCCATTCTCCACAGAGGAACTCTGGAGCTCTGTCATAGTGACCATCGGGTTCTTGGTCACCTCCCTGACCAAGACCCTTGGCCCCCGATTGCTCAGTTTGGCCGGGTGGCCATCTCTAGGAAGTGTCTTGGAGATTTCAAACTTCTTCAATTTAAGAATGATGGAGGCCATTGTGTTCTTGGGGCATTCAATGCTGCAGAAATATTTTGGTACCCTTCCCCAGATCTGTGCCTCGACACAATCCTGTCTCGGAACTCTACGGACAATTCCTTCGACCTCATGGTTTGGTTTGACATGCACTGTCAACTGAGGGACCTTTATGTAGTAGACAGATGTGTGCCTTTCCAAATCATATCCAATCAGTTGAAATCACATTGTAGAAACATCTCAAGGATTATCAATGGAAACAGGATGCATCTGAGCTCAGTTTCGAGTCTCATAGCAAAGGGCCTGAATACTTTTTTTCTTAAACCCAGTTTTTGCTTTTTGTCATTGTGGGGTTTAGTTCGTAGATATGAAATAATTTAATCCATTTTTCAAAAAGGCTGTAATGTAACAAAATGTGGAAAAAGTGAAGGGGTCTGAATACTTTCCGGATGCACTATACATATCAATGTTAATCAATGTTAACCATGAAAATATACCAGAACAAGTAATCTAATTCTCCACTAGACAGGATTCCCTGGCAAGGTGTTGAACAACACTTCATTGAAACCTCTTAAGGATCCGGCCCTTTTTTGCAATTTTCGCCTAAAATGACATACCCAAATCTAATTGCTTGTAGCAAGGATATGCACATTTGAAAGGAAACACTTTGACATTTGTGGAAATGTTAAAATGAATGTTGGAGAATATAACACATTAGATCTGGTAAAAGATAGCACTACTGTATTTGTTTTGTACCATCATCTTTGAAATGCAAAATGACATATATTATTCCAGCCCATGCGCAATTTAGATTTTTGCCACTAGATGGCATCAGTGTATGTGCAAAGCTTTAGACTGATCCAATGAACCATTGCATTTCTGTTCAAAATGTTGTGTCAAGACTGCCCAAATGTGCTTAATTGGTTTATTAATACATTTTCAAGTTCATAACTGTGCACTCTTCTCAAAAAAGAGCATGGTCTTTTTTCACTGTAATAGCTATTAAATTGGACAGTGCAGTTAGATTAAAATAATTTAAGCTTTCTGCAATATCAGATATGTCTGTGTCCTGGGAAATTGTGTTGTTACTTACAACCTTATGCTAACCTCATGCTAATCACATTAGCCTACATCCCGCGGGGGACCCACCGATCCTGTAGAAGTTTTAAGTGGTGTTACCACACACCATATAATGTTTCAAAACATCTCAGGATGATGTGTTTTAATACTCTAGAAAAGTTAAGGTTTCGACTCCTTCGCGTTGGTGGACGCTCAGTTGCCACTCGTTTTGGTGTTACAAAGCAGTTCAGTTTTATCAGTGTAAGACGAACCAGAGTTGTCCCCTTTTAATATTGTTGTCATTCACCATGGCATTTAAGCTCATATCAAAAGACAGAATTTCCTTTCAAATTATTATAATACATATTTTTAATTTAAGACAATATCTTTATCAATATATATCTGACTTGAAAGAAATATGCCCTCAGTACTACTGAGCAATAACAACGCGAATGTAGCCTGTATGTAACATAATGTGAAGGGAACTCTATTTTATGCTGCTAACAAGCTCTCTCAACACCAATGGACTTGCACGTTAAAATAGAGCATCTATTACGCACACCGCGTAGCTATGAGTCTTTCAGTTCACATGCTTTGCTCAGCCCAAGATCACATCTCTTCCATGAAGTAACAATGGGAGCCCGGGTGATGTTATCACCCGCTAGGAGCTCAGCCCACCAACCCATAGCTCACTGTGAACTCTGTGGCTCACTGATCCCTAAGGATGGGTTACAAATTCCAATTCAAAGCTCCTTTCATCCCAGAGCAGAGCTTCACATCACGCCAGGCAGCGTTGCTCCACGTCGTGGACGTTCACACTTATTTATTGTTCTTGTGTTTTGTATGTTTATTTTGATAGAGAGAGAGAGAGAGAGTGCTGAAAGAGCAGTGGGCTTGGATTTGGACCTCGGCTGGCAGTGGTACACACGCTCCACAGGAAGCGGCTTAGACAGCTATACCACCCCGGGCCACACATCTATTCTCTTCTACAACACTGACCCGATGATATGATGGAGTGGGGTCCGTTATGTTTCTGCACTCAGACTCGTTTCCTTTTTTAAAGTTGGATTTGTACTGTACAGTACCTCTTGCAAAGTTCACATTAGTGTGTACAGCTGTAGCCTGTGGTAGCCTACAGGATGTATGTGGAACTGGTGTGAAATGGCTAGCGAATTAGCGGTGCGTGCTAGTAGCGGTTCAATCGGTGACTTCACTCGTTCTGGGAGCTTTAAGGAGTTGTGTCCCTTGCTTTGCAAGGGTCGTGACTTTAGTGGAGCGATAGGCAACGCTGCTTCGTGGGAGGCAGTTGCTGATGTGTTCAGAGGGTCCCTGGTTCAAGCCCAGGTTGGGGCAAGGAGAGGGATGGAAGCAAAACTGTTACATACTGTATGTTATAGAGAATTTGCACATTACTGCATGTATGAATGCACAAGACCTAATTCAGATGGGCGGAGTTTCTTGATGTTAAAATACACTATGTGCCCTGAATGGTTTAGGCGAATGGATATTGGAAAGAGAGGGTTTGAATACGAGGTAGAAAGCAGAAGGCAATCTTGTCAGTAATCCCTCGCTGCAATCTAACATCGTAGGCCTGACATACTGCTCTGAATATTGGAAAGCGCATGTGATATTTATGTGTAAATACACTCACTCCCCTACGTATTTATTTGGACAGTGAAGTTAAAACTTTTTTATTTGGCTCTATACTTCAGCATTTGGGACTTGAAATTGAATGTTTTTTTACGAGGTCACAGTACAGAATGTCACCTTTTTATTTGAGGGTGTTTTCATACACATATCTTTAACCGTTTAGAAATGAAAGCACTTTGTGTCTAGTTGTCTGTGTCAGTCTGTCTCAATATTGCTCTGAATATCAGAAAGCTCTCTCTCTCTCTCTCTCCCCCCCCCCCCCCCCACCCCCTCTGATTGACAGGAGAACCATTGTAGGCGTATAAAGATCCTGGGAGACTGTTACTACTGTGTGTCAGGTCTGACCCAGCCCAAGACTGACCATGCCCACTGCTGTGTAGAGATGGGCCTGGACATGATTGACACCATCACGTGAGTCTATAGGTTTATGGTGGACACTCACTCTCTCACTAATCTTTGCTAGCTCCTTGGCCATTTGTCTCTCCACGCCGTCCTGTTCTGGGCCAGGTCCCGGACTGGTGTGGTGTTATGGTCCAGTTTGTGTCATCCATGATAAACATGTCACCCGTATATGGTCCTGGTCGCCTGATAAACCACACGAGTCATCGTTTTGTTAGGGTCAGTTTGGACATCTGTTGATTTGTGATGGACACCATATCACATTTATCGCTGTATCAAATCCACTTTGATTTGTCACATGCGCAGAATACAACGGGCGTAGTAGACCTTACCGTGAAATGCTTACACTCACAAGCCCTTAACCAACAACACAGTTTTAAGAAAATAGAGTTCAGAAAATATTTACTAAATAAACTAAAGTAAAAAATGTAAAAAACGCAATGAAAGAACAGCAATGAGGCTACAGTATATACAGGGGGTACCGAATCAATGTGCGGAATGTATAGGTTAGTCAAAGTCATTTTTACATGTAGGTAGGGATAAAGTGACTATGCACAGATAATCAACAGTAAGTTTAGCTAGGCAGCAGGCAGCAGGAATGAGACTGCTGAATCATTTGGTTTGACCAGGGATAAGAGTGAGACTGAGGACTGGGGATATTGATATTCTCAATTCTTCTAAACCCCTGGTGTACAAGTCCAGGCTGAAGGATTCTATGAATACATGACAACGCCGCAGATAGATGGGGTTGAGAGGGAATGGAAATGCATTTGGATGCTTCCTATTGAAGCTTGAAAGTGTTTGACTCCTTTGCATGTCCTGCAAAATCTGGAGAAAGAAGGAGGAGCGCAACACTTCAATGAGCCTTACCCCGTTCTGTGATAAATACATGGCCGTTGGCTTGGTGTTATTTCGCTCCATATGCCATATAGGGGTTGTACATAACAGACACCCATATACGTAGTGTTTTAAGAATGACAGATATAGGGCTACAATGCACAATAAAAACACCTTATGTTAGCGGTGGATTCATATTCATATTGATGACAAGCGTAGCATTTTGCCCTGTTTATTGAGTGTCTAGACTCTAGATAATGATCTTAAACCTCACTTTGCTCCCTCGTTGCGGGTTGAATTTTCCTCTGTCTGTACTCTCACATTCTCTTTAACGTTACTTTCCTAACAGACAGGAGTAGAGAAAAAACTGTTTAGAATCTGAAGTAGCTACCATTTTTTTTCCCTTCAGGCTTATCTCTCCAGAACAGGTGTACTTTTTCTTCCAGACAGAGGGGGAGAGGATGGGAGGCTGGGAGGGAGGTTAGACCGCAGTGCTGCCTGGCCTATCTGTACTATTATGTGAAGAGGGGCAGCACCGTTTATCATAGCAGAATAAAATGTGTGGAGGCAAGAAATGATTTGCATACAGTAATGCTAGAGTGGACACACTAAGGTTGCAAATGGAGGGTATATTACTGGTAACTTTACCAGTAAACTGCCAGAAGTTTGGTAACTTTCAAGGATTTTGTGGAATTTTATCACATGACATCTAGTGGCCTTTTTGGGTACTTCAGATTATCACAGGTGCCTGGAATTATCTCTGATACTAAATATAAACCATCAATTTAGTAAATACCATTAGTGTTTAAAGGGTCAATCTTCAGTTACTACATACATTTTTGGACTTATAAATGAATGATCTGTACTTATCGGTTCTTGAAGAATATAATTAATAAAGGCCTCATGAGCTTATTTCAACTGTCGTACCCCATCAGAACCCAAAATGTAAGCTTTTTTACCTCAATGTTTGTGAACAAGGTAAATGTAAACAAACAATATATGTGGTGCCTTCAGAAAGTATTCACACCCCTTGACTTTTTCCACATTTTGTTGTGTTACAGCCTGAATTTAGATTTTGTGTCACTGATCTACACACAATACCACATCATGTCAAAGAGGAATTCTGTTTGTAGAAAATATTGAAAAGATGAAATGTCTTGAATCAATAAGTATTCAACCCCTTTGTTATGGCAAGCCTAAATAAGTTCAGGAGTACAAATGTACTTAACAAATCCCATCATTCCATGTTCAATAATAGTGATTAACATGATTTTTTAAAGACTACCCCATCTCTATACCCCACACATACAATTATCTGTAAGGTCTCTCAATCTAGTAATGATTTTCAAGCACGGATTCAACCACAAAGACCAGGGAGGTTTTTGAATGCCTTGCAAAGAAGGGCATCGATTGGTAGCTGTGTAAACTGAGCAGGAAACTGCTCAGGGATTTCACCATTAAGCCAATGGTGATTTTAAAATAGTTGTAGTTTAATGGCTGTGATAGGAGAAAACTGAGGATGGATCAACAACATTGTAGTTACTCCACAATACTCACATAAATGAAGAGAAAGAAGCCTGTACAGAATAAAAAATATTCCAAAACATGCATCCTGTTTGCAAAAAGGCACTTGAATAATACTGCAACAAATGTGGCAAAGAAATATACTTTTTGTCCTGATACAAAGAGGTATATTTGGGGCAAATCTAACACAACACATCACTGAGTACTGCTCTTCATATTTTCAAGCATGTTGCTGGCTGCATCATGTTATGGTTATGCTTGTAATTGGCAAGTACTAGGGAGTTTTTTTTGTTGATAAAAACAAACAGAATACAGTTATAACCATATTCAAAATCCTAGAGGAAAACCTGCTTCAGTCTCCTTTCCACCAGACACTGGGAGATGAACTCACCTTTCAGCAGAACAATAGCCTGAAACACAAGGCTAAATCGACACCTGCAGTTGCTTACCAAGACGACATTGAATGTTCCTGAGTGGCCTAGTTACCGTTTTGACATAAATCGGCTTGAAGATCTATGGCAAGAATTGAAAATGACTGGCTAGGAATGATCAATTTTAAAAAGATGAATAGGCAAATATTGTACAATCCAGGTGTGCAAAGCTCTTAGAGACTTACCCAGAAAGACTCACATCTGTAATCAGCTCAGCGCCAATGGTGCTTCTACAAAGTGTTGAATCAGGGGTGTCAATACTAATTTTAAGTGGGAGAACTTGCACAATTGGTATCTGACTAAATACTTTTTTGTCTATCCATGGTCTATCCACTAGAATGTAATGGACAATATGGACCTAGATACAACAAATGAAAGCTGTATATGAATACATTTTTTAAAATGTTATTAAAGTATAAACTACCAAAGTTACCATAGATTGCAGTAGGAAAATCAGATAACTTTTGTTGTAAATTAACAGTAGTTTTGCAACCATAGTATGCACACACACACACACACACACACACACACACACACACACACACACACACACACACACACACACACACACACACACACACACACACACACACACACACACACACACACACACACACACACACACACACAAACTCTGCCCCACAATTACACGCGTAGTGTCAATGATATAATATTGTAATGACCCTTCTCATGCTCTTGCAGATCAGTAGCGGAGGCCACGGAGGTGAATCTGAACATGCGTGTGGGTCTCCACACGGGCCGGGTGTTGTGTGGGGTCCTGGGACTGAGGAAGTGGCAGTATGACGTGTGGTCCAACGACGTCACACTGGCCAACGTGATGGAGGCAGGGGGACTGCCTGGGTTAGTACCAGTTATCACCATGCCATTTGCTTTCACAGTACCCATCCTGACACACAACACAGCCTCTGGAACAATTAGTGGTTAAGTACCTTGCTTGAAGGCACAACGGCGGTAGGCAACACCACATGATGCTGACTCTGTGTTTCTCCTTCTCCACCAGGAAGGTCCACATCACCAAGGCGACCCTGGACTCCCTGAATGGAGACTATGAGGTAGAACCTGGCAACGGCCACGAGAGAAACGCCTTCCTCCTCAAACACCAGATTGAGACCTTCTTCATTGTACCATCTCACCGACGGAAGGTCTGGGCTGCGTGTTTGTGTATGTGTGCGTACTTGTGTGCAAGCATGTGTGTGTGTGTGTGTGTGTGTGTGTGTGTGTGTGTGTGTGTGTGTGTGTGTGTGTGTTCGTGCATGTCTGTGTAAAATATGGGAAATCTTCTGCATTAGAGAGGATGATCGAGAGTTTTTGCATGTGTGTACAGTACATATGTGTACCCTGCTGAAAAAAAACAGCATAGACATGGTGCCCTTCATTGTGTTTTCGCTGGTGACCAGCCTTCATTGTTTTCGCTGGTGACCAGCCTTCATTGTTTTCGCTGGTGACCAGCCTTCGTTGTGTTTTCGCTGGTGACCAGCCTTCGTTGTGTTTTCGCTGGTGACCAGCCTTCATTGTGTTTTTGCTGGTGACCAGCCTTCGTTGTGTTTTTGCTGGTGACCAGCCTTCATTGTTTTCGCTGGTGACCAGCCTTTGTTGTGTTTTCGCTGGTGACCAGCCTTCATTGTGATTTCGCTGGTGACCAGCGTTCTTTGTGTTTTCAATGGTGACCAGCCTTCGTTGTGTTTTCGCTGGTGACCAGCCTTCGTTGTGTTTTCGCTGGTATAATATAATATAATAATAATAAATGCATGCATTTGTTGTTTGTCTATTAATAATTGTAATATTTATATTGAAAAAAAATCTAAACCAAGAAAAATAAAACAGAGAAAATACATTTTCTGGGGCCCCATTAGAGTTGCTTATTAACCATTATGTTATCAGTTATATTAACAGAAAACACATCTCTTGTACACCGAGGATCTGGGGAAGAGTTGCAGGGTAGATCATAGGGAAGAATGTGCCTATATAAGTCAAACTAACTTGTAGATGATTGTTGACACATCAACCAGGATCAAAGGGCAGGGCAATTTGTGACTTGTTTTGGTAATCAGTGGTTGTTTTGGAGTGGTTTCTCCTCTCCTAGGCAATCAGCAATTAGTACAGGGAGGTGTGCTCTTCACCTCTGCTAGGCAACTAACAATTAGTGTTAGTACTTCAGTCTCCCCTGTTTTCTCAATGGCGGTTCTAAGCGGTGGTTGTGTCAGTAAGGCCGTCACCGAAATGAAGACGTTTCTTAGCGGAACGAAAGAGAGAATTCTCCACACTGCTCTCACTTGAGTATCTTACCTAGTTATTTTTTTCTGATCATCTCATTTTTCTCTTTTGTAACTGTGTGTTTTTTCTACCTGTTCACTCCTCTCCCTGTAGGCTTTACAGATGCTCCCACCCCTTGGCTGCAACCCTTCTAATTTAGTGTACCCTGCGCGCACAACCCTTGTGGAATTCTGGGTCTCTGGCAGTGTTTGGAACTGCTGATCTGCGGTTAAGAACGTTGAGTTCATTTCAGCCTATGCTGCCCTTCAGTCCCTTTACTTTTTGGCCCTGACGGAGACATGGCTCACCCCAGAGAACACTGCTACTCCAGCTGCTCTCTTCATCTGACTATGTTTTCTCTCATAGTCCGAGAGCATCTGGTCGTCGCGGTTGTGGCACAAGGCTACTCATTTCTCCTAACTGGAGATTCTCTTTTCTCCCTCTCACCTGTCCATCTGTTCATTTGAATTCCATGCTGTCCCTTTTCTCCACTCAAGCTGAACACAGTTGTCATCTATCCCCCATCAGTTAGCCTTGGAGAGTTCCTCAATGAGCTTGACACCTTGATAAGCTAATTTCCTGATGATGGCTCTTTGTACTTGGTGACTTCAACTTCCCGATGTCTGCCTTCGACTAATTTCTTTTCCCTCCTTGCCTCTTTTGACCTCGCCCTTTCCCAAGCCCCTCCCACTCATAAGGCAGGCAGTACGCTTGACTTCCTCTTTCCTAGCGCTTGTTTGCCTACTAATTTCACTGCAAACCCCCCTCCAGGTCTCTGATCACTACTTTGTTTCCTTTTCTGTCTCCCTTTCCTCCAACCCTCCTCCAACCCTAGCCCCTAAGATGGTCATATGCCTTTGCAATCTTCACCCTCTCTCCCACTACTCTCCTCTTCTATTCTATCATCTCTCCCTTCTGATGAATCATTCTCTCTCCTGATTCTGCCTATTCGACCCAACTCTCCTCACTTTCCGCATCATTTGGCTCCTCACACTGTCCCCTTTCCTCCTGGCTGACTCGGCCCTCCCCTCCTGCTCCGTGGCTGAGTGATTCATTAAAAGCTTACAGAACAGGGCTGCAAGCAGCTGAGCGAAAATGGACGAAAACTAAACTTCTGGAGGACATATCATCCTTTCACTCCCTCCACTCTACCTTCTCTTCCTCGGTATCTGCTGCCTCTAATCCTAGGAAATGCTTTTCTACCTTCTCCCTACTACCACTCTGCGGACTACTTTGTCAACCACTATGAAAAGAAGGTTGACGACATCCTCTACTCATTCACTCTACTCAGCCTAATGAGTACACTGGTCCCACTCACACTGGTCCCACTCCCCCCCAGATCAAGTCCTGCGACTAGTGAGGTCTGGCAGCCCGACAACCTGCCTGCTCGACCTCATCCCCTCCTCCCTTTTCCTTCATCCCTGACCACTGTCTGTGTCCCCACTGACTTCAAAATGTCCCGAGATGGTCCCCTCCACTAGAAACCAAGACTCGACTCATCTGACATCAAAATATAGACCTGTGTCCCTTTATTTTCTTGAGTGTACTGTCTCTGATCAACTCTCTCGTTATCTCTCTCAGGACGAACCAGTCAGGCTTCAAGACAGGTCACTCAACCTAGACTGCTTTTCTCTGTCACTGAGGCTCTCTGCACTGCCAAAGCTGACTCTCTCTCCTCTGTTCTCATCCTCCTAGATCTATCCACTGCCTTCAACACCATGAGCCATCAGACCCTCCTCTGGGAGTCTCAGGCTCTGCACACTTTTGGATTGCTTCCTACCTGGCAGGCAGCTTCTACCAGTTGACATGGAGAGGATCTGTGTCTGCACCACGTACTCTCACTACTGGTGTCCTCTAGGGCTCAGTGCTAGGCCATCTCCTCTTCTGTCTATACACCAAGTCACTCAGCTCCATCATCTCCTATCATTGCTATGCGGATGACACTCAACTACCCCCCTTTCTGACACCCAGGTGGTGACACACATCCCTGCATGCCTGGCAGATATCTCAGCTTGGATGTCGGCCTACTACCTCAAGCTCAACCTCGACAAGATTGAGCTGCTCTTCCTCCCGGGGTATGCCTGTCCGCTCAAAGACCTCTCCATCACGGTTGATAACTCCAGTGTTGCCTGCCTAGAGTGAAAAGAACCTTGGCATGACAATGCAAACATCAAAGCAGTGACTCGCTCCTGCAGGTTCATGCGCTACAATATCTGTAAAGTACGACCCTACCTCACACAGGAAGCGGCGCAGGTCCTAATCCAGGCACTTTTTCCACTCAATATTTTGAATATAAGGTCCAATCTTCAATGTGCTTTGAAATATAGGTGGGGGAAATGTACCAGTGGGGTAGTCTAATTAGAATATTTGGTGGCATGATCCAAAAATGTGTATTTGTACCAACTGTCAGTGGAAGTGGTTGATGGCTATGTTGTCAAAGGTTGAGCACCTCTTAACACGGTCAGTTCTGCAATCTTTGTAAGGGCATATGAGCTGCACTGTTAAGAGGTTACTGTGCATTTAGTAGTACCTTAATGGAAGTTAGTTGCTGTGAATTTAGCTTGACCTAATTGGCAACCAGCTGTAAAAATCAGTCATGTAAGAGCCAGTAACCGCAAGCAACTCACTGGCAGTAGCTCACTGTATCTTCATTTAACTTTTCTGATAGCTTATAACAACTACTAAGCTTTCTTTGTGGTGAGCACACTTGGGCTCCAGCCTCACCTGGCCTCAATCTCTTGGTTGGCAACTAACTGATCTTTCTGTCAGGTCAGTGTACGTGACAGACATCAGCCACAGTCAGTTATTGGGAATTTTACAATATCTACTCGCAGCAAGCTGACAGTAAATGATTGAAAATTGAACATGACCTTCCCGATGACCAACTCCCTTTAAAGTAACTGGAAAATCCACAGTAACATCTTAACAGTGCAGCTCTTGATTGTAGAATTTGGAGTGGAAAAATGAGATGCTCAACATAACAATGAAACCACTTAAACTAGTACAACACTTCCACTAGTGGTTGGCACTAATACAACATATTTTAAAACATGCACCCAAATATGCTAATGAGCCCACGCCAGCACATTGCCCCCAATGGCCTTCACAGGAAGGCCAAAAAGAATATCACGGACATCAACCACCCGAGCCACGGCCTGTTCACCCCGCTGTCAGCAGGCTAGGTCAGTATAGGTCCATCAAAGCAGGGACAGAGAGACTGAAACCGCTTCTATCAGACTGTTAAATAGCATTCACTAGTCGTCTTCCACCCGATTACTCAACCCTGCACATTAGAGGCTGCTGCCTTTATATAAACTCAGCAAAAAAGAAACATCCCTTTTTCAGGACCCTGTCTTTCAAAGGTAATTCGTAAAAATTAAACACTGTTTCCCATGCTTGTTCAATGAACCATAAACTATTAATGAACATGCGCCTGTGGAACAGTCATGAAGACACTAACAGCTTACAGACGGTAGCAATTAAGGTCAATGTTATGAAAACAGGACACCAAGAGGCCTTTCTACTGACTCTGATAAACACCAAAAAAAAGATGCCTAGGGTCCCTACTCATCTGTGTGAACGTGTCTTAGGCATGATGCAAGGAGGCATGAGGACTGCAGATGTAGCCAGGGAAATAAATTGCAATGTACGTACTGTGAGATGCCTAAGACAGTGCTGCAGGGAGACTGGATGGACAGTAGGCTGAGAGAGGCTGGACTGAGGGCTTGTAGGTCTGTTGTATGGCAGATTCTCACCAGACATCACCGGCAACAACATTGCTTATGGGCACAGACCCACTGTTGCTGGACCAGACAGGACTGGCAAAAGGTGCTCTTCACTGACGAGTCGTGGTTTTGTTTCACCAGGGGTGATGGTTGGATTCGTGTTTATCGTCGAAGGAATGAGCGTTACACCGAGGCCTGTACTCTGGAGCGGGATCAATGTGGAGGTGGAGGGTCCGTCATGGTCTGTGTGTCACAGCATCATTGGACTGAGCTTGTTGTCATTGCAGGCAATATCAACGCTGTGAGTTACAGGGAAGACATCCTCCTCCCTCATGTGATACCCTTCCTGCAGGCTCATCCTGACATGACCCTCCAGCATGACAATGCCACCAGCCATACTGCTCGTTCTGTGCGTGATTTCCTGCAAGACAGGAATGTCAGTGTTCTGCCATGGCCAGCGAAGAGCCCTGATCTCAATCCCATTGAGCACGTCTGGGACTTGTTGGATCGGAGTGTGAGGGCTAGGCCCATTCCCCCCAGAAATGTCTGTGAACTTGCAGGTGTCTTGGTGGAAGAGGGGGTAACATCTCACAGCAAGAACAGGCAAATCTGGTGCAGTCCATGAGGAGATTCACTGCAGTACTTAATGCAGCTGGTGGCTAGACCAGATACTGACTGTTCAGGGATACGTTATTCCATTTCTGTTCGTCACATGTCTGGAACTTGTTCACTTTGTCTCAGTTGTTGAATCTTGTTATGTTCATACAAATATTTACACATGTTATGTTTGCTCAAGATAAACGCAGTTGACAGTGAGAGTACGTTTCTTTTTTTTGCTGAGTTTAAATAGACTTGGAATCACTGGCCACTTTAATAATGGAACATTAGTCACTACACCTGAAACTAGTCACTTTACATACTGCTTTACTCATCTTATATGTATATTCTGTGTTCTGTTCTACTGTATTTTAGTCAAATCCACTTCCGACATTGCTTGATCTAAAATTAATATATTTCTTAATTCCATTCTTTTACTTTTAGATTTGTGTGTATTGTTGTGAATTGTTAGATACTCTTGCTCTGTTGGAGCTAGGAACACAAGCATTTCGCTACACCTGCCATAGCATCTGCTAAATATAGTCATGTGACCAATAACTTGATTTGACATTGACATTTCAAAGTTCAGTGAAAGTAAGATAAAAAAACAAGTCATTTTACAACATGAGACCTTCATTTAACTGTAAAAATACTGTATTTGTACTGCAACTCAGTAGCTAGTAACTTACTGTGAAATTACAGGTCATTTTTAACAGCGTGTGTAATAAGCTCATCTGAAGTATCCTATAAGTATAACTGTAGAACCTGTCATTGGTTCTTGGAATTAGAGGGTTCTTCAAGAGAGGGTTCTAAATGGGACTCAAAGGGTTCCTCTATGACAGGGTTCCCCAACTGGCGGTCCGGGAGCCGTATTTGGCCTGTGGGTGACTTTATTTGGCCCCTCATGTTTTCTGAGCAAATTTTTTGGAATGACATTTTTTGATGGTTGGACATAAGAGACTCCAACTGCTTTACATTTTGGAACGCTTTTCCAAAGTATTCCCACACATAATGGAGATATACAGTATGAGATCATATACAAATGTAAGCAAGGTTTGAAATGATTATGTTGTAGTCAAATATTATATATGTTTCTTGCTGTCAATTTGCAGTTTACAAATAATTTGTAATTATGCTCTGGATCGCTGACCATCCGCTCCAAAAATAATCGTCCCACGGCTGAATCTAGTTGATGATCTCTGGCCTACAGGGACAAATTACAGAATGTCTATCAGTTCTAATCTTTTAACAATCTTTATGATACCCACAGAACCAGTGGCGGAGCAGGAAATTCAGGTTGTGGAAACCAAGAGGTTGAGTTCAAATCCCAAGTGAGGTTGACTCCCAAGTCATAAGATTTTGCTGGTCTCCAAAACTACACCCATAATTATTGTATTTCCCAGCATGCTCTATTTCAGTTAGATTTTTTGAATTGTTCATTTCAATATCTGTGTTTTTGCATGTACAGTTGAAGTCGGAGTTTACATACACTTAGGTTGGAGTCATTAAAACTTGTTTTTCAACCACCCCACAAATTTCTTGTTAACAAACTATTGTTTTGGCAAGTCGGTCAGGACATCTACTTTGTGCATGACACAAGTAATTTTTCCAACAATTGTTTACAGACAGATTATTTCACTTATAACTCACTGTATCACAATTCCAGTGGGTCAGAAGTTTACATACACTAAGTTGACTGTGCCTTTAAACAGCTTGGAAAATTCCAGAAAATGATGTCATGGCTTTAGAAGCTTCTGATAGGCTAATTGACAACATTTGAGTCAATTGGAGGTGTACCTGTGGATGTATTTCAAGGCCTACCTTCAAACTCAGTACCTCTTTTCTTGACATCATGGGAAAATCAAAAGAAATCAGCCAAGACCTCAGACAAAAAATTGTAGACCTCCACAAGTCTGGTTCATCCTTGGGAGCAATTTCCAAACGCTGAAGGTACCACATTCATCTGTACAAACAATAGTATGCAAATGTAAACACCATGGGACCATGCAGCCATCATACCGCTCAGGTAGACATGCGTTCCGTCTCCTAGAGATGAACGTACTTTGGTGCGAAAAGTGCAAATCAATCCCAGAACAACAGCCAAGGACCTTGAGAAGATGCTAGAGGAAACTGGTACAAAAGTATCTAAAGTATCTATATCCACAGTAAAACGAGTCCAATATCAACATAACCTGAGCAAGGAAGAAGCCTTGATGTGGTCCTTGATCCTTGATGTGAAAGAGATGTGTTTTCTGTTAATATGCCTGAAAAAATAATGGTTAATAAACAACTCTAAAGGGGCCCCATAAAATTAGTTTCCTGACTTCTATCTTCCCTGGTTTCATTTTTTAAATTCAATATTACAATTATTAATAGACAAACAACGGAAATTGTTGTAAATCACATCAGGAGACAATTCTTGAGGTCTGGGGGGGAATAAAAGTGTTAGATGTTTGAGTGTAAATTCCCATTAATTGTACATTCAAAAAAGAGGATGTGTGGTTTCTGCTGTTTAGCCTACTGCTGCAGCGCGTCATTGGCACTGTTTGCTAAACAATCCCCACTCAATTTATACAAATAAATAATCATGATGTGGTGTGGTCAGGTAAGCCTACTTTGCCGAAGGTTTTTTGGGGAAAGTCGTTTAACTACCCAAAAGACGGTTAACATTAGCAACACTAACTGTTTACATACAGAGTAGACAAACGCGCACACCAAACTGACAGAAGGGAAATATTGCTGGAATTTAATGGGCAGATATTATGTTGTATTTGGCCATTTAAATAGAATAGTGGCTAACCAGGGGGGGGGGGATAATGTCAATGTGACTTTAATTGGATCGTAGCCGGAAGTGTTTCTGTTTATCACAGTTTGCGATGGAACACATGAACAAAAATGTCAACTCAACGTGTAAAATGTTGGTCTCATGTTTCATGAGCTGAAATCAAAGATCCCAGGAATGTTCCATACACACAAAAAGCGTATTTCTCTCATTTTGTGCACAAATTTGTTTACATCCTTGTTAGTGAGCATTTCTCCTTTGCCAAGACTAAAAAGGCCACTCTAAATTGTGCAGTTTTGTCAAACAACACAATGCCTCAATTTCTGAAGGAGCTTTTAATTGGCATGCTGACTGCAGGAATGTCACCAGAACATTTGCTGGAGAATTTAATGTTAATTTCTCTACCATAAGCCACATTCAATGTCTTTATAGAGAATTTGGCATTATGTCCAACCGGCCTCACAACCGCAGACCATGCCAGCCGAGGACCTCCACATCCGGCTTATTTACCTGCAGGATTGTCTTAGAACAGCCACCCGGACAGCTGATGAAACTGAGGAGTATTTCTACCTGTAGTAAAGCCCTTTTGTGGTGAAAAACTCTTTCTGATTGGCTCACCCATGGCTGCACCCCTGACCAGTCATGTGAAATCTATTTTATTTTATTAGGCAAGTCAGTTAAGAACAAATTCTTATTTTCAATGATGGCCTAGTGGGTTAACTGCCTGTTCAGGGGCAGAACACAATACCTTGTCAGCTCAGGGATTTGAACTTGCAACCTTTCGGTTACTAGTCCAATGCTCTAACCACTAGGCTACCCTGCCGCCCCAACAGGTCAGGGCCTAATTTATTTATTTCAATTGACTGATTTCCTTATATGAACTCCAACTCAGTAAAATCTTTGAAATTGTTGCATGTTGCGTTCACATTTTTGTCCTGTATACTTTAAAAATCGATTGGTGAGTTACTCATACAGTAGGTTAGCCGCGAGCTACTCTAGACCCCTGAGTTAGACCATGCTGGTAAGACCAGCTTGACCAGCTAGACCATCCTGCTAAGGCCAGCTTGACTAGCGTCCGACCTGCACTGACCAGCATGGACCAGCTTGAAATTTATGCTGATCTATGCTGAAGTAACTTTGATATATAGTACTGGACATGACATTGGTCATACTGTATGTGGACAGATGTAGTTTGACTGCTAGAACGGACAGACAATACATTTTAAAGGAACTACCTGGTAAAATGTAGTCCAGATTTAAAAAAGACATAACCTCTCATTAACTTTCGTTTTCAACATAAGGTGAAACATTGTCGATCTGAACTGAGCAGTATTTTAGTCCTGTACTACTGTAGGCCTACATGTTCAATAGGCTGTGTGTATTGTAGAAAGTGTTGGGTATGTTTTTCATTGAGTTGTCACTCAGTCACGGTTGTTCAGATCCGATGGGTTCCCTTACAGTCTCCCTGATATTTGGCCTCAGCTCTGACACTGTCTTGTCAACAGCCTGTGGCAGCAACACACACACACACACACACACACACACACACACACACACACACACACACACACACACACACACACACACACACACACACACACACACACACACACACACACACACACACACACACACACACACACACACACACCCTGCCCCATCCTCTTCTAGTTTTCACATCTCCAACAGATGTGCCACTAGCAGCATTCGTACATCCGTGTCAGTTCATAATCATCTCTCCTCTCCTGCTCAACCCTTCTCCTACCCTGCCCTTGCCCTGCAGACTTTATTAGGTCTGGAGAGGGGGGTCTAACTTCCTGATGCCTGTGTATTTATCCAGCGCTGCTTGGCTAATCATCTGGTACACTGTAAAGAAATGCACAATGCACACTCTGGTGAGGTGCTGAAAAACGGAAGATAAACAACCATGGCTCTTTATCCGAGACGTTGGTTAATAAATCCACAAGGAGAGATGAGTGTATGATATTTTTTGTTGTTGCATTGTTTGTCCGTCCGGTTTCAGATTATGAAAGAGCTTTATGTGGATCCTTATGTGAACCTTCACAGTAGTGTCACACTATTGTCTCAGGTGGCCATTCAGCCACCCAGCCCTCTTCTTACTCTCCTCCTTTGTGGAGATGTAACCTTAGTCAAGTGTCCTACGTCCCAAATGGCTCTCTATTTAGAGAATTCCTTTTGAAGTAGTGCACTAAATAGGAAATAGGGTGCCATTTGAAACACATGCTCGGTCAATCCTCCAACCGCTCTACTTCATCAACGAGAAGAGACCGAGAAGAGGCGCCGTAGGGAGTTAGTGTTTGTGTACTGTAATCTGAGATGAGAACATAGTCATCCGCGAACGTATATGAAGTGTATCCACAGTACAAGTATGTATCCTAGTGTGTATCCTAATCCCTGCTCTCACTGCTTGTTTGTTGACAGATCTTCCCAGGATTGATTCTCTCGGATATAAAACCTGCCAAGAAGATGAAGTTTAAGACCGTGTGCTACCTGCTGGTGCAGCTCATGCACTGTAGGAAGATGTTCAAGGCCGAGATCCCCTTCTCAAACGCCATGAACTGTGAGGACGGCGACAAGGTAAGATCTTTGAGTGTCTTGTTTGTGTGTGTTGTATATGTGTGGGTGAGTGTGTGTGTGTGTTTCTGTGCATGCTTGTTTGTGTGTGTTGTGTAAGGGAATGTAGAGACAAAGAGAGAAGGCCTGTGTGTATACATTTGAGTACATATGTGTGTGTGTGTGTGTGTGTGTGTGTGTGTGTGTGTGTGTGTGTGTGTGTGTGTGTGTGTGTGTGTGTGTGTGTGTGTGTGTGTGTGTGTGTGTGTGTGTGTGTGTGTGTGTGTGTGTGTGTGTGTGTGTGTGTGTGTGTGTGTGTGTGAGCATGCATGTGCGTGTACTTGTCTGCGTGCAATGTGTGCTTCCCAACCAACCAGACTTTGTTGACCTTCAACAGTTTACTTTCAATTCCTTTGTTAATATGGCTGATTGTCAGTGTGTTGTCTTGACCTGCTGTCTCTGTAAAGATATCCTGAAGTCTGGCTTCAGTTCAACTCTGGCTCAGGATATTTAAATCCAGATACTCAGGTCTGTGTGGGTGTGTGTGGGAAAGGAGATGTAATGCAGCGGAAAATAAATCTCGCCCTTTCAGATAAAACCATAAAACTTAGTACAATCATTCTGTAAAGGGCATAAGAACCTCTGTGGTTACATTTATATAATATGTCATAGAGCTCTGATGCTTCGTGAGAAGCCTGGATGGAAGCATGTAAACATAGCTTTCAAAAGAGAGGGGATTGGAGTGAAGTTAAAATATATTCGACACAGACTGAGATATTCAGATTCAGGCCACACACACACACACACACTCTCTCTCCAGGCTGTCGGAAATGACAATGAACTCCGAGAGAGAGGGAGAGTGGGAGATGGGAGACAAGGAAGGAGTGAAAGGATGAGTGCACTCGGAGCAGCCGTGGGTGTATGATGTGATGAGTGTCCTATGCTCCTCAGACCATCTCCAAACAATTGGGTCACATGCAGAGTGGGAGATGGAGAGACTAAAGAGAGAGACTAGAGGGAAAGCGAGAGGGCGACAGGAGAGGAAGGGGGTGAGAGACAGGCTTACAACACTAATTAGCGTAATCAATGCACACACGCCTCCAAAGCAACCAAGAGAAAGTGAGGGGTGATGAGGATGAAGTCAGTGGGGCGTGTGTTTGTTAACCTTCCTCAACCGTCCTTGTTCGCTCTGCCCCCCCCCCCCATCCCCATTATGATGGCACTCTTTTCAGCCGCCCCCCGCTTACCCACTGTCTCTCACGCTGTGACACTGATGGGCCTCAGTCTGTACAGCTCACTGGATTTCTTCCTTCATCCAGGAAGACTCAATCAGGCTACATCCCAAATTGCACACTGTGTCCTATATAGTACACTGCAAGTCAAAAGTAGAACACCACGAAGAGCACCATTTGGGACACGTCCTCATTCTCTCTGGTGTCAAATCACTGCTTTTGCTCTGCTGCTCCACATAGCCCACTGTACAGTAACGACGCTTCCAAAGGACTATCAAGAAAAGGGGGTTCAGTTGGGGTCAGAGAATGAATGTTAACTGTAGAGTAAATCATTTATGTTTTGTTTGTTGTGTGAAGATGAGCATTTAATGTGTTGATGCCCCTTTTCAATTCATGTGAAGTCAAGTCAACCACAAGGAATGACTTTGTTTGATTTCCCTTGGTCACATTTAAAGATTTGAGTACTATTAGAACACACCTCTTCTTTCTCCATGGTGAATTTTGGTGTTTGTAGTTAAGTGTAAACTTTCTCTCACTCACAATGATACCCGAACAGTAGACAGCAGAGGCCCAGCAGAGGCCTATTTCCTCCGTGACCCATTGTTTTGAACAGCTGGTATAAAACCCTGTGAACGTAGTCAAGTCAGGATTCCGTTTCCCACAATTCTGTGCTACAGCGGAGGGCCCTGCGGACGGCTCCAGAGAAGCTGCGGAACCGGACGTCGATGTCGGCTAACGTGACCCAGGCCAGTCCCGGAACACGGGTCAACCGCTACATTGGTCGCCTAATCGAGGCGAGGCAGACAGAGTCAGACACAGCTGACCTCAACTTCCTCACACTCATGTATAAGTGCTCTGAGCGCGAGCAGAGGGTGAGTAACTGTACTACACTTACAGCATACATGCACAGACATACGCACGCAAACGTCGCAGCGCAAGGAATGCAATGACTTTTGAATCCGACCTTTTGATAGACGTAGCACCCAGAAGATGCTTTAATAATGATTTTATCTGAGACATCCCTCTCTCTGGTTGCTCTGCCAGTACCACCAGCTCCATGATGAGTACTTCACCAGCGCCGTGGTCCTCTCTCTAATTCTAGCTGCCTTGTTCGGCCTTGTCTACCTTCTCATCCTACCACAGTATGTACTAGATTATTATAGGATATCTGAGAGCAACACATTCTGTACCTCTATCTCTTTCTCTGTGCCTCTCTCTTTATCTCGCTCGTTTTAGTATATGATATCTGACAGCGACACGCTGTCTTTCTAGCTCTCTCTCTCTTTTCTTTTGGTCTGCTGCCTCTTGCCTCTTCCACAGGCTCTCTCCACTAACTCACTACCTCTTCTTCTCGTCCTCCTGTCTTTCCCCTCCTCTCTCCTGCTGCCGTCACCAGGGGAACAGTGGTCCTGGTCCTACTGGTCTTCTGCATCTGTTTCCTAGTAGTTTGTATCATGTACCTGCATGTCACAAAATTCCAGGTAAAAGCCTGCTGGATGTCTCGGTCCAATTGATTTAACATGTCGTTCCTTTAGTTATTCACTCACTTTTCGGAGGGGTTGATTATGCTGTAAGTGGTTTTCCATGGGTAGGTCAAACTCTTGGCCCAAGCTATAAGTCCCTTTTGATCATTGAGTTCATTTTGCAAATATTACGTTTTTCTGCTTACATCTGCAAATATCAGTAGTTGATAATAATATTATGTAGGAAATTGATGTCAATGGCCTTCAGAAAACTTTCCAAAGTTCACTTTTCAAACTTTTTGTCTTCAAACTCAATACTAAGTCTATTAATTTCAGCTTTTGTTGAGGTTGATAGATTGACTTTTTCCAACTTCCCTAACGCCCTCAGCTAATATTACATAAATTAAGTTATAATTCTTTTCAAATGTAAATTCTGTGTGGTAAGCTTTTTCTACTCTCCCTCCCATTTCATCCTTAATCTGTTTCTCTTTGTGTCTATTCTCTCTCTCTCTCTCTCTCTCTCTCTCTCTCTCTCTCTCTCTCTCTCTCTCTCTCTCTCTCTCTCTCTCTCTCTCTCTCTCTCTCTCTCTCTCTCAGTGTTTTCCAGGCTGCCTCACCATTCAGATCCGTACTGTTCTGTGTGTTCTCATAGTGCTCTTAATCTATGCTGTTGCCCAGGCCTGTGTGGTAAGTAGGGTTAACAACAAGGCGCTAAAACAACAATATTCATGATATTAATTGCAATACACTTGAAATCATAAATGTAAATGTCATGCAAATCAAATATGCAAAGAACCAACCTTTGAGTTACTGCTTGAGGTTTTTTTCTCCACCATTCTCTCCTCTGTTTCTCTGCCAGGTGGGCTGCATGCCATGGCTGTGGGGCAGTGCCCACCACTCTAACAGTTCCATTGTCATCATTGACACGAGCGACGGTGCCAACCGCACCGCGATGGAGCTGCCGTGCGACGGTGTCCGCTATGCCTTCCTGTCGTGCATTGTGGGCACGCTGACACTGGCGCTCTTCCTGCGCGTCTCCTGGATGCCAAAGATGGCCCTGTTGCTCCTGCTGGGGGTGCTGTATGTCACTGTGCTGGAGCTCAGTGGATTCAGACACACCGCCGGGTGAGGGAGAATACACACACACATTATGTATATAATCAAGCACACACACCAGTGGAGGCTGATTAGGGGAGGATGGCTCTTAATAATGACTCTAATGGGATAAATGGAATGGTATCAAACACATGTTTGATACCATGCCATTCAATCCATTCCAGCCATACACTCAATTCCAGCCATTATTATGAGCCGTCCTCCCCTCAGCTGCCTCCACTGACACAAACACAGGAGGGCGAGAGGGGAAAAACCGAACGGACAAATGCACCCACCATCCTCCCACTGTCAGTCCTGAAGCTATAGCCCTCAGATTTACTATGCTCCCCCTGCCACTCACTCACGCATCCAAGGCCATGATTGATTTTACATGACAGTAGTGTCAGCTACGGTTTCCTCTTGGTTTGATTTGGAGTGGGAACAAACAAACAACAGTCACAGGGATATTTCCATTTTGTGGGGACGTGTGTAGGAGGAGAGGAGTCTTTGTTTGTCCTCGACCTGCGCACTCTCTCATGGGAACTGTTTGAAGAGGAGACACACCGTACATGTTCATTAACTCTGAACCAAAAGGCTGAGCTGACAATGTATGCTTTTGCTTGGGTACTGAGTAGGAGTAACTCAGTACCCAGGACCTAGTGCAGCTCAGAGCACAGGCCCATTGTATAGATACAAACAGATCACTTCGTGCAGGAATCATCAACTCTATTCAGCCACGGGGCCTGTGTTTTCTTGAGCAGATGGTCAGGGTGCTGGAACGTAATTACAAATCATTTGTAGGCATCAAATTGACAGCAAGAAGCCCAAACAGATAATAATATTTGACTAAAACATAATAATTTCAAACCTTGCTTGCATTTGTATACAGTCACATTATTGTTGGACCAAAAAAAAGACTGTAAAAACACCAGCAAATCAGCTCCAAGGGATTTTAATTGAGGAAATGATGTGTGGCAATACTTGGGAAAGGATTTCCCAACTCTTGTTCAGAAAACCTGAAGAAATAAAAAGGTGGGGGCCGCCGGTTGGGGAACCCTGGCTTACCGTATAACGCTGGAATACTCTGATATTGTTGAGATAGAAAACTACTTGTTGTTCTCCAAAGGGGGCTTATTATCCGCAAATATTATATCTGTGCTGAGTGTATGGGGTTTACATCACCGTTGGTTTAAGTCACCCTGTCTGTGTTTTCCTGCGGTTGTGGCTGACATGTTGGTTCTCACTGGTGGTTTCATCCACAGACTTAATTATTTTTGTAGTGGTCCAGACCAAATGTATGTTCCTGACATCAAATTTGGTTCTCACAAAGGTTCCCTCCACATCTCCCCCCTGTGAAGTTGTACTCCCTGCTGTATTTATGTGGTCCCCCACTCCCCTTTTATTAATGATGTGGTACAGTCCTACTGTATTATGGCGCTGACATCTATGTTAGGCTGTTCCCACAGTGGGGGGGTCTATCCACATCTCCCCACTTTCACTATTAATTAATGTTGTGGTACAGTCTAACTGTCTATGACTTATATTGCTAACATCTCTGTTGGTTTCTCCCACAGTGGGGGTCCATAGTGTTACATGTACAGTACATTCAGAAAGTATTCAGACCCATTGACTTTTTGCACATTTTGTTTTACGTTACAGACATATTCTAAAATGGATTTAAAAACAATACCCCATAATGACAAAGAGGAAAGTGATGTGTAGAAATATTTGCAGAAATACCTTATTTACTTAAGTATTCAGACCCTTTGCTATGAGACTCAAAATTGAGCTCAGATGCATCCTGTTTCCATTGATCATCTTTGAGATGTTTCTAAACTTGATTGGAGTCCACTTGTGGTAAATTCAAGTGATTGGACATGATTTGGAAAGGTACACACCTGTCTATATAAGGTTTCACAGTTGACAGTGCATGTCAGAGCGAAAACAAAGCCCTGAGGTCGAAGGAATTGTCCATAGAGCTCCAAGACAGGATTGTGTCAAGGCACAGGTCTCAGGAAGGGTATCAAAAAATGTCTGCAGCATTTAAGATCCCCCAAGAACAAAGTGGCCGCCATCATTCTTAATAGAAGAAATTTGGAACCACCAAGACTCTTCCTAGAGCTGGCAGCTCGGCCAAATTGAGCAATTGGGGGAGAAGGGCCTTGGACAGGGAGATGACCAAGAACCCGATTATTACTCGGGCAGAGCTTCAGTGTTCCTCTGTGGATATGGGAGAACCTTCCAGAAGGACAACCATCTCCAACGCCACCAATCTGGCCTTTATGTTAGTGGCCAGACGGAAGCCAATCCTCAGCAAAAGGCACATGACAACACATTTGGAGTTTGACAAAAGGCACCTAAAGGACTCTGACCATTAGAAACAAGATTCTCTGCTCTGATGAAACCAAGATTGGACTTTTTGGACTCATTTTTGCTTTGTCATTATTAGGTATTGTGTGTTGATTGATGATGGGGGAAAACGATTTAATCCATTTCAGAATAAGTCTGTAACGTTACAAAATCTAGAAAAAGTAGAGGTGTCTGAATACTTTACATATTCACTGTATGCACTGAACAGGTCTACTGAGGACGCCAGCTCCATTGCTTTACACTCTGCCCTGACCCACCTGGACAAAACCAACACCTATGTGAGAAGACTTTAGCTCAGTATTCAATACGGTCATTCCCTCTAGGCTGGTCACCAAACTCCATGGCCTAGGGATTTCTGTAACTGTACTTTGGACTTCCTAACCAACAGACCCCAGTCTGTCAGGTTAGACAACTTCACCTTCTCAACCCTGAACCTGAACACCAGTGTGCCACAGAGCTGTGTGCTGAGCCCCTTCCTGTACTCCCTCTTCACCTACGACTGCGTTCCTGTACACGGTTCCAACACCATCATCAAGTTCGCAGATGACACCACGGTGGTAGGCCTGATCACTGACAATGACGAGTCAGCCTACAGGGAGGAAGTCAAGCACCTGGCTGCATGGTGCGCTGATAACAACCTGGTCCTCAATGCAAAGAAAACCAAGGAGCTCATTGTGGATTACAGGAAGTCTAAAAGTTGCAGCCACACCCCAGTTCTCATTGATGGCACTGAGGTGGAGCGTGTGCCCAGCTTCAAATTCCTGGGTGTCTACATCTCCGATGACCTCTCCTGGACCCTCAACACCTCAACCCTGGTCAAAAAGGCGCAGCAGCGCCTGTACTTTTGAGGAGGCTGAAGAAGTCCCACCTGTCTCCCAAGATCCTGGTGAACTTTTACCGCTGCACGGTCAAGAGCATTCTGACTAACTGTGCCATAGTGTGGTTTAGCGGATGCTCTGTGGTCGACGGGAAGGCCCTGCAACGGGTGGTGAAAACCGCCCAGCACATCACTGGTGCCCAGCTCCCTGCCATTGTAGACCTCCAGTGCAAGCTGTGTCGGCGTAGGGCGTGGCATCATCAGGGACCCTTCATATCCATGCCACAAACTGTTAGCCCTCCTACCATCACAAACTGTTAGCCCTCCTACCATGATGCTACGGGGCGGCAGCGTAGCCTAGTGGTTAGAGCGTTGGACTAGTAACCGAAAGGTTGCAAGTTCAAATCCCCGAGCTGACAAGGTACAAATCTGTCGTTCTGCCCCTGAACAGGCAGTTAACCCACTGTTCCTAGGCCGTCATTGAAAATAAGAATTAGTTCTTAACTGACTTGCCTAGTAAAATAAAGGTAAAAAAAAAAAAGGCAGGCGGTACAGGTCTCTATGTTCCCGCACTAGCAGGCTCAAGAACAGTTTCTTTCCAACCCTGCTGAACTCTGACACGGCACTAGCCATATCCACCTGCCCACCACTTAGTACGGCCTCGCAGGGACCTTGTTTCACTACTCTCCTTACAATCTTTACTGGACTCTGACATTGCTTTGCAAAGTCTGACTAAGGACATTATTCAGTTGTACATGTCTACCTCGGTAACCTAATTTCTGCTATCCCTGCATTTCAGTAGCATGCCTCCTTGCACTTGCCATTTGCCTTCATTGCACATTTAAACATCCTACTTAATTGTTTCACTTGTACATTTTTTGTACTCAGTTATTTGCACTTCTGGTCAGATGCTAACTGCATTTCTTTGTATTGTATTGTTCAATGACAATAAGGTTGAATCTAATCTATTCTAAAAAATATCTCTGTGGAGTGGGAGGTCTCTCCCTATACCTCAACTCTCCCTTTTAATGAATGATGAGGTACAGTCTTTTGTGAAGATTGTTGCTGATGTCTCTGTTGGTTTGTCCCACAGTGGGGGGTCTAATCTCCAGATCCAGGGCTATGAGCCCATCCTGTCCCTGCTGCTGTTCACCAGTGCCCTGGCCCTCCACTCCAGACAGCTGGACCTCAAACTACGACTGGACTTCCTTTGGGCCACACAGGTGTGTGTGTCTGTGTGGGCTGTTGTCCTATGCATAGATCTAGCTAGCTGATGAACACCATGCTTTACTCATCATCCAACCTTCTGTTGTGACCATACCATGCCAATTCATATTTTGAGGCTTTTGGCTGCCAAGTGCCAGGCTATTGGCTGTTAAAGCTGCTGGCAGATGCTAGCATGGCGATGGCTGATATTGGCGTTGTTGGTTACGATAGGACAGGGCTGATATTGGCATGGTGGTTTACAATAGGACAAGGGGCTGTTATTGGCGTGGTTGTGTTGGGTTATAGTTTGAAATACTTGCTATAGTAGAGGATAATGGTTACATTTATGAGGAATGTATGTGGTGGGGTCAATGGAGGTTAGATAATAAATATGGGCCTGGAGAGTTACTAAGTAAAAGAAAAGGCAATCACATGGTTGCAGTCACTGATAAGGGTGGATTGCTGTGGATTTGTGAGGAATGTGGGCTGAGGTCACGTCAGGTCACATGAAGGGAGAAGGAACAGTTTTATTACACACATCACTTAACTTCCTGCCTAGCAACAATTATGTTTTCTCCATATTCCGGTTGGAGGAACACGGCATCAACGGGGAATAAGCAGGAAATCAGGAATCTTCCATCCAGGATTTCTGGAAAACCAGGGAATTTATTGAAAGTTCACAGAATTCTGTAACCCTATATAGGACAAGGGGGTGATATTGGCATGGTTGGTAAGGATAGGTCAGGACAAGTCACTGATATTGACATGGTTTGGTACAATAGAGCCACTTGGCTGGTAGGACAGTAATAGTGTCTAGTAGGGTTTGGCTTTAGGTTTGGACCTTTAACTCTTGATTCTACCAAGTGCTCCTTGTCCACAATGTCAGACTAACATGGTGCCTCAGCCCTTGTGTACATTTAGAGCTTATACCGACACCTTGTGGTAGGAGCTTTGAACTGCAGCCTTGAGTTGTACTTTGGGGAGAATTATTTTATTCAAATTGATGTGTGTGTGTTTGCGTTTGGTGTGTGTTGTCAGGCGGAGGAGGAGAGGGACGGCATGGAGAAGGTCAAGCTGG
Source organism: Oncorhynchus keta (assembly GCF_023373465.1). Lineage (NCBI taxonomy): Eukaryota > Metazoa > Chordata > Actinopteri > Salmoniformes > Salmonidae > Oncorhynchus > Oncorhynchus keta. Next base: position 30,803,534 of record NC_068435.1, on the reverse strand, counting down.
ACAACAGGAGGATTCTCTTCAACCTGCTTCCTGCTCATGTGGCTCAACACTTCCTCCTGTCCAACCCCAGAAACATGGTGTGTCCTACGTAGACGGACGGACGGACAGATAGACAGACAGACACAGGCAGGCAGACAGACACAAAATGTGTTGTTTCATAAAGATATTGCCTTTCCTTCAAAGGATCAATAGTACCTTGTCATATACAGTGCCTTCGGAAAGTATTCAGATCCCTTGACTTTTTCCACATTTTGTTACGTTACAGCCTTATTCTAAAATTGTTTAAATTGTTTTTTCCCCCTCAACAATCTACACACAATACCTCATAATGACAAAGCACATTTTTTTTTGGGGGGGGGGGTGTTTTTCTATTTAAAATAAAATGTCACATTCGCATAAGTCTTTACACCCTTTACTCAGTACATTGTTGAAGCACCTTTGGCAGCGATTACAGCCTACAGTCTTCTTTGGTATGATGCTACAAGCTGGGCACACCTGTATATGAGGATTTACTCCCATTCTTCTCTGCAGATCTTCTCAAGCTCTGTCAGGTTGGATGGGGAGCGTCGCTGCACAGCTATTTTCAGATCTCTCCAGAGATGTTCAAGTCCGGGCTCTGGCTGGGCCACTCAAGGACATTCAGAGACTTGCGTTGTCTTGGTTGTGTGCTTTGGGTTGTTGTCCTGTTGGAAGGTGAACCTTCGCCCCAGTCTGAGGTCCTGAGTGCTTTGGAGCAGGTTTTCATTAAGGATCTGTCTGTACTTTGCTCTGTTCATCTTTAACTCAATCCTAACTTGTCTCCCAATCCCAGCTGCTGAAAAATAACCCCACAGCATGATGCTGCCACCACCATGCTTCACCGTAGGAATGCCAGGTTTCCTCCAGACGTGACGCCAGAGCTGGAAAAAGTACACAATGGTCATACTTGAGTAAAAGTTAAGATAACTTAATAGAAATAGAAAATATTCCTTTAGAAAAAGTCTAAAAGTAATATACTTAAGCATTAAAAGTGAATGTATCAATAATTTCAAAGTGCTAATATTAAGCAAACCAGACAGCGCCATTTTGTTTTTGCATTTACAGATAGCCATGTGCACTCTCCAACACTCAGACACTCAAATGAAGCATTTGTGTTTAATGAGTCTGCCAGATCAGAGGCATTAGGGATGCCCAGGGACACTCTCTTGATAAGTGTGTGAAATGGGCCATTTTCCTGTCCTGCTAGCCATTAAAAATGTAATGAGTACTTTTGGGTGTCAGGAAAAATGTATGGAGTAAAAACGATATTTTATTTTGGAAAGTAGTGAAGTGAAAGTAAAAGTTGTCAAAAATACAAATAGTAATGTATTTTTATTCAAGTACTTTACACCACACGTGAGGCTTGGCATTCAGTTCAATCTTGGACTCATCAGACCAGAGAATCTTGTTTCTCGTGGTCTGTGAGTCCTTTAGGTGCCTTTTGGCAAATTCCAAGCGGGCTGTCATGTGCCTTTTACTGAGGAGTGGCTTCCTTCTGGCCACTCTACCATAAAGGCCTGATTGGTAGAGTGCTGCTGAGATGGTTGTCCTTCTGGAAGGTTCTCCCATCTCCACAGAGGAACTCTGGAGATTTGTCAGAGTGACCATCAGGTTCTTCGTCACCTCCCTGACCAAGGCCCTTTTCCCCCGATTGCTTTTGTCCAGGCAGCCAGCTCTAGGAAGAGTCTTGGTGGTTCCAAACTTCTTCCATTTAGGAATTATGGAGGCCATTGTGTTCTTGGGGACCTTAAATGCTGCAGACATTTTTTGGTACCCTTCCCCAGATGTGTGCCTCGACACAATCCTGTCTTGGAGGTCTAGGGAAATTTATTTCGACCTCATTGCTTGGTTTTTGCTCTGACATGCATTGTCGACTGTGGGACCTTATATAGACAGGTGTGTACCTTTCCAAATAATGTCCAATCACTTGAATTTACCACAGGTAGACTCCAATCAAGGTGTAGAATCATCTCAAGGATGATCAATGGAAACAGGATGCATCTGAGTTCAATTTTGAGTATCATAGCAAAGGGTATGAATACTTATGTAAATAGGCTCTTTCTGTTTTGTATAATTTTTTATTAGCAACATTTCTAAGAACCTGTTTTCTCTTTGTCATTATGGGTTATTGTGAGTAGATTGCAAAATGTGGAAAAAGTCAAGGGGTCTGAATACTTTCCGAAGGCACTGTATACTGAACAAAATAAATACAACATGCAACAATTTCCACAATTTTACTCAGTTACAGTTCTTATAAGGAAATCAGTCATTTGAAATGCATTTGTTAGGCCCTAATCTATGGATTTCACATGACTGGTCAGGGGCGCAGCCCACTTGGGAGCCAGGCCCAGCCAATCATAATCCGTTTTTCTCCACCAAAGGGCTTGAATTATCTTGGCAAAGGAGAAATACTCACTAACAGGGATGTAAACAAATTTGTGCTCAACATTTGAGAGAAATCAGCTTTCTGTGCGTATGGAAAGTTTCTGGGATATTTTCTTTCAGCTCATGAAACATGGGACCAACACCTTACATGCTACGTTTATATTTTTGTTCAGTACACAGTACATCTATTTGGCCTAGTGACTATGGTTGGCTATGTGTTTTTCTATAGGATCTGTATTACCAGTCCTATGCCCAAGTCGGAGTGCTGTTTGCTTCCATCCCCAACTTCAATGACTTCTACATTGAGCTGGATGGGAACAACATGGGAGTGGAGTGTCTGAGGCTACTCAATGAAATCATCGCAGATTTTGACGAGGTGAGGATGTTGGCTGCTACAGTTATCTGGGATATTAACATTCTTTGTTGCCTTCTCCTGTGTATAGGTGTAAATGTCATTTTTCCTCAGCTCATGGATAAAGAATGCTATAAGGACATAGAGAAGATCAAAACCATTGGCAGCACATATATGGCAGCTGTGGGTCTAGTCCCCACCATCGGAACAAAGGCAAGTGTGTCTGTTTGTGTGTTTCTGGTGCGGACTTGTGTGTGTTTGTTAAATAACATGTAAAAAGTATGAATATAACAAGGACAGTGAATGAATGTGATAATTAAAGGTCATTTTTGTTAACTTCCTTACTCCCTTCTATAGGAAAAAAAATCTGTCTATGATCACCTGAGCACAGTGGCAGACTATGCTATTGAGATGTTCGATGTGCTGGATGAAATCAACTACCAGTCATACAACGACTTTGTCCTGAGAGTAGGTATCAACGTGGGTCCAGTGGTGGCGGGGGTGATCGGGGCCAGGAGGCCTCAGTATGATATCTGGGGGAACACAGTGAACGTGGCCAGCCGCATGGACAGCACCGGAGTCCCTGGCAAGATACAGGTACTGTCAGGGCTGTGCATAAACCTACCAGCTGCCTTTGTTGGCAAAATGTCAACATTTATAGGCCTATATATTTCCTGCAACAACACACTCACTCATCACATATTGTAGGCAAGCTAGTGCCAGTGACTCCTAGGTCAAGAGAGGACATGAGATGATTGACATGGGGAGAAGAGTTGCTATCAGCTGACCAGAGAGAATAAGAATGGGGTGGCAGGTAGCCTAGTGGTTAGAGCGTTGGACTTGTAACTGAGAGATTGCAAGATCGAATCCCAGAGCAGACAGGTTAAAAATCTGTCTTTCTGCCCCTGAACAAGGCAGTTAGCCCACTGTTTGTAGGCCATCATTGAAAATAAGAATTTGTTCTTAACTGACTTGCCTAGTTAAATAAAGGTTAAAAAAAATCCTAGTGCTGGCTAATTACATATGCTGTTGGAACAAACTTGTTTTTACTTGATTTGAGTTTGTTCTGCTGCTGACATCTGCCTCTTAGCAACAAGCAGTCAGATCGCCCCTTTGTCCATAACAGTGAGAGACACGAATGACAGATCCAACTCAAAAGTAGCCTCATAGCAGTTGGCGTATTACTGTCTTCCCGCCCAGTGCCCGCAAACAAAAATGTAAAGACTACTTTTTTTTTTAAACCACAGAGCTGCTAGGGCACTTTATCATAGGAGGGCAAGTGCTCAGGCACTGGTTGAGCCTTATCTGTGCATGTGCCTGTGTACTAGTTGAGCCCTATCTATGCATATACCTGTACTGGTTGAGCCCTAACTGTACATGTGCCTGTGTACTGGTTGAGCCCTAACTGTGCATGTGCCTGTGTACTGTACTAAATTATGTGTTATGATTGAGGCCTGTTGATTGGCCTAGAGTAAATGTCATTGTATGACAGTGGTATAACCTCTCTTTCTCTCTATTTCCCTCCCTCCCTCCCCAAGGTAACAGAGGATGTGTACCGGATCCTGGGGGATAACTATGACCTGGTGTGCCGGGGCAAGGTCAGCGTGAAGGGTAAGGGTGAGATGCTCACATACTTCCTGGAGGGAAAGGTCCACAGCACCGGCTGTGCCCCCACGTCCTCTGTGGTGCGCTCTGCCAGCCTGAACCGCCGCGCCCACTCCTGCGGCAAGGCCAGCGTTCCCACCAAACTGGGCAGCGTCAACTCTGTCGCCAGCTTCACCGTCCGTGCTAGCATGGTTAGCCTCGGTGGCATGGGTAACAGCAGCTCTAGCCCCGGTGTCAACGTCCACCCCACGCAATGCTTGCCCTCGCACTGCGTGCCTACTCTGGGAGAGGAGGAGGAAGAAGAGGAGACAGAGGTAGATGTGGGAGGAGTGGCTGTGTAGGTAGGTGGAGAGAAGAAGCGCTGCACTATTGTAAACTTGAGGTCCAGGGTCCTGGGCTATAACATCCATCAGGACTAGATCCACTGAGGGTCCCACTACAGAATGAACCACGGTCTCCTGTGGGTAACTGGGATACTGGGACAGTCCACTGCACAATGGATCAATGGAGGGATGCTCCTCCGGGAGCTACCTGGTTCTGAGGATGGTCAGATTGGATATCTGGACAATCACACCAAGTATAAAATCCCAATTGCAATCAACCTGCGGACTTGATTGGGTTTGTGTACGTTTTTGTGACAGTAGTTGCGACTTGCCACCGTTTGGAACCACATACAATCAACTGAAGGATTCCAGCTTCCAGGATTGGAACACCATGCTCCTGATGACATAAGGGTGGCAGTCAGGTGACAGTGTGTCGTCCCTCTGTGTGTGCACAGTCCCAACAAGGGGTCATGCACACAAAACCCAGTATTATCCACATATAAGAGGACTGATCATGTTATTAATGCTTTTCTATGTCTTCTTCTCTGATTATGCCAAGGATACATTCCATCCTTCACAGTGTAAATACAATCTGTGTACTGTACGTATGGTATGCATGCAAGTGTGTATTTCTACACAAATATTTATATGTGTGTGTGCATGTGGGTGTTCTTAAATCTTAAACAAATTAGCACAAATAGGTTTTTATACATTCAATTTTCAAAATCTCAAAAGGCTTTTGAAAGGTTTTCGGCAGTTCACGAACTGTTAGTGCTGCTCATACTGCTGGGATAGATTGACTGGTCCGGTTCCCCGTCGAGCGCAAACCAAAGCAATGAGCTTCTTTTAAGATCCTGTGGTTTAGTACATCGTCCTTCACGGCAGGAGCACAAATGCCATCTAGGTCTCTGGATTTCTAGAGCAACGAGGGAAAAAGTCATTCAGGCAATTTTTTTCTCCCAGAAACACTCAATAGGCAGGATATATGGTTTACTGCATATTACCTTTTTTTATGTCTCATGGATCCAAACAAACATGTATCGGATGAGGGTAAGTAACATAGTATTATTTCTAATGTAGGCAACCGGGAGAAATACACACACTTTGTTTGCTTCTGTGACCTTGTTGAGCTCGTGTATTGATCAAGGCTTGTTATTCGTCCATTGCTCTGCTCTGATAAGGATTACGTGTGGGAGTGTGTGTCCTGTGTTGGCTACACAAGCAGCAGGCTGCGGCCAAGGCTTTGAAAGTGAGGTCGGTACGAGAGGTATTGGGTAAAGTACATTGGCTTTGACCCACAGAGCGATAAGGATGCCCTTATCCCCGAGTCCGACTGACGTGCGCTGTAGAACTCTAGTGAATGCCAAACCCGGTGCGGCCGTGTTAGTGTCAACGGTACGTTTACACACGTTCTGTACGTCTTACATACACACATCCAGCGACATACACATGCTCACACCTTCACACATGCACTTACACAAACCCCCCCCCACACACACACACAGACATGCACCCCTGTGCACATCACACACACACACACACAAATCTGTATTCTGCAAATAAGTATAGACTTAGCAACCTACGTAGGAGCTGTAGAATCACAGTTTCCAGCTCCCATACCGTAGATTAAGCCTGGCCATTAGAGAGATACAGTAGGTGACGACTTTCACTCGATCTGCAGTTCCAGTTTCAAGTATTTTGCCTTACTTCTAAGAAAGCTTACCGTGATTGAAACATGCCTTTTTAGCTCATCAGTTTGATACACAGACAATGGTACATTTGTAAATAGATTACTACAGCTATAAACAGCTATAAACGACGTATCTTGTACAGTTATCTCCGTTTACAGTTTATTTTGTAATAAACACATTGTTGATGTACAAAATACATGATCTTACGTTTCTTGATGTTGTGTGTGTGTGTGTGTGTGGGGGGGGGTAAATTAGGAATTAGGTCAAGATTCTGGAATGCTGGTGTCCTGGGATGCCAAGTCATGTCCTTGATGAGGTTAGTCCTCGTTAAAGCATGTTATTTTTCTCTCTGAAAAAGGTCTCCACAGGGATGTTGGCACCAGTTGAGTCCAATGCTTTCCCCAGTTCCGTCAAGTTGGCTGGATGTCCTTTTGGGTGGTGGACCATTCTTGATACACACGGGACACTGTGTGTGAAAAGCACAGCAGCGTTGCAGTTCTTGACACAAACCATGCGCGTCTCACGTGCTACCATACCCCGTTCAAAGGCACTTCAACCTTCTGTCTTGCCCATTCAACCACTGACACACTCCAAGTCTCAACTGTCTGAAGGCTTTAAAAAGGCTTCTTTAAGCCGTCTCCTCCCCTCCAGCTACACTGATTCAAGTGAATTTAACAAGGGACATCAATATGGGATCATAGCTTTCACCACGATTCACCTGGTCAGTCTATGTCATGGAAATAGAAGGTGTTTTTATGTTTTGTATACTCAGTGTGTGTGTGTGTGTGTTCAATGGGGTTTTCCAGCTCCATTTGTTAACCTTTGCACCAACATGGTTCTTACAATAACAACTTCCCTGCAAAGCTTCAGTCAGGTGCCCAAAGTCACTGACACTGGAAAATTGGCCTAGTCTGTCTGTGTTACTTTCCACAGATAAACCTAGAAATATCCCAAAATGTTGCCAATGGCCAATGCTTTCCAATGTTTTTCCAGTATTGTGTGGTTTTCCCGGGGCTCAATCAGTATAACAGTAACAAGTCAATAAAGAACTGGCCTGGCCTGCTCAACAGTACTCCCTGGTTTATACAGTCTGTTGTGGTGTTCTGTTATAAGTATTATATTGGAGGATGACTAGCCTTTCGGTGGTTACTCTAACCGTAGTTGATAATACTATCGACCTCATTAGTAAATCCAGTTGTGTGTCAGCTCTGCTTATATGGTTCTTTGCCTGTAGGATTCCTAAGGTAAAAACACTGGCTACATACTGTAAGTAACTGGGTAGCATTGACAGAGTGGATGTTGAATATTTGCGGCAGGTAGCCTAGCGGTTAGGAACATTGGGCCAGTAACCGAAAGCTTGTTGGTTCGAAACCCCAACCCGACTAGGAACAAAATCTGTTGATGTGCCCTTGAGCAAGACATTTAACCCTAATTGCTCCTGTAAGTTGCTCTGGATAAGATTGTCTGATAAATGACCAAACATTTTACATTTGAACCAAAACAGATTACTTAATGTTCATTAAAATAATCCGATTGTAATATTTGCTGTTCCTAGAAAATTGAACATTGAGACAAATTAGTCAAACTTAGAACATTTTATGAATGAGAATGTTTGTGTAATCTCATCTGTCTCTGATATGGGCAGATGCTGGCTCTACCAAACCAGGATTGGTGTCACGGTTTGTACTGCCATAACCATGACTGGCACAGTTTTCTGTAGTTTATGCAAAGGCGGACTTGTGTGACACAAATAAGGGCAAACCAAACTGACCAGCTGCTGTTGTTATGATGGCTTTTTAGTGTGCCCCATCAATCAATGTCTCTATGGTTACAATTAAGCAAGAAAGGGAATGTAAGATAAAAACATGTGGTGTTCAACTGCACAAACGTTCCTTCTTGGGGTGGCAGGGTAGCCTAGTGGTTAGAGCGTTGGACTAGTAACCGGAAGGTTGCAAGTTCAAATCTCCGATCTGACAAGGTACAAATGTGTGCTATTGAAATTATCAGTGATTTTGCTAGCTTCAGAGTCATCACAAATAATACAAGAATCCTATATATTATATATATAGCCCTGTTCGGTTCATCAGGTTCACATGATCTATTTGCATAAAACTGCTGCTGGAACCCATCCAGGAAGAAGGGGAGGAGGATGAAGAGGAAGTGTCTTCAGGTGCGGAGGCCTTGTCGAGACTCTAGTTCTCTAGACCAAAGTAGTGCTGCCCAGGTGGAGATCAACTATCTCTCTGTAGGCCTACCATATCCAACTCCTACCCAGACATCAGGGGACCTCTGGGATGAGGAAACCCGACCAGGGTTCATTCTCCCTGGGAAACAGAGAGGCTAATGGGGAAGAGGATGGAGCTCAGCTGGAAGTAGAGGAAAGTAGGCTCCTGTCCCCAACCCTCTTCTCACTTTATATTTTTTGTTGACGGTTCGGTGCAAGTATTTCAGTTTATTCCCGCCTCAGCTACCCATCAACAGGAGAGGGAAACAAACACATTGCACAAGGAGGAGACTCCTGGTCATCGTCAGATCGTCAGATGAAGAGCAACCAACTACACCACCACGACCACAGAAGAGGAGAGGGAAGGACGAGCTACCACCACCACAGAAGAGGAGAGGGAAGGACGAGCTACCACCACCACAGAAGAGGAGAGGGGCTAGAGGGCGGAGAAAGGTGCCAACTGCACTAAGAACCAATAATAAGCCTGTAGTCATGACGGTCTGGACAAACAAAATATATCAAATGTACATTTCCCTCCTGTGTTTATAGAGATTGAATAGTTCAATTATAGTGATCAAACACACATTTTGATAATCTGCCCATGATACTTTTTTCAATGTATCCTCCTAGGATGATCCTTTCCCACAACTTCTGGTGAATCTTATGCAATTGAGGAGGCTACAACATATGAGCTGGTTGTTGAGTAGACTTGAAAAGGGCACATTGCAACATTGCAAGACAAAAAAGGCTGTGTCACCAATACACAATAAATAATGTTGATTCATGACCATGAATTAGGACACTGAGAGCAGGTGACACTCCTAACCAACCTATTGTGTTTGTCAACATCTACAAATGACATGGTGGCTTCAGTTGGTGTGGCGTGACAAACTGACCAATAGCTCAGTAATTACACAAAATCAACATGCTTCATCACGTGACGAAAAGCATGGGGTATCTCATAGAGGCACAGAGAGAGAGAGAGAGAGAGACAAAGTGTGTGTGCATGTGTGTGTGCATGTGTGTTTCGAAAGGTATGGGGAAGGGGTGGTCGAGGTGTTCAGTGTTTACCTTAGATAAAGTGTTATGATCTAATACTTCAACAGGAAATGACCATTTACACAAGTCTTTCTCCAGACAAACATGTTATGGTCGCCTGGTTATGCAATTGAGGGGATGATCGTGTTTATGTGACCCACAGATGACCCCTATTTCAACCACGTGGACTGACCAACAAATATGTTTAAGTCAAATAGAATCAAGTCTTAGCCAGTTCTCGACTTACCTGTAACCTCTGACCCTATCATGAATGAACCTAAATGCACATCATCATCAATCCCTCATTAGTTTGTCTACCACATCACACAGTATGTATTTGTCATTACATTTCAATAGATACCCTTCTTAAATATATTCTTGCATCTTCATTATGATACCGGTCATAAGATAAGACCATGAATAGGGGTCAAAACACAGACACACAAATGTTTTCCAACATCACCTTGTACAATTACTGTACTCCTCGTTCCAGAGTAAATATTGACGACAGGGCAGGCAGGCAGCTCCAGTGAACCTCAGTTCAGATCTACGCACTCTACCAGAGGTCAAACCACCCATCCATCCACCCTCCAAGCCAATACAACTGCTGCTGCTGCTCTGTCCGTCCAAAATATTTAATATCTGGTTCAAACATTAACCTCCCTGAGGGTCAGAGTTCTGTATAAATACTGCAGCTCTTTTGTTTGGAGAATTCAGTGCAGAAGGATAGAAGGAGACCTAGAACTACCTATCTACAGTATATTGTGCTAGTCAAAAGAACTCGAAAACTGAGCAATAACTATACTTGAAGATTCATCCTACACCTGAAGATTTCAGATTCAAGATGCTTGGATTATATGAGAAGTTGACCCTGCTGGCAGTGGTGTCATTGTCCCTCCTGGCCTCTCTGGCCCTGTCTTCCCCCGTGGTGGGTCCAGAGCCTATCCGCTGTGCCCCCTGTACCCAGGAGAAACTGGATGAATGCCCGGCCATCTCCCCAGACTGTAAGCAGGTTCTAAGGGAGCCGGGATGTGGCTGCTGCTTAGCATGTGCCCTGGCGAAGGGGGCCTCCTGTGGGGTGTACACGGCCCACTGTGCTGAGGGGTTCAAATGCAGCCCTAGATCTGGAGACCCCAGACCTCTCTACTCTCTCACTAGGGGACAGGCTATCTGCATCGAGGACAAGGGACAAGGTAGACTCAGCTTTCTGTGGTTGTGTTTTAGTTTTGAAATAATTGATTCATTGATGAATTGATAAAAAATTATATATATTTGTCATATGCTTCATAAACAACAGGTATAGACTAACAGAGAAAGGCTTACTTACGGGCCCTTCCCAACAATTCAGAGAGTAAAATAGAAAAATGATAAAGTTAATAACACAAGGAATGAATACACAATGAGTAAAGATAACTTCCTTCCTTCTTTTCATACAAAATCAACGTATTTTGACAACATAATACAAAATATATCATGTCAACTAATGCTAAAAATTCTATACTCACCCACTCATTTCTCTCTCTGATGCACAGAGGTAGTAGAATGGTTGACAGACCTCAGCTCCCTGCCCTACCTCCTGGGACTTAACACCCCCTTTGACCCAAGAGATGAGGGGAATCAGGAGAGCATCAAGGCCAAGGTCAATGTTATCCGCAAGAACCTGGTGGAACAGGTACGCACAGTATTCAATCTGACATTGTGTTATAGTTAGGTAGCTCGGTCATCAGACTGTAATGGTGGAACATACCACTGCTTCTCAGAGTAAGGGTTTTGATCTAGGATCAGGTCTCCCCCTCTCCATGTAATATTATTAATTGTGATCTAAAAGGCTGAACTGATCCTAAATCAGATGCTTTATACGGCCCTGACTTACTTTCTTCTTCTTTACCTTTAGCTTAATGCAGCAAAGGGCCTCTAAAACCTGATTTACAGTTCAGGTCAATTTAGCTCCTAGCCACCAGAGGAAGCTGTTGCCATTTTAACAAAAACCACCAAGCCTCAGTGGGAAAGTGTTATTCTCTTGAGATTAAATTAGCTTTGAATTTAATCACGTGGTGATTTAATCTGTTTCAGTAAGATATAACTACTTATTTCATATGTATTCTGTGTCCATATTTCTGTGCGCATTATATGTGTTAGATGTTCATTGCCCTCTCTCTGTCCTACCGCTAGGGGCCCTGCCACATTGAGCTGCATGCAGCCCTCGACAGGATAGCCAGCTCTCAGCAGGAACTAGGAGAGAAGTTCACCACCTTCTACCTCCCCAACTGTGACAAACATGGCTTCCACAAGGCTAAGCAGGTAAGCAGCCCACGCGTCTTCTTCGGGAGCTGCCTCGATAGAAAGGGGTTGGTGTGTTTAGCAAGAGCATTTGCTCGTTCGTGGTTGATAGTGGGACCAGGTGATCGGATCACGAAGACTCTGGTTCCTAGTTGAGAGTTCAATCAAAAATAGCAATGTACTTAAGTTGATCCATTTCGTTGAACATCTTTCTCTCTCTTTTCCCCTCTCTTCTGTTTTAGTGTGAGTCGTCTCTGGTGGGACCCCCTGCTAGGTGTTGGTGTGTATCCTCCTGGAATGGGAAGAAGATCCCGGGGTCAAATGACCTACTAGGAGACTCAGAGTGTCAGCAGGAGCTCACTCACTAAAGCCTGGACGCTCCGACATACATTTACAGTATGCATATAAACGGGAACATAACACACACTCACATACCCCTGCACGTACGCAAGCACAGTCCCATGAATGCACACACACACACACACACACACATACGCATGGACAGACGCGTATGGACATATACTGTGTCGTTTTTTTACTCAGCTTAAACACTACTTAACACATACCTACACACATCAACATCCACCAAATATACTGACTTTCTTTCTAGAAATCCGTACAAAAACACTCTCATTCACATGAGCACACAACATAACATTTTATTTAAAAAAAAATATAGAAATTACTCTTAATTTATTTACATGACGTATCACGCTTTATTTATTCAAAACGTATATATGCTTACTGGTATGAACCATTTGTAATTTTGAGATTATTTATATGTTTGTCTATTTTCTGATTGTAAATAGGGCAACAGTGTATACATTTGTGTTTCTGACTAAATAACTCCATCTCTGAAGACCACAGGTCTCCAGCTCTGCCAAGCCCGGTCCAGGGTCTTCAGAATCTGTTTTTGATTCATTCAACCCAGTGGACTTATGTAAATGAAACAACACATCCACTCATTCAGTCGACATGTTGACAGTGTCGGAATGTATTCTCACTGATATTTCCTCAATGGGAATCGGGGAAATACTTAAAGTGCCACAAGTACGCATCTGTTGGCCAGGCACAAACATGTCACTGCTCATCCAAGCCACTGTTTAGTCTTTTATCTACCTCTACTGGTCTGTGCAGGTCTTCTGGTTTAGCAGGGGTTTGTTGTGACACTCGTCGGCGCACACACCGCCCTCCTCATGTAAAGTCATTGTTTTGTTTGTCTGAAATGACATCTTATCTCTTTTTTTGTTTCATTTGATGCCATGACTAAATGTCTATTTATTATATGTCAAGCCGCTGTTCCTGACAGTGGGTCAGAAATAAACTCAGCAACAAAAAAAAGAAACGTCCTCTCACTGTCAACTGCGATTATTTTCAGCAAACTTAACATGTGTAAATATTTGAATGAACGCAACAAGACGCAACAACTGAGACATAAGCTGAACAAGTTCCACAGACATGTGACTAACAGAAAAAAGTAACAGTCAGTATCTGCTGTGGCCACCAGCTGCATTAAGTACTGCAGTGCATCTCTTCCTCACTGGATTTGACAGATCTTGCTGTGAGATGTTACCCCACTCTTCCACCAAGGCACCTGCAAGTTCCTGGACATTTCTGGGGGCGGAATGGCCCTAGCCCTCACCCTCCGATCCAACAGGACCCAGAAGTGCTCAATGGGATTGAGATCTGGGCTCTTCACTGGCAATGGCAGAACACTGACATTCCTGACTTGCAGGAAATCATGCACAGAACGAGCAGTACGGCTGGTGGCATTGTCATGCTGGAGGGTCATGTCAGGATGAGCCTGCAGGAAGGGTACCGCATGAGGGAGGAGGATGTCTTCCCTGTAATGCACAGCGTTGATATTGCCTGCAATGACAACAAGCTTAGTCTGATGATGCTGTGACACACCGCCCCAGACCATGACGGACCCTTCACCTCCAAATCGATCCCACCCCAGAGTACAGGCCTCATTGTAACGCTCATTCCTTCGACGATAAACGCGAACCCGATCATCACCCCTGGTGAGACAAAACCACAACTTGTCAGTGAAGAGCACTTTTTGCCAGTACTGTCTGGTCCAGCGACGGTGGGTTACAGCCTCTCTCAGCCTATTGCGGACAGTCTGAGCCTGTAGCGCTGTCTTAGGCGTCTCACAGTACAGACATTGCAATTTATTGCCCTGGCCACATCTGCAGTCCTCATGCCTCCTTGCAGCATGCCTAAGGCATGCTCACGCAGATGAGCAGGGACTCTGGGCATCTTTGTTTTGGTGTTTATCAGAGTCAGTAGAAAGGCCTCATTAGTGTCCTATGTTTTCATAACTGTGACCTTAAGCTATTAGTGTCTTAACGACCGTTCCATAGGTGCATGTTCATGAATTGTTTATGGTTCATTGAACAAGCATGGCAAATAGTGTTTAAACCCTTTACAATGAAGATCTGTGAAGATATTTGGATTTTTACAGATGATCTTTGAAAGACAGGTTCCTGAAAAGGGGACGTTTCTTTTTTTTGCTGAGTTTATGTTTTGAGATATGCTGCGAATACTTTTTGTTTGCTTTTTTACAATGTAATTTTTTAAATACAATTTTACATGTATAGCCTCTCTTACGAAAAAGGATTGCAGTAAGTTTGCAGTGTGAGTGCAGTGCACTGCAGTCATTCTGCAATTTACTTCGTCCAAAATACCACAGCCGTCTGCAGTTACTGCACTTTTACAGCAGTTTTAAAACGGCAATCTTTTTTGTAAGGGCTATGATAGTTACTCTGTTGATATTCCGTGCTTTCATTAAACATGTTAACCTCAGTTGTGTACATGTTTCGGTAACATAGGGCATGTGAGGATACGGTAAATGTGGAGAGAGTTGAATGAAGACGTCAATGCCAATAACTTCATAAAATTAAGTATTTATTTGAAGTGAGGAAATGTACAAAATCACTCTCCCCCATACCAGAGGTCCTTATATATTCCCTGGCTTTAACCCCAAGGCAAGGAGAACAGCTGTTTCGCAACAAATGATTATAAAAAACTTGCAAGATAGTGTTCATGATCCTGAGTTTAGAATAGTACCATATTAACTATAGTGTGCTACTATCGACCTGGTCAATAGTGGAACACTGCATACTGAATAGGGTAATAATTTTGACAGATCCCTTGTTTGAACCTAAAACACTTCCAGAGCTAGCAACATGCTAATATCTCCAACTTCCTCTAACAAAGACATTCACCCTCAACAGAATCTCTAGTGGCAAAATTGAGGGTTATCATTAAGTTAGTTTGTAAAAAAAACTATTCAGAATCTCAGCTTCATTAATAACAATCATGGACATTTAGAAATCCAGACAGCACACAAATATAAATCACATAGCAATAGAAGCTGGCGTCATCTTTAATGCATTTATTTGTATAGAGCATATTGGCCTTGAATCTAGACACAACTAAATGGTGAAAATGTATCTCTTAAAAACAGAAGAACAGGCTCAAAAACATGTGGGCACACGCACGCACACAATACACATGCACACAATACACATGCACACAATACACATGCACACAATACACATGCACACAATACACACGCACACAATACACACGCACACAATACACACGCACACAATACACACGCACACAATACACATGCACACAATACACACGCACACAATACACACGCACACAATACACACGCACACAATACGCACGCACACAATACACATGCACACAATACACACGCACACAATACACATGCACACAATACACACGCACACAATACACATGCACACAATACACATGCACACAATACACACGCACACAATACACACGCACACAATACACACGCACACAATACACACGCACACAATACACACGCACACAATACGCACGCACACAATACGCACGCACACAATACACATGCACACAATACACACGCAATACACACGCACACAATACACATGCACACAATACACACGCACACAATACACATGCACACAATACACACGCACACAATACACATGCACACAATACACATGCACACAATACACACGCACACAATACACACACAATACACACGCACACAATACACATACACATGCACACAATACACATGCACACAATACACACGCACACAATACACATGCACACAATACACATGCACACAATACACATGCACACAATACACATGCACACAATACACACGCACACAATACACACGCACACAATACACACGCACACAATACACACGCACACAATACACATGCACACAATACACATGCACACAATACACACGCACGCAATAAATCAAATCAAATCAAATCCAATTGTATTTGTCACATACACATGGTTAGCAGATGTTAATGCGAGTGTAGCGAAATACACACACAGTCGTGAAAGACTTTATCCCAGTGACCAGCTTATGCAAACTGACGGAGAGGAGGAAGAACGACCACACCATTGACTATGGGGAATGTCCCTCCCCTCTCTCTGGTACATTGAAATCCAGCAGAAATATGTTCCACTGGTAGATGTGTAGGGAATGTACTTAGATAGTGTTCTAAACATTAGGAACACCTTCCTAATATTGAGTTGCACCACCTTTTGCCCTCCGAACAACCTCAATTTGTCAGGGTATGGACTCTACAAGGTGTTGAAAGTGTTCCACAGGGATGCTGGCCCCTGTTGTCTCCAATGCTTCCTACAGCTGTGATAAGTCAGCTGGATGTCCTGTGGCTGGAAGACAATTCTTGAAAGACAAGGAAACGGTTGAGTATGAAACTCCCATTCAAAGCGGTGCGCCTGGCACCTACCACCATACCCCGTTCAAAGGCACTTAAATATTTTGTCTTGCTCATTCATCCTCTGAATAAACACACACACAATCCATGTGGCAAGAGGGTTGGCATTGACAAGATGGCGCCGGACAACAAGGCTGACGTTTTACAGATTCCTAACCAATTGTGTTTTTGTTTGTTTCTTTGCATTGTTTGTAACTTATTTTTTTACTTATTTTGTACATAATGTTGCTGCTACCGTCCATTATTATCGAAAAGAACTTCTGGGAATCAGAACTGTGATTACTCCCACGAACTGGCAGAATATTTTTTTCCTTTAAAAGAGTCTGACAAGCCCGATGTGAATGATATACTGCTTTCCCGGGAACAGGCCCAGATCCCCGACATTTGCGCGAAGAGAAGGTGGAGAAAAAGGGGCCAGAGGGTGAGCTGCCTTCTGAGAATTCATAGGCGATCGAATAAACCCCCACTTCCTTCCATTCTGCTAGCAAATGTGCAATCTTTGGAAAATAAAATTGGCAACCTATGCGGAAAATTAAACTACCAACGGGACATTCAAAACTGTAATATCTTATGCTTCACGGATACATTATCATGGCTATACGCTGTATTGACAGAATAGAACAACGGCGTCTGGTAAGACAAGGGGCGGCGGACTATGAATTTTTGTAAATAACAGCTGGGGCACGACATCTAAGGAAGTCTCGAGGTATTGCTCGCCTGTGGTAGAGTATCTCATGATAAGCTGTAGACCACACTATCTACCTAGAGAGTTTTCATCTGTATTTTTTGTAGCTGTCTACATACCACCACAGACTGATGCTTGCACTAAGACTGCACCAAATGAGATGTAATTTCACCATAAGCAAACAGGAAATTTAATGCAGGGAAACTTAAATCAGTCTTACCAAATTTCTATCAGCATGTTAAATGTGCAGCCAGAGGGAAAAATACTCTGGATCACCTTCACTCCACACACAGAGACACATACAAAGCTCTCCATCATTTGGCAAATCTGAACATAATTCTATACTCCTGATTCCTGTTTACAAGCAGAAATTAGAGCAGGAAGCACCAGTGACTTGATCTATAAAAAAGTGATCAGATGAAGCAGATGCTAAGCTACAGGACTGTTTTTCTAGTACAGACTGGAATATGTTCAGGGATTCCTCCGATGGCATTGAAGAGTACACCACATCAATAAGTGCATTGATGACGTCGTCCCCACAGTGACTGACCATACATACCACAACCAGAAGTCTTGGATTACAGGCAACATCCACACTGAGCTAAAGGCTAAAGCTACCATTTTCAAGGAGCGGGACTCTAACCCGGAAGCTTATAAGAAATCCCGCTATGCCTTCCGACGAACCATCAAACAGGCAAAGTGTCAATACAGGACTAAGATCGAATCGTACTAAACCGGCTCTGACAGTCGTCGGGTGTGGCAGGGCTTAAAAACCATTACAGACTACAAAGGGAAGCACAGCCAAGAGCTGCCCAGTGACACAGCCTACACCAGACGAGCTGAACTACTTCTATGCTCACTTCGAGGCAAATAACACTAAACATGCATGAGAATACCAGCTGTTACGGAACACTGTGTGAGCACGCTCTCCGCAGCCAATTTAAGTAAGACCTTTAATCAGGTCAACATTCATAAGGTCGCAGGGCCAGACGGATTACCAGGATGTGTACTGCGAGCATGCGCTGACCAACTGGCAAGTGTCTTCACTGACATTTTCAACCTCTCCCTGTCCGAGTCTGTAATACCTACATGTTTTAAGCAGACCACCATAGTCCTTGTGCCCAAGAAAACTAAGGTAACCTGCCTAAATGATTACCAACCTGTAGCACTCACATCTGTAGCCATGAAGTTCTTTGAAAGGCTGGTCATGGCTCACATCAACACCATTATCTAGAAACCCTAGACCCACTCCAATTTGCATACTGCCCTAACAGATCCACAAATTATCTATATTGGACTCCACACTGCCCTTTCCCACCTGGACAAAAGGAACACCTATGTGAGAATTGACTACAGCTCAGAGTTCAACACCATGGTGCCCCCAAAGCTCATCAATAAACTATGGACCCTTGGACTAAACACCTCCCTCTGCAACTGGATCCTGGTCTTCCTGACGGGCCGGCCCAGGTGGTAAGGGTAGGTAACAACACATCCGCCATGCTTATCCTCAATGCAGGGGGCACTTGGGGGTGCGGGCTCGGTCCACTCCTGTACTCCCTGTTCACTCATGACTGCACGGCCAGGCACGACTCCAACGCCATCATTACGTTTGCAGATGACACAACAGTTGTAGGCATGACCACCGACAAGACAGCCTATAGGGAGGAGGTCAGAGACCTGGCCGTGTGGTGCCAGGACAACAACCTCTCCTTCAATGTGAGCAAGACAAAGGAGCTGATCGTGGACTACAGGAAAAGGCGGGCCAAACACGCCCCATTCTCATCGACTGGGCTGCAGTGGAGCAGGTTCAGAGCTTCAAGTTCCTTGGTGTCAACACCAATAAAGTAACATGGTCCAAGCAACCCTAAACAGACGTGAAGAGGGCCTGACAAAACCTATTCCCCCTCAGGAGACTGAAAAGATTCAGCATGGAGGCCTCCCATCGCGCACTAGCGACTCCTGTGGCGGGCTGGGCGCAGTGCATGTGATGCTATTCATTCAGGTCGCCAGGTGCACAGTGTTTCCTCCGACACATTGGTGTGGCTGGCTTCCGGGTTGGATGCGCGCTGTGTTAAGAAGCAGTGCGGCTTGGTTGGGTTGTGTATCGGAGGACACATGGCTTTCGACCTTCGTCTCTCCCGAGCCCGTACGGGAGTTATAGCGATGAGACAAGATAGTAACTACTAACAATTGGATACAACGAAATTGGGAGAAAAGGGGGGGGGGAAAATTCAACATCAAAAAAAGATTCAGCATGGGTACTCAGATCCTCAAAAGGCTCTACAGAGGGTAGTGCGTATGGCCCTGCACATCACTGGGGCCAAGCTTCCTGCCATTCAGGACCTCTATACCAGGCGGTGTCAGAGAAAGGCCCTAAAAATTGCCAAAGAGGCTTCTAAATAGGTTCTACCCCCTAGCCATGAGACTCCTGAATATATAATAAAATGGCCACCCAGACTATTTTCATTGCCCCCCCCTTTTACACCGCTGCTACTCTCTGTTGTTATAATCTACACATAGTCACTTTAATAACTCTACGTACATGTACATATTGCCTCACCTAAACCAGTCCCCGCACATAGACACTGTATAGACACAGACACTGTACCGGTACCCCACTGTATATAGTGTCACTATCGCTATTTTACTGCTGCTCTTTTATTACTTGTTACTTTTATTTCTTATTCTTATTCATATTTGTTTTAAACTGTATTGTTGGTTAGGGAAAGTAAGTAAGCATTTGACTGCTCCCCTTCATCTACACTGATGGAAGTGGATTTATCAAGTGACATCAATAACGGCTCGTAGCTTTCACCTGGATTCACCTGGTCAGTCCACATCATGGAACGAGCAGGTGTTCCTAAAGTTTGGTACACAGTGTATATGAGTTGCAAAGGAAAGGTGAGAACAACATCCAAGCTTTATAGTCAACTCCCTTAAAGGGTCCTGAGGAGAGGACAGTGATCCTAGAGAGAGATACCGAATGGACTCAAATCTGAGTTATGTACCCTCCGGCACAAAGTGGGAAAGCATTGTATGACATTGTACTGTGCCACAGGGTGGTCGCACACCAGCACCCCACAGCATACGGTTACACGGATAGACAAAGAGACACTCTTGTATTGTACACACAGACACACGCAAACACACACATTTAAACAAATACATACAGTAACATATCAAACATACAGAACCACACACACATACAAATATAATCATATCATGCAGCCATACAAACACGCACACACATGGGTATAGTGCCACCTAGCTGTGCGTTGGTGTACGCCTCTCATTGAGGGTCGAGACAAGTATTGTATATGATCCTCTGTCATCAAGTCTGTAATCATCAAAGCTAGCCCTGTGCTATGGAATGAATGATTACGTCTCATGTGTCCTTAGAGTTACATATACCAAGTCTGGTCTGCCCTTTCAGTCTATGGAGAATCCACCCACACCCTGTTTACAGTTCATAGGAGCAGCACATAGCATAGGAGGGAGTTTTCTGGACACAAGGAGTGTGACTGGATGAGTCCTGTCTTCTTCTCAAGCCACTCCCCCTGCTCTGCCCTCCATAAGGTCCCATGGGCCAAAGAGTCATCAATGTCAGTCAACACATGTACAGGCCCAGCCATTTTGGAATAATTTTTGAATCCCGATATCCGTTTCTCTGTGTATTTCTCTCTCTCTCTCTGGCTCTTTCTCGCTGCTCTTCTCTTATTGGCTCTCTGAGTTGTAGCACTGAGGGTCTCCTCTCTCCTTCCCGTCGAAACCTGGCAATGGCTGCCCATACTTATCGGCACACCAGCAAAACCCTCGCTTTCTGCCCTTGGATGGACGGCACTGTGTGAGAAAGTGAGACATACAGGGAAAGAGTATATTAGAAAAAGATGTAGACTATTAAATAGACACCGGAGATCATCTCCAGGTATTCCCAATGCCGTCGGGGGGTACGCCAAATAAAAATGTTATTCACATTTTTAAAACTTTTTTTTTTTTAGATACCAAAGAATCTTCACATTTTTAACAGTCTGTTTAGTAAGGCCCGCATCCATCGAGACACATACCAGCTGTACTGGTAGTACTGCTAATACCAGCAGTACTACATCTGCACCTGACGACGACACAAGTTTTTCTGCTTCCACGAGCATGTTCAAAGCTAGCATAAGTAATTCTACATTTGTTGTTAGCCCAGCTAGCATTGGACACTGACAGTTGTGAAGATCTACTGCCCCGAACCATGGGCCATCGAAGAGGTGCAAATATAATGAGAACTACATTGATTTGGGGTTCACTTATATTGTGAGTAGTGCCTTTCCTCAGCCACAGTGTGTTAAATGTGCAAAAGTACTATCTCACAACTCGATGAAACCTTCACTTTTGCGCAGACATTTAGAAACAAAACATGGCAATTTGAAAAATAAGCCACAGGAGTTTTTGAGCGAGAATTACGACAACTTTTGAGTAAGACGTGTATAAAAGCAACAGATACCATTAATAAGAAGGAGCTAGAAGCATCTTATATGGTGAGGTACCGAGTGGCTAGGACAGGCAAGATCCATACTATTGTGGAGGACTTAATTCTTCCTGCTTCCGTGGATATGGCTGGGACAATGCTGGGGGAAAAGGCAAAAAAATATATATACAGACGCTTGATGCGCTTGATGCCACTTGGGTACACTGCAGCATCCACCGAGAGGCTGTTGCTGCCAAGGGAATTACTGACAGCTTGAAAGACATTTTTTGTCACGACAGTGAAAATGTTTAACCTTGTTAAAGCAAGGTCCCTGAACTCTCGTGTATTGTCTGCACTATGCAATGATATGGGCAGCGACCATGTAACGCTTTTACAACATGCAGAAATGCATTGGTTATCAAGTGGCAAAGTATTGACATGTTTTTTTAAATTGAGAGACAAGCTTAAAGCTTTCATTATTGACCATCATTTTCACTTGTCTAACTGCTGCTTGCATGATGACGAGGTTCTCACACGACTGGCCTGTCTGGATGATGTTTTTTCTCGATCTGAATCTAGGATTACAGGAACTCTCAAAATTAAGGTTAGGATTAAGAAGTTGGAGCTCTTCTCTGTCTGTGTCTCTAACAAGGAAAACACACAGATCTTTCCATCATTGTATGATTTATTGTGTGCAAATGAACGCAAGCGTACGGACAATGTCAAATGTGATATAGCAAAGCACCCGAGTGAGTTGGGTGCACAATTACGCAGGTACTTTCCTGAAATGGATGACACAAACAACTGGATTCATTATCCCTTTCATGCCCTGACTCCAGTCCATTTACCGATATTTGTACAAGAGAGCCTCATCGAAATTGCAACAAGCGGTTCTGTGAAAATGTAATTTAATCAGAAGCCACTGACAGATTTCTGGATTGGGCTGCGCTCAGAGTATCCTGCCTTGGCAAATCACAATGTTAAGACTGATGCCCTTTGCAACCACATACCTATGTGAGAGTGGATTCTCGGCCCTCACTAGCATGAAAACTAAATACAGGCACAGATTGTGTGGAAAATGATTTAAGACTGAGACTCTCCAAAACAACCCAACATTGCAGAGTTATGAGCATCCTTTCAATCACAACCTTCTCATTAACCTGTGGTGAGTTATTCAACACTTTCAATTAACAAATAAGGTTTTATATGTAAGATGGTTAAAAAAGAGCAAAATGATTGATTATTATTATATTATTATTTGTGCCCTGGTCCTATAAAAGCTCTTTGTCACTTCCCACGAGCCGGGTTGTGACAAACTCACACTTATTCTTATGTTTAATAAATGTATTGTATAGTGTGTGTGTGGCAGGCTTACAATGATGGCAAAAAAACCAAACATTTGGGAGCACGCTGACCATGGTGCTAGAAGGGGTACCCAGTTGGAGGTTGAATGTTTGACGGGGTGACGGACTATAAAAAGTTTGGGAACCACAGATCTAGCACAATGGCAATAAAAAAGGACGCAAGGAAGTGGGACAATAAATGGTTAAGGACATTAACGTCCATTTTGTGCTGAGGAACGGGGGAGACTTGGCCATGGGACGCACGCTGGTGGTATTTTCAGCTGCTTTTAAGGTCTACCTCCAGTTCCACACACATATAGAGAGCTTTAAGGTAAACAGAAACCTGGTCAAATATTTGCTTAGGCCCATTTGTGAACAACTGAGACCCAAGATCTATTTTCAGTGAGCCAGTGGCCAGTAGAAGTCATCTGTTGCTGATTATACCCCACAGCTCCAAATTATGGGTACTACACATGACTTACAGAGTCTCTGGAGCAACACAAGTGCTGTTATTTTACTGCCAATTTTACTGAAGGTCAGAGTCCTCTCTAGTAAAACATGCAGGAATTCATTTGAAAGAAAGGAGAACAAACAGCATCACTCTGTAAAAGAGTAGATCAGAATGGAAGTCAACTCTTTCTCTGCTTGATATTAAATTTGTCTTGGTATCTGACCCCAGAGACCATAAAATAATCTCAACCCTGTAAAAGTGATAGGGTACAGAAAAGTGTTTGTATTGGACTGTTTAGTCAAAAAATGACTATCATATCTACTGCATCTTAAACCTAATATTGACCCCCGTTATCATTTAATTTCTCATATTTTAACAAATATCTTTTATGATCATTTAATCTATACAAACCATCAAGTAATATAATTTTAGTCAACTCCACATGCTGAGAGGTGGGGTCATATTTTTTATGGGTACTACAGAGCGGCAGGTAGCCTTGGGCTTAGAGCGTTTAGAGCAGACTAGTAACCGAAGGGTTGCAAGATCGAATCCCTGAGCTGACAAGATAAAAATCTGTTGCTCTGCCACCGAACAAGACAGTTAACCAACTGTTGCTAGGCCGGCATTGAAAATAAGAATTTGTTCTTAACTGACTTGCCTAGTTAAATAAAGGTAAAAAAATATATATTTTCGAGGCAGAGTAATTCAAAAGATGGACTTGGAGTCAAAGAATGACTCCACTAAACAGTAGCTTGGAATCTAATAAAAGTAATAAGAAGAAGACAAAATCCAGAAAAAAATGCATTTAAAAGCTGCTTTAATCATAATCACTTTGCCATTTCCGTCATCTAACTTCAAAGGATGCACGTAAACTCAAATCCAACTTTAATTGTCATGTGCCGAATACAAGTGTTGACCTTACCGTGAAATGCTTACTTTACAAGCCCTTAAACAACAGTGCAGTTCAAGAAGAGTTAAGAAAATATTTACCAAATAAACTACGCAAAATATATTATAAAGTAAGACAATAAAATAACAATAACGAGGCTATATACAGGGGGTACCGGTAGCGAGTCAATTAGCAGGGATACAGGTTAGTCAAGGTAATTTGTACATGTAGGTAGGGGTTGAGGGACTATACATAGATAATAAATAGCGAATAGCAGCAGAGTACAAAACAAATGGAGGAGGGGCGGGGCGTCAATGTAAATAGTCCGGTGGCCATTTGATTAATTGTTCAGCAGTCTTATGGCTTGGGGGTAGAAGCAGTTAAGGAGCCTTTTGGTCTTAGACTTGGCGCACCGGTACCGCTTGTCATGCGGTAGCAGAGAAAACAGTCTATGACTTGGCCTATTATATAGGTCCTGGATGGCAGGAGGCTTCTCCTCAGTGATGTACCCTCCGTTGCTCGTTACAGTCAGATGCCAAGCAGTTGCCATACCAGGCGGTGATGCAATCGGTCAGGATGCTCACGATGGTGCAGCTGTAGAACTTTTTGAGGATCTGGGGACCCAAGCTAAATCTTTTCAGTCTCCTGAGGGGGAAAAGGTGTTGTCGGGCCCTCTTCACAACTGTCTTGGTGAGTTTGGACCATGATAGTTCATTGGTGATGTGGACACCAAGGAACTTGAAACTCTCAACCAGCTCCACTACAGCCCAGTCGATGTTACTGGGGGCCTGTTCGGCCTGCCTTTTCCTGTAGTCTACGATCAGTTCCTTTCTCTTGCTCACATTGAGGAAGAGGTTGTTTCCCTGGCACCACACTGCCAAGTCTTTGACCTCCTCCCTATAGGCTGTCTCATCATTGTCGGTGATTAGGCCACTGTTGTGTCGTCAGCAAACTTAATTATGGTGTTGGAGTCGTGTTTGTCCACACAGCGTGGGTGAACAGGGAGTACAGGAGGGGACTAAGTACACACCTCTGAGGGGCCCCAGTGTTGAGGATCAGCATGGCAGACCTACCCTTACCACCTGGGGGTGGCCCGTCAGGAAGTCCAGGATCCAGTTGCAGAAGGAGGTGTTTAGTCCCAGGATCCTTAGCTTTGTGATTTGTTTTAAATGTTTACCTTTATTCAACTAGGCTAGTCAGAGATTCGTTAGACACCGCTCACGTGACTTGACCGGGTGTCCACGTGAAGATAGCCGACCGCAGCGTGCACTCTCCCCTCTGTTGCGCCGACGACTGTGGTCCTGATGCGAAGGCGAAGGAATCCAATTCCTGGTGCCAAAGCGAAGGAACTCAATGAAGGGTGGGATTAAATATGACTCTCTTAAAAAGAAAATCTTATTTTCAATGACGACTTAGGAACAGTGGGTTAACTGCCTTAACTGTCAGGAAAATGTCAGTGAAGACACTTGCCAGTTGGTCCATGCATGGTTTTAGTACACATCCTGGTAATCCGTCTGGCCCGTGTCTTTGTGAATGTTGCCCTGTTTATAGGTCTTGCTCACATGGGCTACCGAGAGCGTTATCATACAGTCGTCCAGAACAACTGGTGCTCTTGTGCATGCTTCCGTGTTGCTTGCCTCGAAGCGAGCATAAAGGCATTTTGCTCATCTTGTAGGCTCGCGTCACTGGGCAGCTCGCGTCTGGGTTTCCCTTTCTAGTCCGTAATAGTTTTCAAGCCCTGCCACATCCGACGAGCGTCAGAGCCGGTGTAGTAGGATTCAATCTTAATCCTGTATTGACGCTTTGCTTGTTTGGTGGTTGGTCTAAGAGTATAGCAGGATTTCTTATAAGCGTCCGGATTATTGTCCCGCTCCTTGAAAGTGGCAGCTCTAGCCTTTAGCTCGACGCAAATATTGCCTGTAATCCTTGGCTTCAGTTTGGGATATGTACGTACAGTCACTGTGGGGATGACGTTGTCGATGCACTTATTGATGAAGCCGATGACTGAGGTGGTATACTCTTCAATGCCATTGGATGAATCCCGGAACATATTCCAGTCTGTGGTAGCAAAACAGTCCTGTAGCGTTGCATCTGCGTCATCTGACCACTTCCGTATTGAGCGAATAACTGTTACTTCCTGCTTTAGTTTTTGCTTGTAAGCAGGAATGAAGACGATAGAATTATGGTCGTATTTGCCAAATGGAGGGCGGGGGAGAGCTTTGTATGCATCTCTGTGTGTGGAGTAAAGGTGGTCTAGAGTTTTTTCCCTCTGGTTGCACATGTGACATGCTGGTAAAATGGATTTAAGTTCGCCTGCATTAAAGTCCCCGGCCACTAGGAGCGCTGCTTCTGGATGAGCATTTTCTTGTTTACTTATGACCTTATAGAGTTGGTTGAGTGCAGTCTTAGTGTCAGCATCAGATTGTGGTGGTAAGTAGACGGCTACAAATAATATAGTTGAGAACTCTCTTGGTAGATATTGTGGTCCACGGCTTATCATAAGGTGCTCTACCTCAGGTGAGCAATACCTCTTTAATATTAGACATTGCACACCAGCTGTTATTTTTAATTTTAATTTTTTACCTTTATTTAACCAGGCAAGTCAGTTAAGAACAAATTCTTATTTTCAATGACGGCCTAGGAACAGTGGGTTAACTGCCTGTTCAGGGGCAGAACGACCTTGTCAGCTCGGGGATTTGAACTTGCAACCTTCTGGTTCCTAGTCCAACCACTAGGCTACCCTGCAACCCCAAATTGACAAATAGACACTCGTCTTACCAGACGTAGCTTCTCTGTTCTGCCGTTCAGCCACGACTTGGGGAAACGTAATGTATTACAGTTTTTAATGTCTCGTTGGTAGAAAAATCTTGGTCCTAGGTTATTGATTTTATTTTCCAATGATTGCACGTTGGCCAATAGAACGGATGGCAGTGGGAGATTACTTGCTAGCCTACGAATTCTCAGAAGGCAGCCCAACCACCGCCCCCCTTTTTCTCCATCTTTTCTTTATGCAAATGACAGGATTTGAGTCTGTTCCCGGGAAAGCAGTATATCCTTCACGTAGGACTCGTTAAAGGATAAAGCTTCTTCCAGTTTGAGGTGAGTAATCGCTGTTCTGATGTCTTGAAGTTCTTTTCCATCATAAGAGACGGTAGCAGCAACATTATGCACAAAATAAGTTCAAAAATAAGTTACTTAATCCTTCAAACTATGTATCCATTTATAGTTAATAAGAAATGTTGGGTCTGAGACTCATGGGAATGTCTGCCACTCACTCCCTGCCTGCCATCTCTGAGGAAACACATACGTACATTTTAAATAAACAAAGACAATGAGTCTGCCATTTTGGTAAAGCTGGTTACGAGATGACTGTCAAATGGAGGCACATCCTTTAGGTATGAGTCTCAGTGCAGTGGTGTGTAATATAAATGTTGCTTTGCTTTTGGTGGATGCCATGATGGCGCTAGTGGACTAAGTGCCTCCATATGAATGCGTCAGGGACACTCGTTTATTATAAACAGATTGTGGGCGGACCAGGACCACGCAAATGTGGGAAATGGCTGAAGCTTCTATTTTCTGCACTGCTTTTTCAAAAGTCTGACAATTATGGGGAGCGAGCGACGGGCAGTGGCGGGTGGCGGCGGCCACCTTGACGTCTGTCTCCCTGGGAGGGTTCGCGTTAAATGGCCGTCTTTCGAGCCGTGCAGGGCGCTTGCTGTGGTTTAGGGGTCTGTGGTTCCAGGTCTACAGCGCCAACCATCTGTCTCTATGGTATACCCCAACTGGTGTGGCTGAGCAGTGATGAGACTCTAATAACTACTGAAAGACGACTGCAGCAGTGCGAGAGGAATGGATCCACTCCAGATATGAATATTGTATGCATGATGAGTCAGTCACTGATTTTGGAGTCTTCATTGATGAAGAAAGACTAAGTGGCAAGATGATCAGAAATTATCGTAGTTACGATGTTCTAATGGGGGTGATTGTCCTGGCCTTTGTAACACTGTTCAAATAGGTGGGGTCTGGTATCGGGGCTGGTCTTCCTTGGTGAAAGCATGATTGTAACACATTCAGTAATGCGAAGTAGCCTGGGGTGGCTGACTCATAAAATTGCATAGTTTTTCCTACAGTGTGTTTGTATGATTTCCATACCTGTTTTTTCTTGTAGAAGCCCTTCTTGTCACAGTTTGGGATGCGGAAGCCTCTGGGGTTGAGGATGTCTGTGATCTTCAGTCCATTGAGGATACTCTCCATCTCTCTACGACAGGGACCCTAAACACACAAGACGACACAAGCCCAGACTATAATGACCCATATTACTCCTTCCAAAGCACTCTGCCCACTACAGCTCAGATAATTATGTCATTATGTCAGATAATTATAGAGCCATTACTGCATGTAACTCCGCTCCATCTCATATTGCTCAAGTGAACAGTAAACCTGGTTTCAGAAAACAGATAAAGCAACACCTCGCGGCACAACGCCTCTCCCCTATTTGACCTAGATCATGTGTGTGTATGTATTGATATGTAGGCTACTTGTGCCTTTTGTAAAAAAAATGTTTTATATAGTTCTGTCTTTGAGCTGTTCTTGTCTATTGATGTTCTGTATTATGTTTCATGTTTTGTGTGGACCCCAGGAAGAGTAGCTGCTGTTTTTGCAACAGCTAATGGGAATCCTAATAAAATACCAAAAGTAGTTATCTAGTGGAGTTACTCTATCCAATTCAAACAGTGTGCTAACACAAACCCCAACAGTGCAGTGTGCTTACTTGGTACTGTAATTCAATCAAAATGCTCTAGGAACATAGACAGGGATGTGATCATTGGTACAAGGCAACACCAAGCTCCATCTGTAGCCTACAGCACTACCCGTCAGTAGTACACAAACACTGGTGGTACTAGGGATAAGAAAAAAGAGGCAACTAATAGGAAATTAATTCATCTGACCACCTTGCGAGGGCTTACGCTTTGCTGTAAGCCGCTTAAAAACTCTAATACTTTACACAAAGGGATAGGCCAGGGGATAACCGCGCAATCAAAGAGGCCCTAGAAAGGAGCCCGACAGGTCTCGTCCTCAAGTCCAGCTCCAGTCGCTGATCAAAGCAAGGCAAAGCAAAGCTCATTCCTCGTGCTGCACTTGTTCTCCTGCCGCCGAGTCAAAGGCAGAATTAAAAATAGAAAGAGGAGGGAGGGTCCAAACAGGCACACGCAGAGGCCCAATCCATCATCAGCTTGTTCTGAGGCTCGGCGCTCCCCTCCAGCCCGCCATTGCTCCCCTCCATGCCCCCGGGCGGCACGCGGATGCCTTGCGGCGAAACAGCCTGACTCGAAGTCAGATGCAGAGGCAGAGCTACCATGTCCAAATTTGCGCCACGCCAATCTCCCCCCAACACCAATGCGCCACAGCCAGCAGTCAGCAACCATAACCAGAACATTTCATCACCTGCAGACGGATGGAGAAAAACACCAAAACACAGAGGAGAGGAGGAAGAAAGAGAGAGAAAGGATGAGGAAGGGGGAGAAAAACACCAACACACAGAGGAGAGGGGGAAGAGAGAGAGAGAAAGGATGAGGAAGGGGGAGAAAAACACCAACACACAGAGGAGAGGGGAAGAAAGAGAGAGAAAGGATGAGGAATGGGGGAGAAAAACACCAACACACAGAGGAGAGGGGGAAGAAAGAGAAAAAAGGATGAGGAATGGGGAGAGAAAAACACCAACACAGAGGAGAGGGGGAAGAAAGAGAGAGAAATGATGAGGAAGGGGAGAAAAACACCAACACACAGAGGAGAGGGGGAAGAAAGAGAGAGAAAGGAAAGGATGAGGAAAGGGAGAAAAACACCAACACACAGAGGAGAGGGGGAAGAAAGAGAGAGAAAGGAGGAGGAAGGGGATGAGAAAAACACCAACACACAGAGGAGAGGGGGAAGAAAGAGAGAGAAAGGATGAGGAAGGGGAGAAAACACCAACACACAGAGGAGAGGGGGAAGAAAGAGAGAGAAATGATGAGGAAGGGGGAGAAAAACACCAACACACAGAGGAGAGGGGGAAGAAAGAGAGAGAAATGATGAGGAAGGGGGAGAAAAACACCAACACACAGAGGAGAGGGGGAAGAAAGAGAGAGAAATGATGAGGAATGGGGAGAAAAACACCAACACAGAGGAGAGGGGGAAGAAAGAGAGAGAAAGGATGAGGAAGGGGGAGAAAAACACCAACACACAGAGGAGAGGGGGAAGAAAGAGAGAGAAATGATGAGGAAGGGGGAGAAAAACACCAACACACAGAGGAGAGGGGGAAGAAAGAGAGAGAAATGATGAGGAATGGGGAGAAAAACACCAACACAGAGGAGAGGGGAAAAGGAAGAAGGGGAGAAAAACACCAACACACAGAGGAAAAGGATGAGGAAGGGGGAAGAAAAACACCAACACACAGAGGAGAGGGGGAAGAAAGAGAGAGAAATGATGAAAGGGGAGAAAAAACACCAACACAGAGGAGAGGGGGAAGAAGAAAGAGAGAAAAAAACACCAACACAGGATGAGGAATGGGGAGAAAAACACCAACACACAGAGGAGAGGGGAAAGAAAGAGAGAGAAAGGATGAGGAAGGGGGAGAAAAAAAACACCAACACAGAGGAGAGGGGAAGAAAGAGAGAGAAAAGGATGAGGAAGGGGAGAAAAAGAAAGAGAGAGAAAGGATGAGGAAGGGGAGAAAAACACCAACACAGAGGAGAGGGGAAGAAAGAGAGAGAAAGGATGGGAGAAGGGGAAAAAACACCAATACACAGAGGAGAGGGGGAAGAAAGAGAGAGAAAGGATGAGGAAGGGGGAGAAAAACACCAACACACAGAGGAGAGGGGAAGAAGAAAGAGAGAGAAAGGATGAGGAAGGGGAGAGAAAACACCAACACACAGAGGAGAGGGGGAAGAAAGAGAGAGAAAGGATGAGGAAGGGGGAGAAAGACACCAACACACAGAGGAGAGGGGGAAGAAAGAGAGAAAGGATGAGGAAGGGGAGATGAGAGGGGGAAGGGGGAGAAAAAGAAAACCAACACACAGAGGAGAGGGGGAAGAAAGAGAGAGAAAGGATGAGGAAGGGGGAGAAAAACACCAACACAGAGGAGAGGGGGAAGAAAGAGAGAGAAAGGATGAGGAAGGGGGAGAAAACACCAACACAGAGGAGAGGGGGAAGAAAGAGAGAGAAAGGATGAGGAAGGGGAGAAAACACCAACACACAGAGGAGAAGGGGAAAAGGAAAGAAAAAAGAGAGAAATATGAGGAAGGGGAGAAAAACACCAACACACAGAGAGAAGAAAGGATGGAGGAAGGGGGAAAAACACCAACACACAGAGGAGAGGGGGAAGAAAGAGAGAGAAAGGATGAGGAAGGAAAAACACCAACACACAGAGGAAAGGGAGAGAAAGGATGAGGAAGGGGAGAAAAACACCAACACACAGAGGAGAGGGGAAGAAAGAGATGAGGAAGGGGAGAAAAACACCAACACACAGAGAAAGGATGAGGAAGGGGGAGAAAAACACCAACACACAGAGGAGAGGGGGAAGAAAGAGAGAGAAAGGATGAGGAAGGGGAGAAAAACACCAACACACAGAGGAGAGGGGGAAGAAAGAGAGAGAAAGGATGAGGAAGGGGGAGAAAAACACCAACACACAGAGGAGAGGGGGAAGAAAGAGAGAGAAAGGATGAGGAAGGGGGAGAAAAACACCAACACACAGAGGAGAGGGGGAAGAAAGAGAGAGAAAGGATGAGGAAGGGGGAGAAAAACACCAACACACAGAGGAGAGGGGGAAGAAAGAGAGAGAAAGGATGAGGAAGGGGAGAAGGGGAGAAAAAACACCAACACACAGAGGAGAGGGGAAAGAAGAAAGAGAGGAGAAAGGATGAGGAAGGGAAAAACACCAACACACAGGGAGAGGGGGAAGAAAAACACCAACACAGAGGAGAGGGGGAAGAAAGAGAGAGAAAGGATGAGGAATAGGGAGAAAAACACCAACACACAGAGGAGAGGGGGAAGAAAGAGAGAGAAAGGATGAGGAAGGGGGAGAAAAACACCAACACACAGAGGAGAGGGGGAAGAAAGAGAGAGAAAGGATGAGGAAGGGGGAGAAAAACACCAACACACAGAGGAGAGGGGGAAGAAAGAGAGAGAAAGGATGAGGAAGGGGGAGAAAAACACCAACACACAGAGGAGAGGGGGAAGAAAGAGAGAGAAAGGATGAGGAAGGGGGAGAAAAACACCAACACACAGAGGAGAGGGGGAAGAAAGAGAGAGAAAGGATGAGGAAGGGGGAGAAAAACACCAACACACAGAGGAGAGGGGAAGAAAGAGAGAGAAAGGATGAGGAAGGGGGAGAAAACACCAACACACAGAGGAGAGGGGGAAGAAAGAGAGAGAAAGGATGAGGAAGGGGAGAAAAACACCAACACAGAGGAGAGGGGGAAGAAAGAGAGAGAAAGGATGAGGAAGGGGGAGAAAAACACCAACACACAGAGGAGAGGGGGAAGAAAGAGAGAGAAAGGATGAGGAAGGGGGAGAAAAACACCAACACACAGAGGAGAGGGGGAAGAAAGAGAGAGAAAGGATGAGGAAGGGGAGAAAACACCAACACACAGAGAGAGAGAGGGGGAAGAAAGAGAGAGAAAGGATGAGGGGGGAAGGGGAGAAAAACACCAACACACAGAGGAGAGGGGGAAGAAAGAGAGAGAAAGGATGAGGAAGGGGGAGAAAAACACCAACACACAGAGGAGAGGGGGAAGAAAGAGAGAGAAAGGGATGAGGAAGGGGGGGGAGAAAAACACCAACACACAGAGGAGAGGGGAAGAAAGAGAGAGAAAGGATGAGGAAGGGGAGAAAAAACACCAAGGAGAGGGGAAGAAAGAGAGAGAAAGGATACACAGAGGAGAGGGGAAGAAAGAGAGAGAAAGGATGAGGAAGGGGAGAGAAAACACCAACACACAGAGGAGAGGGGGAAGAAGAAGAGAGAGGATGAGGAAGGATGAGAGAGGGGGAAGAAAGAGAGAGAAAGGATGAGGAAGGGGGAAAAACACCAACACACAGAGGAGAGGGGAAGAAGAAAGAGAGAGAAAGGATGAGGAAGGGGAGAAAAACACCGAGGGGGAAGAAAGAGAGAGAAAGGATGAGGAAGGGGGAGAAAAACACCAACACACAGAGGAGAGGGGGAAGAAAGAGAGAGAAAGGATGAGGAAGGGGGAGAAAAACACCAACACACAGAGGAGAGGGGGAAGAAAGAGAGAGAAAGGATGAAGAAGGGGGAGAAAAACACCAACACACAGAGCAAATGAGGATGAAAACACAACACAGAGCAAAGAATGAAGAGGAGGAGAACATTCCCTAACAGACTGTTCCTAGAAAGGAAAACAGTGGACCTGGCACTTACATACTCTGGGTCCTGCTTGGATTCCAGGGAAAAGTTCTGTTGGTCTGTGCTGAGAGCTCCAGGGCCTTGCTCCATCTTGTAACTCTGGGCCTTCTTCAGCTGCTCCCTGCGGATGACCTCTGCCTTGACGGGGTGGAGGAGAGGGGGGTGATGGGGGATTCTGGGGGAGCCTACAGGAGGTCTGCTGGTGCTGAAGGAGGCATGGAGCACTGGGGCGGTGGTGTTTCGCTCCTCCTCCTGAATACCACCATAATTTTCTGCCAAAAACAGAGAGGGGGGGGATTGTTTTGTTTGTGAGTTTATGTTGTGGCACATTTGGAAGCATTCCCAATACTTAATACTTTTTTATTCAAATGTTTGTATTTTGTTTAGCCCATCAAGGGCTAAAGAAAACATACAGTAAATTATTCATATATAATAATTCTAATGGATTGTGTGGGTGGATCACAAGAATCATGTGAATGGTCTAGATGTGCTGGTTCAAATGTTTTTTTGACAATCCCTTGATGTTCATCCAAGCTAATAATATACTGAACAAAAATATAAACACAAACGCAACAATTTAAAAGATTTTAGTGAGTTACAGGAAATCAGTCAATTGAAATACATTCATTAAGCCCTAATCTATGGATTAAACATGACTGGGAATACATATATGCATTTGTAGTTCACAGATACCTTAAGAAAATATTTGTATAAAAAATGAAAACAGCCTCACAATGGGCCTCATGACCTCGTGACAGTATTTCTGTGTATTCAAATTGCCATCGATAAAATGAACTTGTTTTTGTTGTCCGTAGTTTATGCCTGCCCATACCATAACCCCACCACCATCACGGGGAGGCGGCTTATGGTAGAGAAATGAACATTCAATTATCTGGCAACAGCTCTGGTGGACATTCCTACAGCCAGCCTACCACTTGCAGCCTTCCTCAAAACTTGAGACATCTGTGGCATTGTGTTGTGTGATAAAACGGCACATTTTAGAGTGGCCTTTTAGGTAGATGGATTATCTTGGAAAAGGAGACATGCTCACGAACAGGGACATAACAAGTTTGTGCACAAAATTTGAGAGAGAAAAGCTTTTTGTGAATATGGAACATTTCTGTTATCTTTTATTTCAACTCATGAAACATGGGACCAACACATTACATGTTGCATTTATCATTTTGTTCAGTGTAGTTGCACATTAATTACTGATGAAGAAAGGAGGGTAGAGAGGAGAGTTTGATATCCTTTAAAGATTACAACCTTGAAAAGCAGTTTTGATTTACAATTAGAAACCACAATATAGATGGTTGAAATAAATATTGATATCTGTCAAATAAGACTCATCCCATCAATAATCTCCACGAAACCCTTGTATCACAGTGTCACAGTTTTACAATTCCACAAAGTGACAATTATAATAGCATAAACAGCAGTGATACAGTTACATTACAAGGTCAATATCAGCCAGATAATGGGTTCCACAGTATAATTGTTTGGCAATCCAATTGTGTAAATATTGGACATATTTCGCGCAGACTGGCGTTATCCTTCCCGGATAGCTCAAGGTGATAAATTATATTTTAGGCTGCTTTACATCAAGATGTTTCAGATGACAAGAAAAACAATTATCGATCTTTTTACAGCTCACGTCATCATAATAATGTAATAATCAGTTGGCAAAGCATTCTTAAAAAACTTTCCAAACTGTGTCATCATCTTGGCATTTACCTTGTCTCTCATTGATTAAAGTGGCAACAGGTCTTTTAATGGTCGCGTTTGCACACTGCCCTCGTCCTTCCAGCAGAGCTTGAAGAGGTTTCGTCTCGCCGGGTTGGTGCTGGCATGTCATTCCGGAGCCACATCTCCCGGTGTACACTCCGCACGGCTTTCCAAAGGCCAGCGCGCAAGTCGTGCAGCAACCGCAGCCCGGTTCGCGAACTCTCTCCGCGCAGTCCTTGGGCAACGGCTTGCACAGTATCCGGGCTCCAGCATCACATGGTTCGCACCGGATAACCGGTCCTACTGCGACTGATCTCCGCATAATCGATGCCAGAACAACTGTCATCCAAAGTCTGCGAAAACATGTCTCCATGGTGATGATATCAGAAGGGTATTGGTGCGTATTGTCCTGAATTTAACTCTGCATTTCATACAAATGAAGCCCCTTTGGATTTAACGTCTCAATATATACAGCCATCCACTGCAAAGTCACACCCCCTCTGAGTTGCC
The DNA here is from genome assembly GCF_023373465.1 of Oncorhynchus keta. Taxonomy (NCBI): domain Eukaryota; kingdom Metazoa; phylum Chordata; class Actinopteri; order Salmoniformes; family Salmonidae; genus Oncorhynchus; species Oncorhynchus keta. The sequence continues at coordinate 30,767,375 of NC_068435.1, read as the reverse complement.
TAAGTGAGGGATTGGAGGGATTACTTTAACTTCCACTCTGATATTTTCTGAAAAAACATCCTTAAAAGTTGTTTGTGTGCAAATAATTAATCAAATAAGCAATCTAAATAGGAAACAATCCACCTGATTTAAAAAAAAGCACCTTTTAAAAACAAAAAAAACAACAACACAGAGTTACACATAAACAAATGTACAGTCAATAACACAAAAGAAAAATAGAAAAATCTATGTACAGTGTGTGCAAATGTAGAAGAGTAAGGAGGTGTTTGAACAACTCATTATTCTCAAACAGATTGTTTGGGGTTTTCTCTTTAGGTATGCCACCACAATAACTAGCTTTATTTTAGTTTTATGAAATCTTTTAAACTTAAATTGGATGAACATAACAAAATATAAGATGTTTGATGCTGTTCTAAGGGCTATTGATTTCAGTCAGGGTATTTTATGTGAACTTAATAGAATACCAGTTTTAACAAGAATAAAAAACCTTATGCCAAGGAAATTGCAAGAACACTTGCCTGAAAGACAAATAAAAAGTGGCTAAATCAACCTCAGTGGAAGAGGATTAACCCCTAATAATAAAACATGTAAATACATATTTAGCTTCCAGTTAATGTTTATACCAAGTGGATAGTCTGTTGTTTCAGATGCAGTTGGAACTGAGTTGATAGCCCAAAGCATTCCAAAGTTAGAGATACAAATCTGATTCAGTTGGGCACTTCAATTCAATGTCTATTTCATGTTGGTTCAGCATGATTTCATTGTAATGATGTGGAAACAAAGTTGATTCAACCAGTGTGTGGCCAGTGGGATGGCACCTGTGGCTCCAAATGTTTTGATATGCTAGTAAAGTTACCAGGTTGTTAGTTTCTTTAGGCCACTCGGAAACAACTGTACAGAGAAGCCTTATTATTACAACAATTATTATCTAGGATATGTTTTTCATAGCAACACAGCAATATATTTGATATGCTACCAAATTGCTGTTGTTTTTATTGCAACTACAATAACAATATTACACATCAATAAAGGGCACTTTAAAACCCTGATCGGTGACCAACTTAATCATTTGGGGGGTGTTAATTTTTGTCCTATATCACACATGCACAAGTGTTTATTCGTTGGAAATAAGTGGACAAAGTCCCAACATTTCTTTAATTTTTGCAATGTGTGACAGTGGCTACAGGAACAAAGAAAAGGCCTTCAGACTGTGCTAAGTAGTGCACCATGGCCATGGCAGGTGCCACCCTTTTTAAGGGCACGTTCAACATGTAAGTGTGCACCAATATTTCATAATGCACTTTTTATGCATCAATGGTAGGGCCAAAAATAGATGCTTTTGACCAAGTTTCCAGGCTCGGTGTCTGTGTGTCCAGGAAGAGTACAATGACAAAATATATTGGCGAGTCATGGGATGAGAAAGGTCTCCAGTGGAAAGAGAGATAGGGAGTGAGTCCAGCTCCAGACTGCAGGGAATGTAGCTTGTCCTGACAACACAACGCAGCGATGATCGAATGGTATGTACAGTGCCTTGCGAAAGTATTCGGCCCCCTTGAACTTTGCGACCTTTTTCCACATTTCAGGCTTCAAACATAAAGATATAAAACTGTATTTTTTGATGAAGAATCAACAACAAGTGGGACACAATCATGAAGTGGAACGACATTTATTGGATATTTCAAACTTTTTTAACAAATCAAAAACTGAATAATTGGGCGTGCAAAATTATTCAGCCCCCTTAAGTTAATACTTTGTAGCGCCACCTTTTGCTGCGATTACAGCTGTAAGTCGCTTGGGGTATGTCTCTATCAGTTTTGCACATCGAGAGACTGAAAGTTTTTCCCATTCCTCCTTGCAAAACAGCTCGAGCTCAGTGAGGTTGGATGGAGAGCATTTGTGAACAGCAGTTTTCAGTTCTTTCCACAGATTCTCGATTGGATTCAGGTCTGGACTTTGACTTGGCCATTCTAACACCTGGATATGTTTATTTTTGAACCATTCCATTGTAGATTTTGCTTTATGTTTTGGATCATTGTCTTGTTGGAAGACAAATCTCCGTCCCAGTCTCAGGTCTTTTGCAGACTCCATCAGGTTTTCTTCCAGAATGGTCCTGTATTTGGCTCCATCGATCTTCCCATCAATTTTAACCATCTTCCTTGTCCCTGTTGAAGAAAAGCAGGCCCAAACCATGATGCTGCCACCACCATGTTTGACAGTGGGGATGGTGTGTTCAGGGTGATGAGCTGTGTTGCTTTTACGCCAAACATAACGTTTTGCATTGTTGCCAGAAAGTTCAATTTTGGTTTCATCTGACCAGAGCACCTTCTTCCACATGTTTGGTGTGTCTCCCAGGTGGCTTGTGGCAAACTTTAAACAACACTTTTTATGGATATCTTTAAGAAATTGCTTTCTTCTTGCCACTCTTCCATAAAGGCCAGATTTGTGGAATATACAACTGATTGTTGTCCTATGGACAGAGTCTCCCACCTCAGCTGTAGATCTCTGCAGTTCATCCAGAGTGATCATGGGCTTCTTGGCTGCATCTCTGATCAGTCTTCTCCTTGTATGAGCTGAAAGTTTAGAGGGACAGCCAGGTCTTGGTAGATTTGCAGTGGTCTGATACTCCTTCCATTTCAATATTATCGCTTGCACAGTGCTCCTTGGGATGTTTAAAGCTTGCGAAATCTTTTTGTATCCAAATCCTGCTTTAAACTTCTTCACAACAGTATCTCGGACCTGCCTGGTGTGTTCCTTGTTCTTCATGATGCTCTCTGCGCTTTTAACGGACCTCTGAGACTATCACAGTGCAGGTGCATTTATATGGAGACTTGATTACACACAGGTGGATTGTATTTATCATCATTAGTCATTTAGGCCAACATTGGATCATTCAGAGATCCTCACTGAACTTCTGGAGAGAGTTTGCTGCACTGAAAGTAAAGGGGCTGAATCATTTTGCACGCCCAATTTTTCAGTTTTTGATTTGTTAAAAAAGTTTGAAATATCCAATAAATGTCGTTCCACTTCATGATTGTGTCCCACTTGTTGTTGATTCTTCACAAAAAAATATAGTTTTATATCTTTATGTTTGAAGCCTGAAATGTGGCAAAAGGTCGCAAATTTCAAGGGTCCGAATACTTTCGCAAGGCACTGTATTGTACAGTAAGTGTGCTTCTTGGAAAGAAGGCGTTTGCTTTGACACCTGGCAGGTTCTACCCAAGCTTCCAGAACTTCCAAATAGACCTGTTGCACAAATTGGACTATGAGGAACTAGTGTTGTGGATCAACAACCACAAACTGAACTTACACCGTGAGAATAACAAACATGGCGAACAAGATGTGGCCTCACACCAAAAGTTTGCAGACCATATACAGCAGAGCACAGTGCAGTGGAATGCCAAACGCTTGTTTCATATTCTGAAGAAAAGTGCTGATTTTCCTCCTCTTTACCCAGTCTGAGTTTTTTTTGGAAGGGGGTCTCTCAAGCACCTGCAAATAGTCTGCAAAGAGCAGGAGGAGAGCATTGGGCATGGGAAGTATGCTGTTAGAGGCTTACCGGTGGAATGTAGTCCCGCAGCCAGCCACTCAATAAAGATGGTGTGTGAAGAATGTGCTTTTTTTACCGACACAGGATATTGCTGTACATGTGTTTAACATACCCCGCTTTCAGAAGCAATGTCAGCCAACCACAACAGTCTGTCAAATCCTAATCCCAGGCAATTTTCCACCGTTTTAAAACGATTTGGATGATTCCGGCTATGGTTTTTAGAGCACAAGGCCTACAGCAGAATTGCCCCCATTTCCTACTGGAACCACTACTAGCAACTGTTAGAAGATACAGTGGATAGCAGCCATCTAATGGGCTCCTGACCAATTCTGATATCTTAACTCTTTTTGCACTTAATGGATGTGTCCCAATCCAAAGGCAGCTGCATGCTGCCTACCTGCCTCCAAAGGCACATTACCTTAGTAGGCAGCACTTTAACAGTAGGTAACTGCCCTTTGGGACAGGATTCGAAGGCAACGTCACTTGACAATGCATTGCACCGAGCAGGAGACATTTGTTTACATTGTAGCCACTGCAGCAGCATGATCAACTAGTGCTAGTAATTCAGTGAACAACTATCCCAAAATTGAGATATCGAATATAAATAACAGCTTAACAAGCAACAGAATCGATCTCCACAGTGCCTGTTCATGAATAAAGTTGACACGGACCAGAATAGTTATCCTACAGTATTAGCGTCCTCCTCTTGCATGTTGCTTGGTCTGCAGCTCCATCGATGTGGATAGACAAGAAGCCTTGCATGCATGATACAGGATAAACATTTTTGAAATGATTAAATAAGATATTTTACTGATTGTTTAAGAATGATTAATATCCAGAATAGTGGTGTTTTACTGTGAAGCTAATATTGCATTAGAGCTGAAGCGTTTTTCTATGAGTAGGCTTACATTGTGATTAGTTTATACAACTATCATGCCTGTGCATAAATTACCCTGATGATCAGGATAACATGTCCAAGATAATTATACCCTATGTATACAAAAGTATGTGGGAGCCCCTTCAAATTAGTGGATTCGGCTATTTCAGCCACACCCATTGCTGACAGGTGTATAAATTCAAGGACACAACCATGCAATCTCCATGGACAAACATTGACAGTAGAATGGCCTTACTGAAAAGCTCAGTGACTTTCAACATGGCACCATCATAGGATGCCATTTTTCCAACAAGTCAGTTCGTCAAATTTCTGCCCTGCTAGAGCTGCCCCGGTCAACTGTAAGTGCTGGTATTGTGAAGTGGAAACGTAGAGGAGGAGCAACAACGGCTCAGCCGCGAAGTGGGAGGCTGAAGCACGTTGTGCATAAAAATCATCTGTCCTCGGATTCAACACACATTAGTTCCAAACTGCCACTGGAAGCAACGTCAGCTCAAGAACTGTTCGTTGGGAGCTTCATGAAATGCAAGCCTAAGATCACCATGCGCAATGCCAGGCTGAAGTG